>NW_027397095.1:11516302-11583702 GCF_003265705.2 Callorhinus ursinus
AAGGAAGGAAGGAAGGAAGGAAGGAAGGAAGGAAGGAAGGAAGGAAGACAGAGAAATGACCAAATGAGCAGATTTAGCTGAATGGTTTTGGGTCCAATAAAGCCAGCACTCTAATTTAGAAAATGTGTGGGATGTACCTAACTGCACAGCATGCTGGGATGAAAGCTGTTATAATCCTTATAAGCGGAGCTACAAAACCCACTGGGATTTTAGAGGGTCAGTGGGGGAGGAAAACAATCCAGGAGAGAACATAGTTAGGGCTGTGGAACTAAATCAGTTTAGCAATAGCTTTGAAAGGAGCAAGCTAGCAGTTAATGTCATAGTGTCCATAAGCAGCATAGCAAGTTCAGGCCAAGCTGGCATAAATTTCCAAGGGAGAGACAACGGGATGGTATGTGGATGCTCATAAGCAGAAGTTTCCAAGTGATAGTTAGCTCTATATGGGAAATATGGTAGCACTGTGGTTCTATAAGGCCCATTTGTTTGAAAGCAAGGAATGAGGAGAATGTTCCCATCAGCAAAGGGTAATCACACAGTCAGAGATTCAGGCTCTAGAGCCACCAGAGAAGCTGCAGTGCAATCTGAAAACAGGCAGAATCCCAGTTATCTATACCAGCTAAACCTAGCAGAAAGCAGTAAGGAAGTTGAGACTAATGGTAACCCTGGGCTGGTATCAGACTTAGGACAGAGAAAATCATTCAAAATCCTCTCCACTGGCAGTGAGGCTCAAGGACTTGATGGACTTAAGTCTGCAATTATAAAGGTTTTCAGCCTGTACAGCAGGGACGCATGGAGAAAACAGAGGCTGAGAGGTCTTATGGAGAACAAAGCAGTTAAAATCAGTCTCTGACTTGGGATGCCTGGATGGCTCAGTTGGTTAAGGTTCCAACTCTTGATTTCAGCTCAGGTCATGATCTCAGGGTCATGAGATCAAGCCCCGTGTCAAGCCCTGCATCAAGCTGGGTGTGGAGCCTGCTTGAGATTCTCTCTCTCCCTCGCCCTCTGCCCCCACCTCCCCCTTCTAAAAAAAAAAGGTCTCTGACTCCTGAGGAAATGTTCCAACATTAATTCATTTCATAAAGGGGAAAAGATAAATAACAGTAACAGCAGTAATAGTAACAATAATAGTAACAAAATAGCAACAATAGTAAAAGCAGCACCTGCTTCCATTTAGTAAGTAATTACCATGCCCCAGGCCTGTAGTGGGCACTTTATTTATATTATCTCATTTAATTCTTACAATAACTCTATGAGATAGATCCCAACATTGTCTTCATATAATAGATCCGAGAAATTAACTTACATGCCCAAATTCACATATCTAGGGAATGGCAGAGCTGGGACCGAGCCCAGACAGTCTGATTCCTAAACCCATTAATACATATAATGAACATATGATGTCTTATCATCTATATGTAATGCTGAATAAATATTATGAGACAGACTTTATTATCAATTTTACTTACATGACAACAAAAGGAAGTAGATTTCAGGTGGTGATTCAGCAAACGTGTTGTATGTACACTTACTATGTGTCAGGCATTGTGTTGTGTGCTGGGGACACAGCAATGAACAAAGTAGGCACAGTTGCTGTCCTCACAGAGCTTACGTTCTAGTGCAAAGTCCTGGGGGTAGTTATAGGCTACACTTGGCTAGCCAGAATTCAAAGAAGTCAGCTAGATTATTCAACTCTTAGGTCCTTTGGAAAAATCCACGAATGAAACTCTTCTATGGAAGTGCAAAATAGCATAGTGTTTAAGTGCATGGACTCTAGGGCTAGACTGAGTTCAAAGTTTTATCTGTTAGGGTCTTGCCAAAAAAATGGAAACTACTAGATCTTTCAGCTAAAGGGGATTTAATATAGGGGAAGGGTTACATGAGGAAGACTTACTGAGAAATCAAGCAAGGAATGGTGAGACCACCAAGAGATTAGTAAGAGCAGGAAGCTGCTTTCACTTCTAGGGCTAGATGGGCAATGAGAGGAGGTGGTGCTACCAGAACCTTGAAGCCAGACTATGTGGTTAAAGCCAGACTATGTGGTTGAAGCCAGACTATGTGGTTGAACCTAGGCAGAGGCTGCCCAGACAGACCTTGGGCTATGGCGGGAGACGTGTCCACCTTTAGCTGGAGGAGACACAGCTGCTTCCAGAGATGCTATAGGAAGGTGGCAGGGGGAGAGATAGAAATAGAGATGTAGAGAAAGAGAGAGAGAGAGAGAGAGAAAGAGAGACTGGCCTTTCCCCAACTCTTGTTCTACAATTTTCTTTTTACCAGTGCCTCCCATGGATCAAACTTATTCAAAGCCAGAGGACAGGGGAACCTAGGAAAGTAGTTACTGTGATGAAGAGCAGAGCAGGGGAGGGGAAGGAGAGGAGTGAATATGAAGCTGTTAACAGCTACAAAAGCCAAACTCCATCATTTATTAACTATCATTATGGGTAAGTATCCCCATGCCTCAGTTTCTCCATCTATAAAGTTGGGATTTCAAAATAGTACCTCCCCAGAGGGCATTTGTGAGAATTAAATAAGTAGTTACATGTGAAGTGTTTAGAAGAGTGTTTGGCAAATAGTAAGCCTGTTAGAACTTACTGTACTAAGATATAATAAGGTACTAATAAGACCTACTATTATTATTTTTCTCATATACAATATTACCAGTTCATAGTGTTTAATAAAGGCCTCATAGCAATGGGAGCCCATAGTTCAAGTGTCTTGGCAAACAGTAACTATAAATGAATGAGTCTGACTATTCTGATCCATGCCGTCCCTCTGTAAAAGCCATTCTTATAAACCTAAGCAGTGTTAGGGCCGGAATTTAGGGAAGCTCATGAATCACTTGATAAGCCAACCTCTGCCAGCACTCTCAGCAAGAAGCACTCAACAATAACCCGCTGTGTGGAGTTAGAAAATCTCCATCAGATTGAAAAGAAGAAACACAAGAAAACATTATTTTGAATTAACCCACAAATAAGTGCCCTCTGGCCTTTGGGAACAAACATATACATTAGTCCTTAATCCTCCTTTACAACTGCGGTCATCAAAGTTCTGGAATCAGAAGCAAAAGCTGGGGGTAAAAGGGGGAATGCAAATAAGGCGGAGATAGGAATAAGACCAGGATTTCATAGAAAAGAGAGAGAGAGAGTTCACTTGGTTTATAGATATGTAAAAAATTATAGCAGATCATTTAAGGGTAAAAAGGACGTAAAATGTTCAATCAATGAAGGCAGTTATTAATGTGTCCTTCTGTATAAAAATGGAGAAACGTATCAGGTGGCATATGAATGACAAGAAGGAAGAAAAAAAGCTCCAGGCAGCAGAGTAGTGTTTAATGCTTTAATGCTGCGAGGGACTCTGCTTCTGTTGCTTTTTGGCACCGGCTGAGAGACAGATTGGTAGCAGTCTAGCAGGTATTTTATATCTCTAATTTCCTTATGGTGCACCCATTGGATTACTAAACTTGGAGAACATTCCAATATCTTTGAAATAAACAATTATTCATCAGGACCTGGCAGGTAGATTTCTGTAAATATATTTTTAAATGTTTGCTCTTTACCGTGAGTGAAGATAAAAATGTGACATTGGTAAAGACGTTGGATATTTTTGTTTGTCTTTGCAAATGGGTGGCATTGGTTAGAGCAGCACTTGGTTGACAATGTAAGCCAGAGTGCTGGGCCAGTCATTCTATCAAGCTAAGCCCTTGGCTCTACTTGGGCTTTACTGTTTCAGATATTTCAGACAGACTTTTGGGGACATGCATTATGCAGGTAAATATCCAGTGCTCTGTGTCACTTTCCATGTTCAGACTTGATTGAAATGTTTATTAGATTGTATCTTGTATGTCAATTTTTCCCAGACTAGACTGTGGGCATCATGAGAGCCCGGACTGATCTGTCCTTTTTACTGTTATATCCCTAGTGTTCAGATAGTGCCTAGTAAATGCTAAGCCCTCTGGGATTATTTGTTGGATGAATGAATGAGTTTCTAGTAACTAGTAGACATTTCTATATGCACTACTGAAAAACAACATGAAAAATCTGCCAGCCATTTTCAAGGATATCGTTTTTCTCAAGAAGTTGGCAAATATTATATTCCTAGTGGAAGGCTGACTTTAGAGAACCCTGATTGTTTTAGGTCATATTTGTTGTATGACAAATGTCAGACTTGTACCGCTTTGGCCAATGTCACTATGTTGATGGCTACTTCCTCAAGTTTTCTTGAATGAAACTTCTCACTTCAGCATTCTTAACAGCCAAATTGGATCAATAGAATCTACCACTTAGTACTTTACCGCATATGCATTTTGAAATTGATGGTTAACAAATTGGAAGTTGTAATTCATGCCTTTTGGAGGCTGATGAAATTCTATCTTGGTATGGTGTAGTTTTCCAAAGTGTGTTACATAGAGCACTAGTTCCACAAGATACTTTTTAAGAGAAAGAAGAAGGTTCTATGCTCAAATAACTTTGCGATAACACTGTATGATGGTATAGTCCCATTTTGGAAATTCATGATGTACATTAATTAACATAGTAAAAGCTTTGAGAAGTTATACAGTTAAGGAAACTTACTTCTTTCTAACTCTGAATTTCTCAAATTGAGTTAATTACAGAAGCTTTCCCCCCATTAACATTCTTACAAGATTATTATTCCATTGAATGACATTAGAAAAGTTTAGTGGAATAAAAAGAAGACTGACCTCCTTATTAAAAAAATAAACTTCTTCTCTGGATCTCCTACTTAATAGTTTTGTTTTCAGGGGTGCCTAGCTGGCTCAGTCGGTAGAGCATGTGACTCTTGATCTCTGGGTCATGAGTTTGAGCTCCACGTTGGGTGTGGAGCCTATTTAAAAAGAAAAAGTTTTGTTTTCATACTTTAAAGTTTTTGAAATCAGAATAAGTCTTATGGTCCATTATGGTCCATAAATGTCCATAAGACATTTATTTTTTTCTGAGAAAAGTTATAATTAAATTGATAGTTCATCTTATAATTTATGGCATCCTAGAGACAAAGAAATATGGTAGAACCTCCCTGCCAATTTCTCAGGGTTATTGTGAAAATGAAATGAGTCAATGGATAAGAAAGCAGCATGTACAAATTCATAATAAGGATTATTTTCATTATGTCTTGTTTGTCTGGCTTACATGGGAGGGGTAGGCTATCAGGCTGCCTTTTAATACCATTTCCTCAGGTGGACAGGAACACACCAAATCCAGGTATCAGAACCAATTTATTTCCATTTTCATTTGGTTGCTTGACTTGACTTGAGAGTTGTGCTTTATGTACATACTCATGGCCTCAATTACAAAAACAAAAATAAAACCATTTTTAATATTCAGTAACGATTTCTGGCAAAAGAAAGAATTTGAAAATGTGTGATAACTTTATTTGCTGTTGAAAGGAATTTGGAATGAAATAGGTGCTTCTTGGAACGCACCAGGGGAATTAATTCTTCAATAAGCATTTACTGAACTTATGTGCCTACTTCTGCATTAAGAGCTGTGAGAAATACAGTCAGTAGGCACTAAGTGAATGGTTTTAGAATGACTTTTGGTTTGGTTCTTGATAGGTACTCACTATAATATGGATGAATGAAGTCAGATCACTTCCCTGGAGCAACTCATAGACTAAAGAGGAATACGGGCTGGTAACCGGTTAAGTGCCATGATATAAGTATTTATAAAGCATGGTTGAAGGGCCAAATAAATGGTTACTGTGAACTAACTCAGCTTTGTGGGGTTTGAATGGGATTTGAAGCTTCACAAGATGAAGTAATATAGGCTGAGCACTGAAGGATCAGTAAGAGCTGGGCAGAAAGTATGGGAAAGCAGTGAAGCCATAAAAACATCACATGTGTAGAAACTCGGATGAGATTGTATGTATGCCCCATGATCTCTGCAAAATGCTGTTTGTTGGTATGAACATTTCATGGAGTCATAGTGAAAGATGAGCCTGGAAATAAGTCTGGTGACTGTGAAGGACCATTTGCATGCCATGTAGCAGTTTTGGCCTGTGTGGTAGAAGTGATTCTAGCCATTAAAGGTTTTTGAATTGGTGAGTAATATGATTAGTTTTGCATTAAAACAACAACAACAACAACAACAACAAAAACACTCTGGTAGCAGCCTGGAGCACAAATCAAAAAGTAGAAAGACTGTTTAGGGGACTGTTGTAATAATCTGGTCAAGAGATGATGATAGTGGGGATGGGAAGAT
The DNA here is from genome assembly GCF_003265705.2 of Callorhinus ursinus. NCBI lineage: Eukaryota > Metazoa > Chordata > Mammalia > Carnivora > Otariidae > Callorhinus > Callorhinus ursinus. The sequence continues at coordinate 11,522,515 of NW_027397095.1, forward strand.
AATAGATTTTGAGAGATGATAATTCTAAGGTAGAGGCTGCAGAATTTAGAGATTAGCAGACATGAGTGGGGTGGAAGGAGAGGGAAGAATCAAAGAGTAAAATCTGTGCTTTTGAGTTTGAGATATTGAGTAGATGGTGATGTCATCATTTATAATAGGGAATTTGGAAGGAGGAATCTGCTTAGAGAAAAGATGAATTTAGTGGCAGTGTTATTTTCAATAGTCAATAGGACGTATGGAAAAAAAGATAATATTTCTCCCTTTCTAGAGCCTGTTATTTGTTTAGCATGACAGAATTACACATATCTTTCAAGTGGCTTCTTCTGTAGTCATGAAGTCTGCACTGAGCCCGAGGACAGAATTCCAGCAATACTCTCCAGCATTTTTTTTGTGCCAGGGAAGGCTTAATAAAAGAGGTGACATTTAAGGTGGATCTGGAAGAATAAGTAAGAATTCATAAGATTCATAAGAAAGATTCATAAGAAAGCCATTCTATGCAGGGGAAATGGCATGAACAAAAGCAGGGAACTGTGAAAGATCATAGAATGGGAATTGTAAGAAGCGCAAAATAGCTAAATCGTGTATGGTGAAATTGGTGGGAGAAGAGATCTAAAATTAAGTTCTCATCAGCACCAAAGTCAAGGACTTTACTCTGTAGGAACCAATGGAAGTTTAAAGCAGAGGAGTAGCATCCACAGATCTGTATATATAATTGGTGATGAGGCATTGCGTTCAAAAGAGATCAGAAGGGACGTCTACAATTCCCTTTGTAGTACCAGGTTAAGCTGTGAACCTTAATGACTCCTTTTTAAGGGCTCCCATTAATCTTGCATCCCAGGAGCTTTGGCTCCATTTGGGATCTTCCTGCTATTATTTGAGGTTGCCAGCCATTTCTCTTTTATAGAGAAACAGCTTCTGCCACTGAGATATGGCATCAAGCAGGCTTGAATTGATTCTGCTTAGCTCAGCATGCCACACATTGAGATTCCCCTTGGAAAAATCATCACGAAGAGTCCCAGACTGTGTCTGACAGTGCTTTATATTTTATTAAAGGAAATGGTTCTAATAAACTCCAGTGAGTGCCTGGTAGATATCAAATATCTGGTTAAAAAGGCAATTGGGAATCTATCCAACCTATCTGGCTATTTCAAGGTAGAAAAATTATGCTTGGTGTGTGTGTGTATGTGTGTGTGTGTGTGTGTGTGTGTGTGTGTGTGTGTGTGTGTACAGAGTAATAGGCTATTTTTTTCTATATAGAGTCATGTTTTGAAGACTATTTCCCTTAATTCAGTATGTCTTCAGCTATGATCCTTGTCCAAAATGTGGATTCATGATCCCCATCCCAGATCTACTGAATCAAAATGTGTAGGTTTAGAGCCTGATGATATGAATTTTATAAAGGTCTCCAACTAATTCTGATGCCATTTAAAGTTTGAGAACCACCAAAATATGGATTCTACAGATTAATAAGATCACAAAGCTATATCTAATTTATAGGTATCCCAGACTCCACTCTGCATGATGTTGTTTTTTATTTTTATTTATTTATTTATTTTCTTTTTGACTTAGTTCTTTTATTTTTTTAATTTAATTTTATTATGTTATGTTAGTCACCATACAATACATCATTAGTTTTTGATGTGATGATCCACAATCCATTGTTTGCATATAACTCCCAGTGCTCCATGCAGTACGTGCCCTCCTTAATACCCATCACCGGGCTAACCAATCCCCCCTCCCCCCTCCCCTCTAAAACTCTGTTTGTTTCTCAGAGTCCATAGTCTCTCATGGTTCATCTCTCCCTCTGATTCCTCCCCCTCATTGTTCCCTTCCTTCTCCTAATGTCCTCCATGCTGTTCCTTATGTTCCACAAATAAGTGAAACCATATGGTAATTGACTTTCTCTGCTTGACTTATTTCACTTAGTAAGATCTCCAGTCCCATCCATGTGGATGTAAAAGTTGGGTATTCATCCTTTCTGATGGCTGAGTAATATTCCATTGTATGTATGGACCACATCTTCTTTATTCATTCATCTGTTGAAGGGCATCTCATCTCTTTCCACAGTTTGGCTATTGCAGACACTGCTGCTATGAACATTGGGGTGCATATGGCCCTTCTTTTCACTACATCTATGTCTTTGGGGTAAATACCCAGGAGTGCAATTGCTGGGTCATAGGGTAGCTCTGTTTCATTTTTTGAAGCACCTCCACACTGTTTTCCAAAGTGGCTGTACCAACTTGCATTCCCACCAACAGTGTAAGAGGGCTCCCCTTTCTCCACAACCTCTCCAACATTTACTGTTTCTTGCCCTGTCCATTTTTGCCATTCTAACTGGTGTAAGGTGGTATCTCAATGTGGTTTTGATTTGAATTTCCCTGATGGCTAATGATGTTGAACATTTTTTCATGTGTCTGTTAGCCATTTGTATGTCTTTAGAGAAGTGTCTGTTCATGTCTTCTGCCCATTTTTTGACTTGATTATGAAAGGAATTGAAGAAGACACAAAAAGATGGAAAAACATTCCATGCTCATGGATTGGAAGAATAAACATTGTTAAAATGTTTATGCTACCCAGAGCAATCTACACCTTCAATGCCATCCTGATCAAAATTCCAATGACATTTTTCAAAGTGCTGGAACAAACAATCCTAAAATTTGTATGGAATCAGAAAAGACCCCATTCCATCCACGTCATTGCAAATGGCAAGATTTCATTTCTTTTGATGGCTGCATAATATTCCACTGTAGATATATACTGTTGAATCACAGACCTTTACCTCTGAAACAAATAATACATTATATATTTAAAAAAAAAGAAGATAAGAGGGGAAGAATGAAGAGGGAGAAATCGGAGAGGGAGATGAACCATGAGAGACTATGGACTCTGAAAAGCAAACTGAGGGTTCTAGAGGGGAGGGAGGTGGGGGGATGGGTTAGCCTGGTGATGGGTATTAAAGAGGGCACACTCTGCCTGGAGCACTGGGTGTTATACGCAAGCAATGAATCATGGAACACTACATCAAAAACTAATGATGTAATGTATGGTGATTAATATAACATAATAAAAAAAAGAAGAGAAAAGACCCTGAATCATCAAGGAAATGTTGAAAAAGAAAAACAAAGCTGAGGGTATCATGTTGCCCGATTTCAAGCTATACTACAAAGCAGTGATCACCAAGACAGCATGGTACTGGCACAAAAACAGACATATAGACCAATGGAACAGAATAGAGAACCCAGATATGGACCCTCAACTCTATGGTCAAATAATCTTTGACAAAGCAGGAAAAAATATGCAATGGAAAAAAGACAGTCTCTTTGATAAATGGTGCTGGGAAAATTGGACAGCCACATGCAGAAGAATGAAACTCGACCATTCTCTAACACCATACACAAAGGTAAACTCAAAATGGATGAAAGACCTCAATGTGAGACAGGAATCCATCAAAATCCTATAGGCAGTAACCTCTTTGACATCAGCCACAGCAACTTCTTTCAAGATACATCTCCAAAAGGTAGTGAAACAAAAGCAAAAATGAACTTTTGGGACTTCATCAAGATAAAAAGCTTCTGCACAGCAAAGGAAACAGTTAACAAAACAAAGAGGCGACCCACAGAATGGGAGAAGATATTTGCAAATGACACTACAGATAAAGGGCTAATATCCAAGATCTATAAAGAACTTCTCAAACTCAACCACCCAAAAAATAGATGTTGTTTTTTAAATACAACAAAATAGGCTTCCTTCAAAATAACCCCTGGCATTCTCAGGCCAGAGAATAGAGCAGTGGATTAGAAAGGAGACTCCAGCTGCCAGATGTCAGGGTGGTCAATTAGGACAATGAAACAAACTGAAAGTAATAATCAAGCCTTTATTTACTTACTGTGATACTGCAAACAAGAGGCAAAATTGGTGCCAACTCTCTAGTGTTCCATTTTCCCCCATGGAATGGCACTGGGCAAAGGTCAGATGGATACAGTGCACAAGTAATCATCTTGTAATCATCTTGCTACTGAGGAGCCCCTAACAAAAGGCTCTTTCTTCTTTATGGACCCGTGGGCTGGAGATAAGGAGAGAGGGAAGGGCTAGTAGTGGAAAGGAATTCAGACAGATCAGAGAAAAGCACTTCCACCGAGACCCCTTACAAGGAGACCACGGTGGAGATGTGAGGGAAATGCCTTAGCTGAAGCTTATGATAAGAAGGCCTCCAAGTGGGGGTGCTTGGGCCAGGAATGCAGATATGTGTCTGAGCATGACTAGCCTGGAGTGGGCAGCCTGAGTCCATGACAGTAACTCCCTCCAGAAAGTTGCAAATCAATGGCTGTGCACCAATCTAGTGTGGTGAAGGAAGCTTCCATTCATGACGCCTGCCAAGCAAAGCCTTGTAATTGCCTGTGGCCAGGTCTGAAAGATCAACATAGGGTTTTGGTCTGGAGCTGGACTCCTCAAGAATTTGACTGGGAACCAGGAGATCAGAGTTCTAGGCCAGATTTTGTGAGTGATTCCCCAGGTGAAGTCAACTTTTCTTTTTGGGCCTGTTTCCTCATTTATCAAAATGAGGAATCCCTAGTTTAATATCCTCATGCTCAGCCTAAAAAGGTTCTTTCATCTCTCATGTTTTGTAGTTTCATTTCTGAAAGAAGGAGGTTTGTGTCCAAAGGTGACAGTGCCTGGACTGTACCTCCTGCCACAAGAGCAGCTCTCACGTCCCCTGGGAAAAATAGTTGATGACCACTAGGCAGCCCCTTAGTGCTCAGCTTGAATACAGTAGCATCTTCCTCAACTTAGGACTAACTGGAGAGGCTTTTGAGCAGCTTTTTGCTTTCTGAGGATTCTCTTTGGAAAATACTAGGTAAAGGTCAAAGACAGTAGCAGCTCTATTAAAGGTGACTCTTGGCAAGAGGCTTCTCTCTCCCATCTGGCTTACTGGGTTCTGCCATTTATGATCTGAAGGCACAAGGCCAATTTTCCATGGTGGGAGGGGCCAATAGCACACAACCACACCATCTATAGATGAGGGCTTATATTTAACAGAACTCAGCAGCAAGTTTCAGATGGTTTTAGCAATCTGAGGTGTGAGCATATAGATGATTAACTGCTCCAGAGCAGGTCTGTGGCTTATACCACCTTGGAGCCCCAGTCCAGAGAAGGTAGTGTGTGGAGAAATATCTTGTTATAATTGGTATCATCATTATGGATAGTCAGTAATTAGTGAGTGCTTACTCCATTTCAGGCACTTTAAATGTATGCTCTTGTTTAACTGAATCCTCACAAGCCACCCTATGAGGTGAATGCTAGTATTATTATCCCCATTTTACAAGTGAAAAGATTGACCTCAGAAAGACTAGATAGCCTACTCAGGGTTATATAGCTAGGAACTGGCTAAGCCAGGATTTGAATTTAAGTGTGCCTGACTTCGGAAACTATATTCCTGACCACTATCTTATGCTGCCTCTTTTTTTGGGGGGGGGGGCGGTCAGGTCAATTCAACCAGGGATAGCCACATCCTTAAGTAAAGCAGATAATTACCTAGGTGGTATGATTTGAGGATTGCTAAAATATTCAGTCAAATTAGCCATTAGTGTTCCTTTCTATGTTGGACTTCATAGGTGGATTCATATATAGTTTGACAAACATACGTAATTTTCCAGAGAAATGAATCACTAAGGCCAGTGTGCCCTTTTACTTTCTGTACCTTTTGCTTTAATGCACCTTTTCCCCAGCAAAGAGCTATGCTTCCAGATGGTCCAAGCTCAATGAGACAATCTTGATAAATCCAGAATGTAAGATTCAGGGAGGAAGTTGAAATCTGACCATTGAAAGACCTTGATAATACAATACTCTGCTACAATGCTAGAGGAGTTGATGGTAATTTGTCATACACACAATGAATGTGATTGTCAGGATCCGGAATCTGTATTCCTGGCCATTGAGTGTTACTGAGGCAGAGCAGCCGTCTGGGGGTATGTGTACACCATGGTACAGGAGAAGACCAGATGAACTTGTACTTCCTCCAGTCTGTGTCCAAACTGTGACCAACAGTTTGTTGGTGTCTGTTCTCAGTCACAGGACGGGAAGCTAAGGCAGCTTAGAAAACTCTCTATCTTTGGGCTAAGACATGGTATCTTTGGAAGTTTATTGTTAAAATATCAGTACCATTTGGGAGAAGCATTAAATACCATCATCAATTACTTAGTTGTAGTTTATCCACTAATGTGAAGTCTGAGGAAGACCTGGGTGACTTAATTTTATCCAAGGGTTAGATCTGAAACATGAGCCAGGAGAATTTGTGTTTTGGACGGTGGTGAGATGGCAGAGGTGGTAGGGGAAGTGAACACTTTGGCTCTGGGCAACTGGGGCAGATGGCACCTCCAACTCCTGAGGGAGGGGCAGAGGCAGACTGGAGGGTCAAAGACTGCCATCATTTCCCTTTTACCTCCCTTTGATCCCTGGCCTAACTCTGAGTACCTCCATCTTGACAGGGACAGAATTTCTGAGCAGGTAACTGGTGTTGTTTCTTTAGCATTGATTATTTGTGTCCTGAGCTCACTGATGCTTGCACCCTAAAAACAGTGAGACCAGAGGCCATAACTGAATAATCCTCAGCAGCCTGAATGAAGTCCAAAGAAAGTTCACTGAACAAACTGAAAACTTTGTGGTGAAAAGAAAAAATACTTTGGAATGTCGTTCTCACGTCAGAAACCAGAAGAGCACTTTGCTCACACTGGGAATTAATTGGTTGATGCATTCAGTTTACAAAAGATTCCATGCAGGTGTTCTTAAATAAGAACTGTGGCAATGCAAAAAGATGAATGCTTCCAGAAAACTGAAAGACACTGTGGTGCCATGGAAAGAGCACGGGCTTTGGAAGAAAACAGCCTTAGGCAAGTTCCTTAACCTCTCTGTGCCTCCATGTCAGTTTTCTCATCTGTAAAATGGGGAGGAATACAGTACTCGTCCTGTCTCACAGAGTTATTGCGAGGCTTCGGTATGATACCATATGTAAGTGCCTAATACAGTTCCTGCCATATAGTGGAAGAGCTATGTTGAGGTAGAAAAGAAAGATTAAAATGTTGAAGAACAGGAGCCACAGCTCATGAAAATCAATCTTAATGAAGATAAGGCGGCATCGGAAGCATGATGCAAGTCTGTAGACAAAGGTAATACAAACTCTACAAATGGTTTGTGCACAGTGTCTCAGGGAGCAAGCTTGCATTACAAGACGACGGCAGCGCCAGACACCTAATCCAGTGGGCATGGACACCCTTGTCCCTAGCAAATATGGCAAGAGGCCCTTCAGCCCATGCCTACTGTACCAGAGCCATCCCTGTGTACCGAGACAGGAATTGCTTACTTGGGCAAGATTTTCACTGTGGGTCGTCACTAGCAATCAGGGAAAAATTCCCATTCAAATACCACCATCTCGTCATAGCTATTCAAACAGACAAAAATAAACAGTCTTTAGTGTGGAGAGGACGTGGGGAAAATGCACTCACATACACTGCTGGTGGGAACGAAAATAGGCACAACCCTTTGGAAGATGGTTTGGTAGTTTCTATAAAATATGAAAACAGGTCTTTACATCAGCCCAGCAATTCCACATCTATGTATATATCCCACAGAATTACCCCTGTGTGCATTTGGAGACATATACAAAGGATGGTTATTGTCGCTTTAGTTGTAATAGCCTGACTGCTCATTAGTTGGAGTGGTTAAACATTATAGCACATTCATGTGATGAAATATTATGCAGCCATTTAAAAAAATGAAGTATTTTTTTATTAGATGCAAGGACATGAAAGTATTCCTATGATTCATTGTTGGGATTTAAAAGCGAGTTTCAGCACACTGTAGCATGATATCCAATTTATTTTGTAAAATTTTCAAGAAATGGTATAAACTTATATTTGCATAGAAAACAAGTCTGAAAGGATAGGAGTTACACCTGTGGAACAAGGATGGGAGTGTTGTTGGTGGGGGGGGAGGGGCAGTCCTGAAGAGTCACTTTCCCTGTTTACTTTTTAGATGTCTGCATTATTTGAAATTCTTCAGATGAACATGTTCTACTGTTTCAGTCTTTAAATATATCAAAGTAATGAAACAAATGTATGTGATAGATTGGCTCAGTCACTTCTAGCCCATGCTTGGTGTGCATTTTCTCTGTTTTCAGATGATAATAATAATGATGACGATGCTCATGACAGTAGCTAACATTTATGAAGTATTTACTATGTGCTAGGTAATGTTCCAAGTGCTTTACATATATTAGCTCATATAATCTTCACAAGATCCTTATGAGGTTGTTTTAGTTTGTTCAGTCTGCTATAACAAAAATACCATATACTGGGTGGCTTATAAATAACAGAAATTTATTTCTCACGGTTCCAGAGGCTAAGAAGTCCAAGGGGCACCAGTAGATATGGTGTCCAGTGAGGGCCCACTTCCCAGTTCATAAACTGCAGTTTTCTCGCTGTGTCCTCGCAGGGTGAAAGGGGTGAGGAAGTTCTCTGGGGTCTCTTTTATGAGGACACTAATCTCATTCATGAGGGTTTTACTCTCATGACTTAATCACTTCCCAAAGGCCCCTACCTCCAAATATCATCACTTTGGAGATTAGGATGTTAACATATAAATTTCAGAGGGAGGGCCACAAGCATTCAGTCTATAGCAGAGGTAGAAACTGTTATCATCCCCATTTTACAGATCAGAAAACTGAGGCTCAGAGAGTTTAGAATACTTGTTAAATTTCATTCATCTCGTAAGTGATGGAGGCTGGGATTTGAAATCAGAGATCCTTGCTCTCAAAGAGTTAAGAGACTGACTGGGGAGATGCATACTCTCTGTCTTTGTCTCTGTCTCTGTCTGTCTTCCCTCTACCACACACATTCAGGAATGCACATGACAAAATGCAATATAGAAGAGTATTACAGAGAATGAATGCTACAGATACTACACTCGATCTTAGCCAAAAGGCCGAGAAGCGATAAAGCATCTGGGAGAAAGAGTGCTCATTTTAAGCTCAAGGACTCAGGGACCAATGCTTAGAGTTGGACACACCTGATTCTTCTGTGGCCAAGAATATGCTTAGTGGGGCATCTGGAAGGGACACCTTAACAGCTTGTAGCTAAAAAATAAAACAAAGCCTAGAAACCCACCCAGACCTCTGCACATACATTATTCTGAGTTGGGCTTGGGCACCGCGCAGCAGTGCTGAAGCCAGCTATGGTAACGAGCACAGTTCTGTGCCCCGGCCTCATGTCTCAGTAATACGGACTAACTCCAATCTAAGGTCATATGAAACCACAGCTGGAAGGACCTTTTGATGCTCACTCTTCACTCTTTTTATAGATGAAGAAACTGAAGCCCAGAAAATGGAATTAACTTGATCAAGGTCACACTGCTATTTTGGTGGCCAAAATATGGCAGGATGTCACTTAGAAGTAAAATACATCACCTGGCTAAAGGAGTCCCTCTGCCTTGTGATTTAGGTAAAAGATTTAGGGGTTTCTCCCTTCCATTTTCCCTCTCTTTCTCTCTCTCTCTCTACACACACACACACACACACACACACACACACACACGCACACGCACACGCGCGCGCATATGCTTGACAATTTCACTTCCTGATGCTTTTGTTCATGTCTTTCTCCAATGATTATCACTTACCCTCCATATAAAGTATTGGTGGAATTTGGTCAGCCTCTTTCCTCCCTGAACATGGGTGGAGAGGGAAAAATGTTTGATATGTCCAGACACGACTTTTCAAAGGGCATCATTATCATGGCCAGAGGATGAATGATGGGCCTCCAAAGAGAATCTTGAGAACGGACCCGTTTTCAGCGATGGCATTTCACGTGCTTGCTTGGAGGATGATGAGTTAGTACCTCTGTGACATGATCAGTTATATAGGGCCAGGGTTAGGGTTACATAACAGGCCTGCCTGCAGGAAAAATCTTATAGAACAGAGGGGTGGGAAAAAATGTGCTGTGCAATTGCATAATAATCTTGTGAAAAACAAAATGCCTTACCCATTTTAATAAAAACACTGGGAAAAAAATGATGAGTCCTCACTCTGTCTAATCAATTACAGGGCTTCATAAAAGAAACAAGGCTGCTTTTTCCCCACAAATAAGCACAAAATCAATCTTCAAAAGCAACATATTTTATTGCACCTATTCTCGGTTCGTCAACTCCTCAATTTATAAATGGTTATTTTTTTTCCCTAAGTTGGATGGAGATGGGTGGGGAAGGGCAGAACAGGACTCATAGGTGTCTCTAGTTTTCTGAGCTATGTGCCATGGGGCTGTTTTCCAAGTCCTCGGCAGTACAATAGCAGCAATCAGTTAACTTGAGGGTTAATTTGGGGATTGGTCATGTAGAGTAGAAGCACACAAAAAGGTGTGCAGCGAAGAGCCTTAATTCAACTCTGCTCTAGATAAGCTCTGGCACTAGACAAAATGGCAAGATTCATACCTGTTTCTAGGCCCAACCAGACCCATTATTCCTAATTCTCTTCTGGGTTATTTCATAATAAACTCTGCACATAAACTCTCGTGCTTAAACTCCCTTTCCCATGCCTATCCAAACATCCAAACAATACCTGGTCTCTTCTTTTTCTTTTATGCTGAAATGGGCTCCTTGCCTTTAGCCTAGTTTGTCTGATTCAAAAGATTTTAAAAGGTGATTTCTCCCAGGAAGCGTTTCTTAGCTCTCCCCCATACTCTCTGCCCTCCAGTGTAGATTTAGATACTTCTCTTCAGTGTTACCTTAATACACTTTGCTTCATCTATCATTGTCTACATGGCATTCTTGCCCCATTTATAGAAGGCTCTAGGAGAAGAATCAGGTATGCTTTGGGTCTGTATCTGTACCAGGCAGCACTGTGCTTGGCACAGAGAAGGGGCTCAGTCTGTATTTCTGGAATTGAACTAAATGCAAGGGCTAACTCGATATCATGAGATGAGAGGGGGCACATTCATTACCAAGTATATGTCCCTGCTAGAGTGGATTTTGAAGACTAGCAATCTTTAAAGAGCCTAAAAGCAGGAAATATGGAGGCTGTGAGCTGTAGCAGCACTGCAAAGAGGGACACAGAGCTTGAATCTGTGGCCTGCACATGTCTGCCTTCGGTTTGTGTCCTTGGAGCTACCAACTGCCAGGATTAGTTCTTCGTAGAGGTGTCTTCATTGAGTCATATTTATAATCTATTTCCCCAAGTTGAATTGGATTTCATGGGTGGTTTACCTAGTCCAGGGACTCTCAGTAACACTCAGGGAACACTCCGTGCCCATGGTGAGCACTAAGGTGCACCTGTCTCAACTGATACAGCTGCTCATTTGCTTAGCAGGGAGGCAGGTGGTTCCAGGCCAGCACATACTGGCATTATTACAGCGAAATAAATAGTTTTGTTTCAGTAGAAACTCCACTGGTCAAAGTGATGTTCAAAAGAATGAGGGCATTTCTAAGATAATGAATGCCAGTGCAAATGGAGAAGAGGGATAAGAATGTGTGCGTGTGAGAGAGAGACAGATAGACACACAGAGAAGAGAGGAACTACTTCATTCCTGTAATTTAGACTCATGTCTAAAAATGAAAGCAAACATTTACAGTGTTTACTCTATGACAAGCATTGGCCTCAGCACCTTATAGTGAGCATCTTAGTGAATTCTTACAATCTTCTGAGGTAGTACTGTTATGAATCCTATTTTATATACGAAAATAGTAAGCTCGGGCAAGTGAAATAACTTGCCAAATGTCACAGAATTGATAAATGGTAGAGCTGGGAATTTAAACTTCGTTTGTTTGACGCTGAAGCTCACATTCTTCCCTCTAATTAAAAGTGTATTTTACCTGCAGTAAATGACACAAACCTGAAAGATACAACCAAATAGTATCTTACATATGTATATACCTACATGATCACCACCCAGGTCAAGATGTAGAACATTTCCATCATCCCAGAAAGTTCTTTTGTGTCCCTTTCCAGTCCACACCAATCCCCACCCCAAGGTAGTCACTCTTCTAACTTTTGTCACTATACATCTGTGGTTCTCCATGTGTGGACCTGGAACTAATAACATCAGCATCACCTGGGAACTTGCTAGAGATGCACATTCTCAGGCCCTACCCCAGCCCAACTGAGTTAGAAACTCTGAGAGTGGGGCCTAGAAAAATTTTAACAAACTCTTCAGGAGATTCTGTTGCACAACTAAGTTTGAGAACTGCTGCACAGAGCAGTTTTGTGTGCTTTAGAAATTCATATATATATGAATAGAGAAAGAGAAAGAGAATCATATAATATGTATTCTTTTGTGTCTGGTCTTTTTTTTCTCAGCAAAATATCTGTGAAATTTATTCATATTGTTCCATGTATCAGTAATTCCTTCATTTTAAATTTCTGATTAGTTTTCTATTGTATAAATATATAATGTTATCTCATTGATAGGTTGTTAGTAGAGCTTTTATTAAGGAACATTTATTAAGGGAAATCTTACATTTGTCTAAGGCAAATACATTTGTGGAATCACAAAAATTAAGGAGCAACTTAAGCAAGAGTGAAGCAGGTTGTTGTATCATCTGACACAATTTCCAGAAAGGCAGTGCTATCCTCCTAAGTCTCTTCATTACTTGCTTGCCAATGCTGGAAATTTCATAGGAAGCTAAGACTTTTATTCCACAATAAATACTAAAACCTAAAAGGCATGTGTGTACTCCAAAAATTAAAAAAAGGAAAGAAAATAGAGTGAACGTCATACTAATGTGTTAATGATCTCTCCTTTCTTGCCAGTAAAGGGTGCCAAATATATAGCCAGATGCCAAATATATAGCATGTATACTATCACTTACTAATCCAAGCCCTTAACAGGCATTACTAATCAATCATGCTACTTTTAAATGTTGATTCCCAGTGCAATCTCAGGATCTTTCTCAACAAATTCTCTCAGGTCATGCCAACTCTGGCCTAATTCGTGTGTGTGTGTGTGTGTGTGTGTGTGTGTGTGTGTGTGTGTGTGAGAGAGAGAGAGAGAGAGAGAGAGAGAGAGATTATAATAGTGTTTAGAACTGAAGAGGGGAAGAAGACACCATAGAGGGGATGTATGTATGGCTCAGAAAGAGAATCAAAGTCATATTTTGTCTTCTGTGACCAATTTTCTTTTCTGTTTATACTGGGAAGCCCAGTAAGTATGGGTGGTCAGGACATAGCAAATTCTTAGCTAACTGAATTTATGGGAAATCAGCATAATAGCACCAAAAACAAAAATAACAACAGCCAGCAGTTTCACTGAGAACTATATATTGGGCCTTGTGGTAAGTGATTCACATGCATTGTCTCATCTAATTCCCAGAACCCTGCTAGGCTAGTATTATTACCTCTATTTTAAACATATAGTCCTAGAGAGGTGCCCAAATGCATGTAACAGAGCTGAGATTCAAATCCAGGCTATCTCACTCTATATCCCATGTTCTTTGGAAACCACTACACCATACTGATTCTGAGATAATTAGATTTATTTAAGATGACTTAGAACCCCTTTTCTTCCCAACTCTCGTTAAAAGTGTCTGAGTCCACTTTCTTGCCTTAATCAAAATATAGTGATTTTCATTGAAGATCTCAGGGTTATCATCCTTACCTTCAGTGGTTACATTCATGACTAGAGCTGTCAGTGGCACAGGCGTAGATTAGGTGAAGTATATGAGATTCACCCCCATGGTGTCTGTTTCCTCTCTTTAGTTCTAAATACCATTATGACTACACACCCACACACACACAGAAATTAGGGCATTTCTTAGTAATTAACCTTGGAACTACAGATAAACAAATAAACTTATTTATTTATCAAACATGTAACACATGTCTACTATGTACCATTCACTAGACCTTAAGTTCCGTGAGTCCAAAGACCTGTCTTATTCACTCTTATATTCCTATTACCATGCGCCTGGTAAATATTTGTTGAATGAATGGAATTATGAATAAATAAATGTGTGCAAGAATGCCAGGCACTGTACTGAGCTCTGGGATATGAACATGACTTCTAATTTTGGAAATTTGCCTCAAAAGGAGGAGTTAGTGCAGGGATCTTATTAGTTGGCTAAAAGTTATGTGCTTCTGACTATTAGACTTCTGGAATTTGTCCATATCCAATGTGTATGGGAAATACAAAGTTTGGTCTTCTCAGGTTATATCTGCGATTTTTCCCCAATAACTCAATGGTCAAGTTTTTTTCCATAAAAAAGGATGAGGTCTTGCCATTTGTAACGACATGGATGGACCTAGAGGGTATAATATAAATGATACAAGTCAGAGTGAGAAAGACAAATACCATATGATTTCATTCATATGTGGAATCTAAAAGACAAAACAAATAAATGAACAAACAGAATCAGACTTATAAATACAGAGAACAAACTCATGGTTGCCAGAGGGAAGAGGGGAATGGGCAAAATGGGTGCAGGGGAGAGGGAGGTACAGGCCTCTTTATGGAATGACTAAGCCACAGAAATACATGGCGCAGCATATAGGGAATATAGTTGATGATACTGTACGGGGACAGATGGAAGCTACACTTGCAGTGAGCATAGCGTAACATAGGGAGATGCTGAATCACTATGTTGTACACCTGAAACTAATGTAACATTGTGTGTCAACTAGACTCAAATAATGAAAAAGTTAACTTGAAAAAAAATTTTTATTTCCAGCAGACAGAAGCTTGCCTTTTAAAAAAATAAAGCTGAATTTATTGATGCTGGCAGGAAAATGTAAACATTGTGTCCATAGTGATTTTTACATTGGATGCTTCATTTTAAAAAATGCAAAATAATGAAAGAAAGGAGAGAATTCCTCACCATCCTTTTCACAGTTAAAATACATTACATGGTAAGGTAGTCTTTTTCAAAAATAAGTCAGTGTTTGTTCAGTATTGAGCAAAATGCTTCAGTGGTTTTTGTAAAATTGAAAGTAGCTTATTCTTAATCTAGTGAAAGTGAACATTCCAAAAGGTCTCATTTTTTTTTTTCTGAAATTAGGCACAGGACCTGGAACAATGGCAAGCAACTTACCCAGGCATATTTCCATGGAAGCTCAGATATCTTGCCTCTCCGTCTCACACCAGAGCAGTACAAATAGCACACTAACAGAGTTGGAGTGCTGCCCATGTCCCCTCAGCATCAAATGCAATTTGGATTCTGATGAGCAGGAACCAGAAGGCTTGCATTATCCATAAGAACAGTGCCAGCCACTCACTCAGTTGGTGCCACCTCGTAGGCACAGGTGGTTAAAGCAGACCACTTTTCCTTAAAGGGTAAAAAAAAAAAAAATGATGAGCATCTTTCTTGCTATCTCTGCAGCCCTAGAGTGAGAATCGTCCACGAAGAAGGTAAAAAAAATATCAATACAAACTTCTCTTTTGGGCCCATATAGCCATTCTAGGACCATGTTCTAAGAAATGTTACCAATCCAGTCAAGGGCTTGTATTCCAGAGTGATACTGTGTGATTTGGAAAAGAAATTCAGGTTTTATTTTTGTTTTTGACTTTAAATGGGCAACAGCTGCTATGGTGCCAAACTGTGGAGATATTTGGTGATACCAGCCCCAAAGCTGATTTTTTTGGAGGATGATGATAATACACTTAATTGTTTTCATCAAATCCAGATTTATTAGTTTCCTATGGCTGCTGTAACAAATTACCACAAACCTAGTGACTTAAAACAACAAAAATGTATTGAGGTAAGAAGTCTCTCTCTCTCTCTTTTTTTTAAGGATTTGTTTATTTATTGGGGAGGAGTGGCAGAGGTAGAGAATCCTCAAGCAGACTCCCTGCTGAGCATGGAGCCCAATGAAGGGCTTGATCTCAAGACCCATGAGATCATGACCTGAGCTGAAACCAAGATTGGGTCACTCAACCAACTGAGCCACTGAGGAGCCTCTAGAGGTAAGAAGTCTTAAAATCAAGGCATCTATAGGGCTAAGTTCCTTTGGCAGACTCTACGGGAGAATCCATTTCCTTGCTTTTTCCAGCTTCTAGAGGCCAACTGCACTCTTTGGCTTATGTCCCCTTCCCTATCTTCAAAGCACACCACTTCGACCTTGGCTTCCATCATCACTTCTCCTTTTTCTGTCTGTGACCCTCTTGCCTCACTCTTATAGGGACCCCTGTATTTACATTGAGCCCACTGAAAAAATGCAGTATAACCTCCCCATTTCAAGATCTTTAATCATACCTGAAAAATCCCCTTTGCCATGTAAGGTAACATTTCAACAGTTCTAGGGATTAGGACAAGGACGTCTTTGCAGGGGCATTATTCTGTCTACCACATCAGTCCAACTCTAATGATAACAATGTTTTGCTTACTTGGTTAGGGTACCTACGTTTGTGAAGCTAATATTGTTTGATGCTTCATAAGTACCATACTGATGATTATGGATTACATAATATAATCCCAACAGCAACTGTTATGAGGTAAGTGTTATTATAATCTCATTTTGGAGATGCAGTAGTGGAGCTCATAGAAGTTAATAAACTTGACCAAGTTCATATAGCTAGGAAGTGGTAAAGCCAGAACTGAAATCCCAATATATCTTACTCTAAAGCCCATGAAATTTCTAGTTCTCCACTCTGCCTCATTAGTTTTGCCAAGTTTATTTACTTCATTTTCTGGGCACTGTATGTACCTAAACCTTGACCAGAAATATCACAGCTGGATGCCTTGACCACATATAGCTAGATAAGGGCAAATTCATCACCACCACCCCAAGTGCAATTCGGGTTAACTCCAGAAACATTTATTAAGCATCCGTGTATGCCCCGCCCTGTGCGAAGTCCATGTCTCACTGACGGTGATGACTCATTGGGGCCGTATTGATATTGTCAGAGAATTAGACTGCTGCAACTATATCATTTCATACTTCTCTCTCAGGATAAAAGGGAGCAGATACCTCTTGAGCAGTTCAGTGAAAAGGCCATGCCTCGCCACTGGGAAATTGCCTAGTTTCCTAAGGTCCTTTAGCTTCTTGGAAACCCATCCACCTCCAGGAGATAAGAGATAAGGGATAGTTTCCTGCATTGTTTAACTGTTCAGAGATAGTCCCTGAGATAAGCAGTGTCCCTGGTTCTATAGAAGTGGAAGGACAATTGCGGACCCTGGAAAGTTTAATCTGGAAGTAGCATGGCTATATTTGAAATGTCCCTTTCTACATTTCATTTAATAGTATGTGACTTCATCTTTTCAGGGACAGTGGTAGGTCAAACCCAAAGCTGATGATCATGGTGACATTAATCCAATTGTTTTATTGGCCAATAAATAGTTTACTCTTTTAGAGCCCCTTGCATTTTTCGTATCCCATCTCAGTTTCCCTGAACCCCCATTTCATACAGATCACCAGATGCTCTGCTTCTGTCTATATTCTAACCTCAGACTGATTGTTCCTGTGTTCCATTCCCTAATGGGGCTCTATGCCTTGTAGTTTTTATAATAACTGTGTACAAAGTTATTAAAATATATAGCTTTGTTATTCCTCCTAAGTAGTAACTTTATTGAGAGAGGGAGGGAAGGAGAGAGGGAAGGAAATGGAGAGGAAAAGGTGTGAAAAGGATGGAGAGAGAGAGAAAGAGATTTTCAAAGCTTTCACACCTGAAAATTTCTTTCCTCCCCCCCACCCCACGTGATCCTCTTCCAAATTCTTTTTATCATATTCTCTTAGACTTCCAAGTGCCAAGCAGCCTCAAGAGCTACTTCTTTCCCCATTCATCAAAAGCTACCTATTTGTATTGATTCTTTGGTTCAGTTTTACACTTTTTAAAAACTTCAGTATGTACCAGGCACTGTGATGGGTTCTAGAGAAACAAAAAAAATCACACAAAACCCCATAACCTGAGGAGCCTGTGTGGCTCAGTCAGTTAAGCGTTCAACTCTTGGTTTCGGCTCAGGTCATGATCTCAGGGTCGTAAGACAGAGCCCTGTGTCAGGCTCCACGCTCAGCGCAGAGTCTGCCTGAGATTCTTTCCCCCTCCCTCTGCCTTCGCCTCTGCTCCTCCCCTTCTCTCTCTCTCTTTCTCTCTCTCTGTCTCAAATAAATGGATAAATAAAATCTTTAAATAAAAAAAATCATCTGTAGGAGTTTCTAAAGTTAAGAAGAAACATACATGATAACAGAACATTTTAGTTTGTTGTAATAGGTACAAATGCACTTAAAGCTGTGGGAAAACAGAGTTCTTGAAGAGCTAACTCTTCATTTTGATGGATGAATAGAAAGAAATTAATTAGGCAAAATAATTGAGAGGCTTCATAACAATGTCTTTGGTTTACATCCTTTCTTTTCCAGGTTCATGGCTCCACTTTGATCCAGACCTAGGTCAGCTCAATCTCAGACTGTTTATTGAAATATTCTCCCAGCCAGTCTTCAAGTTTCCTCTCTGGTGTTTTAACTTCCCTGCTATCCACTGGCTCCTGTCCATCCTCCATCTTGTTAACAGATTAATCGTCATAAAATATTTCTTTGTAGAAATCATCACTCTTTCCTTACCATCTCTCCCAGCTCTGGAATCTCCTTTGACTTCCTACTGCTTTCAAGATAAAACCTTGAGCCCTTCATCTGGAGTTCAGTGCTCTCTACAATCCAGTCCTCATATATGGGCCTAGAACTCCTATAATTTCTGACACATAAAGAGAACTTCTTCAGTTAAAATGGTATCAGTTGTCAGAGTGTATTTTACTATCTGAGGGAAGGGGATGAGGATATTTTAAAGGCTAGTTTCTAAAGCTTAAAAACATAAATAAATCTAAAACCAAAAAAAGATTTCTGACACATAACCTGCTCCCTACTCAAAGGAAATGTGTGTGTAGTTTCTCAAACTTCCCGATAAATTCTTGTTCAGAATGCCTTCCTCTACCTAATCCCCAGCCAGATCTAAGTTCTACTCTCCCCTCAAGAACTAGCTCAAGCCCCATACCCTCTATAGAGCCTACCTGGCCCAACCCATCCCTCTGTGGTCACTGCTTTCTCCAGTAGACTCCAATCATCTAGCATTTAGCATATGCAATCTTCTATTGCACTACACAATCCCAGTCTCTCTGACTGGGCAGTCATCCCCGTAAGACAGAGACTGTATCTGTGTCCCTTAGTGTCTCCAGTGTTCAAGGAGCTCAGGACATTTTTATGATGATGGTAATGAGTCAGTCATATGTTACATATAGGGGAGATATGTGGAAAATAACTCTTGGGATCCCTCATATCACACCCTGTAGGGGGGAACACCCAAATTGCTTACATGGAAGGCCAAGGTGAGAGTTTTCTTGGGGGATAAAATTAAGCCAGAGGTACAAGCCCAAATGTTTATAGGGGCCAAGGAGGGAACACAATCAAGCTAGAGGTAAGCCAATATTATATTTAACAAATCTTTACACAGCGCTTACTGTGTGCTGGGCATTATTCTAAATGCTTTATGAATATTAATTCACCTAATTCTCACTACAACCCTACTATTACTATTCCCATTTTATAGATGGGAATCTATATATAGATTCTATAGAATCTATATATAGCCAAGGCACAGAGAAGTTAAATCATTTCTCAAAGGTCACATGGTTAGTAAGTGATAAATCTTGAATTTCAACTCAAGTACTCTATTAGTGTCTCTATTCTTAACCTTTGAGAAGTGTTGATTTTCCAAAAGGGACTGGTGTGTCCAATGGTGACCTGGAGCAAGTATGATAAACCAAAGGATGCTTAAATTTATTTTAAAGAAAATTGTAAGCCAGAATAAACATGTCTGTGGGCCAGGTCAGCCAGGGTGTTAAGCATTTGCAACTCCTGGATTGAGTCTAAAAATGACAGGGAAAATTTATTCTTTGTAACACCACGTTTATTCCAGGACAGCAAGAAGCATCCTCGATTATGTCCTCTCTACCTTGACATCAACTCACACACCTATTATGAGGATTTGTCAAAGAAAAGGAAGTATCAATGTTCACTGTCATCACTTTATATGTTTAAGTTTGCAGATTCAACTTGCAAGAGAATTATGAACCTCTCCAAGGAACTAATGACTCCCCTGCATTTGCTCCCATAACACTTTGTTCATACCTTTACCAAGTTGTTTATCAAATGTCACTCTTTTCCCTATTTGAGATGAAGAATCTTTCACTTTCTCTTAGAACAAAAGATACTGTCTCCAGATACTTACCTACAGATTTTAGCAACTTCTAAAGGTTTTAATGTGTATTGATTAAAAAATGTTCAGCAAGTCTCTATCAGCTTCTAAGTTTGGCACTTTGCATGCTGACAACAGGACTCCCTCTTTTATGGTGCCTCTAGATTTAAATTCAGACTTCTACTAGCCTAGAACTTTGTAAAACTAACATAAGGTAGTCTGCATCTTTGAAAAAACATTTTCCAATAGCTTTATTTTAATGTTTGTTTTGTTCAGGTTTGAAAGAATAAGTGTAAATATGCAGTACATTTGGAAAATTCCAGAAAGTTTAAAGAAATATAGAAGTCGAAATTTTCACAATCACAACTCAACTGTACAATTGGAAGTCACCTAGCTTTTAACTTGCTTTTCAATTTTCTGCAGTAAACTTAGTTCTGCAATATATCTTAAGTATTTCTGATTTTAAGCTCAGTCCTTTACGAAGGACTCAATTGCTTCTTCCTTTCTTCTGGGTGTTCTAATTTCCTTTGGGCGTGAACATCAACCCTTTATCCTGATTGACCTCCACTGAGGTGTGTGTAGCTTGTTTAGCCTGAACGTGTGTATCAGCACCTCTGCATTCCATGCTGATGTGCTTACTTGTGTACTTCTCTTAGTGTGGGCAACGCACAGTAATGGTTTGGGGGTAGGGTAAGTGGGGGAACTGGAAGCCTGATAGTAATTTCAGGCTAATTGGACCTCCTTTTCAGCTTGTATAGATAAACTCAGTTGCTGAGACTCAGTCAAGTTCACTAGCTTCAGACTTTGGCTGTCTAGTTGCACCTTCTGCTACTCGGTTCCTTGTCCCTGGGCTATGATAACACCCTGGCAAGACATACTGTTTATCAGTTCTTGGTAATTTTCCTCGCTACTTTCAGACACATGGGAACTTTTCAGATTACCTACACACACCTTGGAAGACAAGAGAGATTCAGGAAAAAGTGGCACTATATCAAGTCCCTTTGTGCCTAGACATGCCATACTGCCATCCCTACTCCAGTACAGCCATTTTGCAGTCACCAGGGGCATTCTTAGAGGCTGCCTCCTCCAAAAGATGTAGTTGACAAATGGGGCACATGTAGAATTATCAAACAGATCTGATTTTTTTTTTCAACTTTCCATTCTCATTTCAGCGGCTTTTGACCTGGGGAGAGGGCATCTTTAGTCTTTCAAACTTCTCCAAACATCTACCAGTACAGAAGGGATTCTTTTTTCTCTTTATGGCTGGAAAACCCCTCCTATATCACTACAAATTCTTCCCTGCTAAATGATTTATGCTATAAACCCTGGGTCCTCCAGTCTTTATGAATGGCAAGTTTTAGAATTCCAAAATGTTATTTTTCTCTCTTGGGTGCCTCACTCTAGCAAATCAAAGTTTCTTTGGCTTTCAGTCTTTCCTCTTAGCTAAGGACTTTACAGTTTTATTTTGAAACTCAAATATAAAAATTTTGACTCATTGTTTTCCTGGGTTATTTTTTGTCCTTCCTTCCCTGGGGCAATAAGCTTCAGAGCTAGTGTTTAATTTTAATTGTGGGATGTACTGCAGGGCAGAAAGGATTATCAAGAAGGAAAACAAGCATCAATTAATATTTTAAAATGCTGTGCTGCATAAGAAAATAAAAATCACTTGTAATCTCAAACCCTGGGAAAACACTAGTATTTTGGTGTCTCGCCTTTCGCTCTCTTTCTATGCATACTTATATGATATATTTTATGTGTATATATGCTATATGGTAGGCTTCTTACTTGGCCCATATAATTTATCTTTAAATATTCTCAGAGGAGCTGGAGATCAAGGGCAAATGTTCTGGCTCAGTTATTGCCTTTTTGGCATATCTCCCCAAAGCCCTGTCGACCATTCTTTGCTCTCCGGTGGGAGTGGGAATGAATATTTCCCTCCCGATAGCAGTTATTATTTTATGACCCTCACAAGTGAACATCACAGAAATTTGCAAGAAAAGAGTTCAAACTACTTTTTGCTCAAGGCCTCTGGTGATTAATCCAGACTATACAGGGAGGTAGTAGCAGACAGTGCCTATAAAGTTGGTTAGTGAAACCCTGATTTTTCTCTCTTGTCCTGCCTACTTTACTGAGGGTGTGTGGACCCCACTTTTGGGGTTGTTCTGGGAGGGTTTTTTCTCTAGCTGTGTGAAGGGGAATGCCTTCTCTTTCTTTTCTTCTTTTCATTTTTGTCCTTTTAAATTCATTCCTTCCTCCTGAAGTCCCCGCTTCCCCTGTTTCTTCTGGGTCTGTCATTTCCAAGTTCCAGGACAATGCCAATCGCTCTCTCTCTCTCTTTTCTCTCTCCTTGTATAAATTGTTGGTCTCCAGTACAGGTTGTCAGTTCTGTTCTGCCAGGTAGAGGGAGAGGGGTGAGTTCTGAGTCCTATAAATGGAGGGAATGGTGGAGGAAGAATGTCAGGGTGATCCTCTGTTCTGGCTTGCAGTCTGCTATTTGATATTTTTATATTCTTGGGCAGAACAAAATAAAAAATAATTTTAAAAAGCACATCTCACAGGGGGAATTTCTTTCCTGCCCAAATCCTTCATTGGGTCTACATAGGAGATGAATCGCTCCCTTGTCAGCATAAGCATGGTCTTATAACAAAAACCGTTTGTCCCCTTCTCAACTTGGATTACATTTCAAAGCTTTTTTCATTAACTTGACACTGAATGACATCACTGAGCTATCCGTTCTTTTTACTTACAATCATGTAGCAAGCATTTTCTTGTGGTAATTTTTAAAAACATATTTTTAAATATCAGCATACTACTCCTTTATGTCTGCTCCATAACATATTCAATTATTCCTCTAATGTTTAATATTTAGACTGTGTCTATGTTTTAGTATTATAAAATTTATAAGGATCATCTGGCATACTAAGATTTGTGCACACATCTACTTATTTCCCTAGGATGGTGTTTTTAGAAGCAGAATTAGAAGCTAAAAGATACAACTTGTTTTTTTATTGAAATGTTTAAATTAAAAAGGAATTTTGAGGGGCGCCTGGGTGACTCAGTCATTAAGCAACTGCCTTCGGTTCAGCTCATGATCGAGCCCTGCATCGGGCTCCCTGCTCCATGAGGAGTCTGCTTTTCCCTCTCCCACTCACCCTGCTTGTGTTCCTTCTCTCGCTGTGTCTCTCTCTGTCAAATAAATAAATAAATAAATAAATAAATAAATAAATAAATAATCTTTAAAAAAATAAAAAAATAAAAAGGAATTTTGAGTTTAAATTATAAAAACAAATAAACAAGGTACTAAAAAAATAAGCATGGAATATAGGAAATGTAAATCATTTCTGCCATCTCACCCCTCAGAGATCATAATTTTTATCAGGTTAATGTCTGTTTTTAGTATGAACAATTTTAATGCTCTTTTTAGTATTATCTATTGCTCTTCCCCACAGATCAGCCATTTTAAATTCCCAATAGCAATTGATAAAAGTGCTGATCTCACTGCATACTCATTAAACTTAAGTATTCTTGTTTATTAATATTGTTCACATTTGATGAACAAATTGATATTAAGAGTGTTTTTTACATTAATATTACTAATTTTATATATAATTTATTTATGCATATATATTTTCTTCACTTTTGTAATTAAAAATTTTTGAAGTTTTTTTTAAGGATTTATTTATTTATTTGAGAGAAAGAGCATGAGCAGAGGTGGGGGGCAGGGGCAGAGGTAGAGAATCTCAAGCCAACTCTAATGCATATTTGTGAAGTTTCCTTCGTGTCCTGTGTTCATAGAATTCCAAATTAGCAGAGGAAATATAATTGTGGTCTTCTAGCTTTATGATCAAATGATAACATGGGTTATCGTGGGTTCTTTAGCTTTTAAAATGACCCACTTTGTTTTAGGAAGGTGGTAGTAGCCAGTCTTTATTCTTGAAATGTTGGATGGAATGCCAAACCGGAGTTGCCTGCCATTTTCCTTATTGCCAAGGTTCTTAAAGTTCTTTTTATATTTCTCTGGAATCAAGTATTTTAAATTGCCTTTTAAAAAAAATTGTCTCCCACAATAATTGTTTGAAAGTCATGGTTTTCTAGTTACTGGACCTAGAGTTACCTAAGAACTACATGTTCTTTCACTCAGAAATACACCCTTGAAGTAGGTGTGGGCTCCATGCAATTTCAAAGCAGTAAGACAACTTGAAGCTACATAAAAGTTAAGACTCAGGTGTGGAATCTTTTGATAGCAACAGTGATTTTTTTTTAATGGTGTCTAGAAGGAAAAGAATTAAATTCTACTTAAAAAAACAAAACACTAATTTCTTTAAATTGATGACTTCCCATATGTTCAAAATGGAACAAAAAGAGCTAAAACCTGTTATTTCTATTAACATTAATTGTTTTTAAGTTAGACTTCAAATGTTAGAAACAACGATACGAAGTGCACTTATCTGCTCAGGCCTAAGGAAGAACATTTTAAAGTGGTGTTAAACAGGAAATGATTATGTTTCGATTTTGTACTAGTTAAAAAGTGCTAAATATACTACATGAAAATATTGTTTACAGATTAGTGCCAAGGGCTGATGATAGGATCCATTTGGGCTGTGATTTCCAGATGCCCTCAAACATACAGTACTTCCAAACTCAAGTCCAGCCATAAGCTATTTTGCTAACATGTCAGAGTAATCTGTATTTTTGTATGTGATTTCTACTTTTATAAACCTGCTTTAAAATAAAACACATTTTTGGGGTGCCTGGGTGGCTCAGTCGTTAAGCGTCTGCCTTTGGCTCAGGTCATGATCCTAGGGTCCTGGGATCAAGCCCCACATCAGGCTCCCTCCTCAGCGGGAAGCCTGCTTCTCCCTCTCCCACTCCGCCTGCTTGTGTTCCTCTCGCGCTGTGCTTCTGTCAAATAAATAAATAAAAATCTTTAAAAAAAACCCCACATTTTTATAAAAAAAATTGAATAAAGGCGCCCAGGTGCCCCTGAATTTTTACTTTTTTATATAGTCACATTTATCAATCTTTTCCTTTATGATTTTTCTTTCATATTTAAAAGGCCTTCCCTTCTCCCATGAACAGGTAAATATTTTCTTACAATCATTTAAGGTTTAAACATTTTTAAATGTAATTTATTTATCTATTTAGATTTATTTATTTATTGGAGAGGGAGAGCTGGGGGAGGTGGGGGCAGAAGGAGAGGGAAAGAGAAAATCTCAAGCAGACTCCCCAGTGAGCTCGGAGCCCGATGAGGGGTTAGATCCCACGACCCTGAGATCATGACCTGAGCCAAAACCATGAGTCAGACACTCAACTGACAGAGCCAACTAGGTACCCCTTTAATGTAATTTAAATCGTGATGTATTTCAAACATAAGAAAAGTGCATAAATTCAATATAACAAGCACCCATTAATCAAACACACAGATTTAACAGACACTAACATTTTGTCATATTTACTTAAGTTTTTTTCATAAATACAGTTACATCTATAGCTAAAGACTGACCTTCATCCCTTTCCCTTCCCTTCCTCTGCTGAAATTTGTGTATGTAATTTACCTGCATTTTCTATATTTTCTACATATGTTTACAACCATGCGCATTATGAAGTATTGTTTTGTGGACTTTACAATTTTTACCAAAATAGGATCCTTTTCCACCTGATTTTTGTTGTTCAATATTATACTTTCAGGATATACCCAGAGAGATGCCTATATTTCTAGCTTACATATTTTTAATACTTTATTACATATAATTGTATAAATTTGGCATTCTCTTTGTGAATTGCCTATTCATATCACTTGTTCACTTTTTGTTGCATTGTTGGCTTTTTTTGAGTTATGGATTGTTGGGATTATTTATTCTTGACCCAAATCCTTTGAGTGTTATATATGTAGTAAACATCTGTCCCAAATCTATGACTTGTCTTTAAGTTTATGGCATTTTATGATATACACAAGTTTTTAATTTTAATGTAGCATATTTATCAACTATTGCCTTTATGGCTTGTATTATTATGATGATGAATATTGATACCTGGTAGGGAAAATTCTCCATTTTTATCATTCTTTGACAGTTTCTTGATTCTTTTTAGGACATTGATGTCTCCAAATGATTTTCAGAGTCAGTCTGTCCATTTCTGTGAAATCCCCTTTTAGAATTTAAATTGGAATTCCCTTGAATTTATTAACTTGGAAACAACTGTGACCTTTAAAATATTTTCTCCCTATCAACAAGCTTGGTACAACTCTATCGGTCATCCCTTACAGCATTGTCACCTGTGAATGATCATAACTGTGGTTCTTCATAGTCAATTGTGCACTTTTTTTTCCCTTGTCTCTTTGCACCAGCTAGGATCTCTAGTATATGCTTAATAAGCAACAATATGTCATTCTTGTCACTTTCTCAACTTTAAAAGGAATACTGCATTTTGAAAATTTTCCCAGTAAGTAACATGTCTACTGTTTATTTGGGGTTTGATAGCTCTTATCAGGTTAAGGAAGATCCCATATAATTGTAGTTTGCCAAAAGTTATTTCACTCTTGAGTGGACTTTGGATTTTCTAAAAAAAATCTGTATCCACATTATGATAAGATTTTCCCCCTTAATCTGTTAAAATTATGATTTTTAGTGATAAATATTTTAATGTCAAAAGATCTTGGCATCACTTCTTGGCCTTTTGGCTAAGATCAAGTGTAGCATCTGTTCTTCTTTTTTCTTTTTTGCTTTTTTAAAAATTAACATATAATGTATTATTTGTTTCAGGGGTATAGGTCTGTGATTCACCAGTCTTACACAATACACAGAGCTCGCCATAGCACATACCCTCCCCAATGTCCATCACCCAGCCACCCCGTCCCTCCCACCCCCCTCCGCTCCAGCAACCCTCAGTTTGTGTCCTGAGATTAAGAGTCTCTTATGGTTTGTCTCCCTTTCTGGTTTCATCTTGTTTCATTTTTTTCCTCTCTTCCCCTATGATCCTCTGTAGCATCTGTTCTTGTCAGTTTAAAAGATCTTTGCACTCTTAGGTTAAGCCACACATTGTCATCATGTTTTTTTTTTTTTAAGATTTAATTTATTTTAGAGAGAGAGAGCGCCCATGGAGTGGG
Source organism: Callorhinus ursinus (assembly GCF_003265705.2). NCBI lineage: Eukaryota > Metazoa > Chordata > Mammalia > Carnivora > Otariidae > Callorhinus > Callorhinus ursinus. The sequence goes on from NW_027397095.1 coordinate 11,549,773, forward strand.
GAGGGGTAAGGGGAGAGGGAGAGAGAGAATCTTAAGCACACTCCTCACTGAGCTCAGAGCCCATCATGGGGCTCCTCATTCTCACGACCCTGAGGTCATGACCTGAGCTGAAATCAAGAGTCAGATGCTTACCCACTGACCCACCCAGGGGCACCATCATGTTCTTTTTAATGCATGTCTGATTTAGTTTTATACTATTTTCTTTAGAATTTTTACATCTATATATACATGAGATTGATCTATGATTTTATTCTTGTGTTGTCTAAGTTGGGATTTTGTATCAAGTTTGTATTTGCCTCAATAAATGACTTGGCTAGCTTTACCTATTTATTATCTTATTCACTAGTTCAGTGATTCCCAGGTGCACACTTGGATTACTTGGGGAGTTTTTGTTTTTTGGCTTTTGTTTGTGTATAAAATAATGTTCAGTGTTTTTTGTCCGATACCAAATAAATCAGAATCTCTGGAGGTGGATCCAGGCATCAATATTTTAAAATGCTCCCCAGGTGACTATAATGTGAAGCCAGGTTTGAGAACCACTGCTGTAGAACAATTTGTATGATAGAACACATCTATTCTTCAGGGGCATAAGAAAGAAAATACTCGTTCTGTGAAATTCAGGTAGAATTCGTCTGCGAAAGTCTCTGGCCTGCTGATTTTGTATGTAGATTCTAAAATGTTTATTCAGTTTCTTTATTGGTTATATAGATATATTCAAGTTTTTTTCTGTTATTTCTTAAGTCCGTTTTAGTAATTATTTCTTAGAAAATTCATTTCTAATTTATTGGCATAAAGTTGGTCATGATATTTCCATGTGAATTTTTAGTCTCCACTGTATCTCTAATTATATCCCTGCCTTTCATTTCTTATATTTTTAACATGTTTTTTCTTTCTTTTTTTTAAACATATTCATTATGTGGTTTCCATATTTTACTAGTCTTTCCAAAAGGCCAGCCTTTGGTTTGTTGATGCTCTGTGTTATTTTCTATCTCATTAATTTCCTCTGTATTCTGATTTTAGTTTTTCTAATTTCCTTAGGTTTACTCTTCATTCCACATGTGAGTGAAATCATACAGTATTTGTCTCTCTGACTGACTTATTTCACCTTGCATTGTACTCCCTAGGTCCTTCCATGTCATTACAAATGGCAAGATATCATTCTTTTTATGGCTGAATAATATTCCATTGTGTATATATGTATCACTTCTTCTTTGTCCATTCACCAGTTGATGGAAACTTGGGCTGCTTTCATATCTTGGCTATTGTAAATAATGCTGCTATAAACGTAGGGGTGCATGTATCCCTTTGAATTAGTGTTTCTGTATTCTTTGGGTAGATCAGTAGTGTGATTGCTGGATCTAAGGTAGTTTTGTTTTTGTTTTTTTTTTAACATTTTGAGGAACCTCCATCCTGTTTTCCAGAGTGGCTGCACCAGTTTGCAAGCCTGCCAATAGTGCACAAGTGTTCCTTTTTCTCCACATCTTTGTCAACACTTGTTTCTTGTGTTTTTGATTTTAGTCATTCTGACAGGTGTGAGGTGATATCTCATTGTAGTTTTGATTTGCATTTCCCTGGTGGTAAGTATGATGAACATCTTTTCATGTGTCTGTTGACCATCTGGATGTCTTCTTTGCAGAAATGTCTGTTCATGTCTTCTGCCCATTTTTAACTGGATTATTTGTTATTTGGGTGTTGAGTTTTATAAGTTCTTTATATAGTTTGGATACTAGCCCTTTATCAGATGTCTCATTTACAAATATTTTCTCCCATTCCATAGGTCACTTATTGATTTTCTTGATTGTTTCCTTCTCTGTGGAGAAGATTTTTATTTTGATGTAGTCCCAATAGTTTATTTTTGCTTTTGTTTCCCTTGTCTCAGGAAACATATCTAGAAAGATGCTGCTATGGCCAATGCCAGAGAAATTATTGCCTGTCCTCTCTTCTAGGATTTTTATGGTTTCACGTTTCATACTTAAGTCTTAAATCCATTTTGAGTTTATTTTTGTGTGTGGTGTAAGAAAGTGGTCCTGTTTCTTTCTTTTGCATGCTGCTGTCCAGTTTTCCCAACACCATTTGTTGAAGAGACTGTTTTTTTCCCATTGGATATTCTTTCCTGCTTTGTCAAAGTTTAATTGGTCATATAATTGTGTGTTTATTTATGGGTTTTCTATGCTATCTCATTGATCTATGTGTCTATTTTGGTGCCAGTACCATGCTGTTTTGATTACTATAGCTTTGTAGTATAACTTAAAGTCTGGAATTGTGATGCCTACAACTTTGCTTTTCCTTTTCAAGATTGCTTTGGCTATTTGGAGTCTTTGTGGCTCCATATAAATTTTAGGATTGTTTGTTCTAGTTCTGTGAAAAATGTTGTTGGTATTTTGATAGGGATTGCACTAAGTGTATAGATTGTTTTGGGTAGTATAGATATTTTAACAGTGTTTTTCTTCCAATCCATGAGCATGGAATGTCATTCCGTTTCTTGGGGTCATCTTCAATTTCTTTCATCAGTGTTTTATAATTTTCAGAGTACAGATCTTTTACCTCTTTGGTTAGGTTTATTCCTAGGTATCTTATTATTTTGGGTGCAATTGTAAATGGGATTATTTTCTTAATTTCTCTTTTGCTGCTTCATTATTGGTGTATAGAGATGCAACAATTTTTTTATTATTTAAATTCGATTAGCCAACATATAGTACATATTTAGTTTCAGATTTAGTGTTCAATAATTTATCAGTTGTGTATAATATCCAGTGCTCATCACATCATGATGCAACAAATTTTTGTACATTGATTTTGTATACTGTAACTTTATTGAATTCATTTATTAGTTCTAGAGGTTTTTTTGGTGGAGTTTTTAGGGTTTTTTATATAGAGTAACATCATCTGCAAATAGTGAAAGTTTGACTTCTTCCTTACCAATTTGGATGCCTTCTATTTCTTCTTGTTGTTTGATTGCTGTGGTTAGGATTTCCAGTACTATGTTGAACAGAATTGGTGAGAGTGGACATCTTTGTCTTGTTCCTGACCTTAGAAGAAAAGCTCGCATTTTTCCCCCTATTGAGTATGATATTGGCTGCAGGTTTTTCATATATGGCTTGTATTATGTTGAGGTATGTTCCCTCTAAACCTACTTTGTTGAGGGTTTTTATCATGAATGGATGTTGTACTTTGACAAATGCTTTTTCTGTGTCTATTGAAATGATCATATGGTTTTTATCCTTTCTCTTATTGATGTTATGTATCACATTGATTGATTTACAAATATTGAACCACCTTTGCAGCCCAGGAACAAATCCCACTTGACCTTGGTGACTGATTTTTTTAAATAAATTGTTGAATTAAGTTTGATAGTATTTTGTTGAGGAATTTTGCATGTATGTTCATCTGGAATATTGGCCTGTAGCTCTCTTTTTTAGTGGTGTCTTTATCTGGCTTTAGTATCAGAGTAATGCTAGCCTCAAAGAATGAATTTGGAAGTTTTCCTTCCTTTTCTATTTTTTGGAATAGTTTAAGAAGAATAGGTATTAACTCTTCTTTAAATGTTTGGTAGATCTCACCTGTGAAGCTATCTTGTCCTGGGCTTTTATTTCTTGGGAGTTTTTTGATTACTGATTCAATTTCTTTGCTGGTTATCAGTCTGTTCAAATTTTCTATTTCTTCCTCTTTCACCTTTGGTAGTATTTATATTTCTAGGGATTTGTCCATTTATTCTAGGTTATCTAATTTTTTGGCATATAGTTTTATCATAATATTCTCTTATAATCCTTTTTATTTCTGTGGTGTTGGTTATTATTTCTACTCTCTCATTTGTGACTTTATTTATTCAAGTCCTTTGTCTTTTTTCTTGATAAAGCTGGCTAAAAGTTTATCAATTTTATTGATTTCTTTTTTCAAAGAACTGGCTCCTGGTTTCATTGATCTGTTCTGTTGTTTTTTTAGTTTCTATATTGTTTATTTCTGCTCTAATCTTTATTATTTCCTTCCTTCTGATGGTTTTAGTTTTTGTTTATTGTTCTTTTTCTAGTGCCTTTAGGTGTAAGGTTAAGTTGTTTATTTGAAGGTTTTCTTGCTTCTTAAGGTAGGGCTGTATTGCTATAACTTTTCCTCTTAGAACCATTCTTGCTGCTTCCCAAAGGTTTTGGACAGGTCATGATCCCAATGTTCTGGGATTGAGTCCTGCATCAGGCTCTTTGCTCAACGGGGAGTCTGCTTCTCCCTCTGCCTGCCACTTGCTCTTTCTCGCTCTTGCTTGCTCTCTCTGACAAATAAATAAAAAAATCTTTTTAAAAAATAAAGTCTGTTTTGTCTGATATAAATATTGCTACTCCAGCTTTCTTTTGACATCTATTTGCATGATAGATGTTTCTCCATCCCCTCACTTTCAATCTATAGGTGTCTTTAGGTCTAAAATGAGTCTCTTGTAGACAGCATATAGATGGGTTTTGTTTTTTTATCCATTCTGTTACCCCATATTTTTAGATTGAAGCATTTAGTCCTTTACATTCAAAGTAATTATTGATAGATATGTATTTATTGTCATTTTATTGTTTGTTTTGTGGTTGTTCTGAAGATTTTCTCTGATCATTTCTTGTATTTCTCTCTTTCATGGTTTGCTGCTTTTCTTTAGTGATATTTTGGATTTCTTTCTCTTTATTCTTTGTATATTTATTAGTGATTTTTGATATATGGTTACCATTAGGTTTGTATACAACGTCTTCTGCATATAGCATTCTATATTAAGTTAATGGTCATTTTTGTTTGAACTCATTCTTTACTTCTTTTGTCCCCACATTTTAGGTATACATTGTCATATTTCACATCCTTTTATGTTGTGAGTTCCTTGACTGATTTTTTACAAAATTTTTATTTTTCCTGCTTTTGTGGTTCCTACGAGTAGGAACTGGCGAACCAGTATAAAGATACTGTCACTTTTGGTCTCTCGTTTCAACTCAAAGTGTCCCCTTTAACATTCCTTGCAGGGCTGATTTAGTGTTCATGAACTTTAGTTTTTTGTTTGACAGCCCTGTTGGATAGAGTTTTCTTGGCTGCAGATTTTTTCCCATTCAGCACTGCCACTTCCGTCTGGCTTCCCAACTTTCTGTTGAAAAATCTCCTGCTAGACTTATGGGTTTTCTCTTGGAAGTTACAGACTTCTTTTGTCTTGCTGCTTTTAAGATTTTTCTTTATTGTTATATTTTGCAAATTTAATTACAATACATCTTGGTGTTGGTCTACTTTTGTTGATTTTGATGGGAGTTCTCTGTGCCTCCTGGATCTGGATATTTGTTTCCTTCCCCAGATTAGGGGCATTTTCAGCTATTATTTCTTCAAGTAAATATCCTGCCCCTTTTTCTGTCTCTTCTTCTTCTGGGACTCCTATAATATGAACGTTATTACATTTGATGGAGTCACTGAGTTCCCTAAGCCTAATCTTATTCTGTGAAATTATTTTTTCTCTCTTTGGTCAGCTTGATTAATTCTTCATTACTCTGTCTTCTAGGCCACTAATTTGTTCTTCTGCTTTTTCTAGCTTGCTATTCATCCCATCTAGCTTTTTCTCGTTTTGTTTATTGAGCTCTTAATCTCTGTTATGTTATTCTTTATCTCTGTGTTAAGGGTCTCATGTCTTCCACACTTTTGTCAAGTCTAGTGAGTACCCTTATAATCACTGCTTTAAATTCTCTATCACATATGTTACTTATATCCATTTTACTTCAATCTCTGGCTGTGGCCCTGTCCTGCTTTGCCATTTGGGATAATTTTTTTTTCTCCTCATTTTGTCTACCTCTCTGTGTCTGTTTCTGTGTGCTTAGAAATTCAGCTATTTCTTCTGCTCTTGAAAGTAGTGACTTCATGAAGAAGAGGTCCTGGAGTGCCCTGATGTGCAACATTCCATGTTCACCAGAACCTAGCTTTTCAGGAGAGTATCTTATGTGTGTTGCTTAGGCCCTGCTATTGTATCTGAGTCACTTTTCCTTTCAGTGCAAACATCTTCACTGACTGTCTGCCTATTGTAGGCTGTGCTTGCTCTCTGTGGTGTTAGTGGGACCCAGGTAGGCCAGCTATGAGTTGGCATGTCCACCAGGGAACTTGGGAGTGGGGCAACAATGTTAGCACAATTTGTGCCAGGCCTCTTGTCCTATACTAGATCCCCCAAAGTGCTGCAGTAGCTGGGGGCTGTGCACAGAGGTGGCTGGGGGCACAAGGCCTGATATGTGGTGGTGGCTGGGTGGGACATGTTCAAGGCTTTAACAGAATTTGTCCTGAGCCCAGGGCTGAGCCTAGCAGGCTTGGAGTGGTGAGTCTTCAGGAGAACTTTTGGCCTGGTGCACTGCTAGCAGTTTAGGTAGCAAGTGTCTGTCCAGGGCTGCCTCCTGCAGGTGGCTCTGTGTTTATGCTGGGGAGTTGGGGAGGAAAATGGCAACTGCCAGCTCCCTCATTTTCAAAGAAGTGCCTCAACATGCTCCGAAATCAGTATGAACAGATCTGTTTCCTGTTTGCTCCCAGTGTTGTATAAACTGCCTTTTTTATGTTGCCTCTGTGTGCAAGCTGCTGTGTCTTTAAGGGTGGAGAACCAGCTATCACTCGTCCTTCAGGCTCACCCAGTGTTGAGTCAACTGATTTTTAAAGCTCTAGTCTCCAAGTATCACTGGTTTTACAAACTCATGGAATTCGGCCACTCTGGTTTTTTAAAGCCAAACTTTGTGGGGATAAGTGTTACCTGTGTGAACTCCCTGGTATGAGGGCCCATTTCTCTTGCTTCTGTGCATGTAGCACCCTCCCTTCTGTGGGCAACCTCCCTCCACCTTTCTGACTTTCCTAAACTTTTGGATGCAGCTTCTTCTCTATATTTAGTTGTGGAGTTTGTTCTGCTAGTCTTTGGATCACTCTCCAGTTTATTGATTTGGATGTAGATGATACCTTGTTGTAAATGTGGATGGAGTGAGCACAAGGTCCTCCTACTTGATCATCTTCCCAAGCTCCTCCAATGCTGTTTACTTTAAAGTTAACTTTTCTGATATACACATAGGTGACCCAGCTTTGATTTTGTGAATCATCTATTTTTATCTATCCTTGACATTTAGTCATTATATTGCTAAAGGTTTTAGGCAGGTCTCTTGTAAATAGCATATAGCTGGCTTTAAATAATTCCTTTTTATGAGTATCTTTCAACCTGATTGTTTAGGGGATTTAAATTTATTGTGGTTACTGATATACTTGAATTTATATTTGCCATCTTATTTTAGCTTTTCTATTTACCATGCTTTTTTTATTTGCTCTTTTCCCCTTCATGCACTCTATTGGATTGCTTAAATTTTTCTTATTCTCAAAGATTTGGGATAGTCAGCTTGTGAGTCTACTGCGTACTTTTTGTTTCTGTCACCCATTCCTTTCTCTTTCTTTGAGAGTAGAGCCATGAATTTTCAAAAACTCTTGCTTTATTTGATCATTGAAATTAGTGAACCATTTTTCTAGAAGTAGCAGTCTGTAATTAATATTTTGAGCCCATCTGTAATTATTCTTGATGGATAGTACAAACTAAGAGATCTATTTTTAAAAAATTTTCCAAATTGCCAACCAACTGTTCCAGCATCACCATTGAAGAATTCCTTCTTTCCTCATTGATTTGAGATGGTGTTTTGACATATACTCCATTCTTCTCTAGATTAAGATCTTTTTCTGAGACATTTATAATGGCATATAGATACATATGTCTATTCTTGTATTTTTATCATATTGTTCTAATGATTAGAGTTTTAGAATATACATTAATGCCAGGTAATTTAACAGCCTATTCATTATCTGTCCTTTGTAAAATTTATTGACTATTTTTATGTTTATTTTTCCTGTTAAATTTTGAGAACTTTTTGTAAATTTCAAGGAAAAGTATGTTTCAAGTTTTGTTGTGGGATAATTAAATTCTTTTTAAGTCACTTTATCATGTGTGAATATATTCTTGTATGTACTTCAGTAAGGTCACTCATGTTATATATATTCTGAATTTTTGTTTATTACTAAACATTTTTGATTACTTTTTTGTAGGTTAAAAATAACTTAAGCAATGTTAGATAGTCACATGGCAAAGCACATTAACAATACAGAAATATGTGCAATGGGAAGTATATCTTCCTCATAATGCCATATCTTTAGAACTTCAGTATGATTTTAGAATGCATTTGTCCACCAATAATGGAACATCTTGCTAATGGCTTAAATACACAAGGGCTTATTCATTCTATGCAGTAAGAACTCCAGTAGTAGGCAATGTGGAGCTAGTATGGCTCAGAAAAGCCATCAGGGACCCAAGCTTCCTTTATATTTTTTTTTACCCTACTTCCTATAACATGTAGCATTTACCTTCATGCTTGTCAACTCATGGTATTAAACCTCCAACCTCAAGTTCATGTTACAGGCAGGATCAAGGAGTAAAGGGCGTGTCAACCAACTAAATCTGTACCCTGAAGCTTTCCTAGAAGCATCGTCTAGAAATTTTTACTTATGGGTATTATATAAGACTGATGAATCACTGACCTCTACCTCTGAAACTAATAATACACTATATGTTAACTAATTAAATTTAAATAAAATTTTAAAAAGTGGAGTTTTGCTAGTAAGAAAGAAATGGAGAATGGATATGAATAGGCAACTAGCAGTGCTTGCTTCCTCTTATCATCTGTCACTGTTAGGTTTCTGGGTTTTGTTTTTTCTTTTTTCTTTTTTTTTTTTACTGATTTTTCTATATGTATATAAGCATATTCCTTTGTGTGTTCTATAATTCCAATCATTGTTTAACACTAGTTCTATATTTAGCAGACTTAATGTTCACTATCTTCTTTTACGTTGTTTTTTCCCATACTTTTCTTGTTTGCTTTGATTTTGATTTCAAGTATTTTTCAGAATTGCTCGTGTCTACTCTATTTCTTGTGTTCTTATATGTTAGGAATTATTTGCAGTTACCTTTATGTTTGAAAGATAGCTTGCATGGGCATAACATTCTTGAGTCACATTATCTTTCCCTGAAGACTTTTTAAAATATTATTCTAAGATTAAGAGTCTCTTATGGTTTGTCTCCCTCTCCAGTTTCATCTTGTTTCATTTTTCCCTCCCTTCCCCTATGATCCTCGGTCTTGTTTCTCAAATTCCTCATATCAATGAGGTCATATGCTTGTCTTTCTCTGATTGACTTATTTTGCTTAGCATAATACCCTCTAGTTCCATCCACGTTGTTGCAAATGGCAAGATTTTAATTTTTGATGGCTGCATAATATTCCATTGTATATATATACCACATCTTTATCCATTCATCTGTTGATGAACATCTAGGCTTTTTCCATAGTTTGGCTATTGTGGACATTGCTTCTATAAACATTGGGGTGCATGTGCCCCTTTGGATCACTACATTTGTATCTTTGGGGTAAAAACACAGTAGTGCAATTGCTGGGTCATAGGGTAGCTCTATTTTCAACTTTTTGAAGAACCTCTATACTGTTTTCCAGAGTGGCTGCACCAGCTTGCATTCCCACCAACAGTGCAGGAGGGTTCCCCTTTCTCCACATCCTCACCAACATCTCTCATTTCCTGACTTGTTAATTTTAGCCATTCTGATTGGTGTGAGGTGGTATCTCATTGAGGTTTTGATTTGGATTTCCCTAATGCCGAGTGATGTGGAGCACTTTTTCATGTGTCTGTTGGCCATTTGGATGTCTTCTTTGGAAAAATGTTCATGTCTTCTGCCCATTTCTTGATTGGATTATTTGTTCTTTGGGTGTTCAGTTTGATAAGTTCTTTATAGATTTTGGATACTAGCCCTTTATCTAATATGCCTTTTGCAAATATCTTCTCCCATTCTGTTGGTTGTGTTTTGGTTTTGTTGACCGTTTCCTTTGCTGTGTAAAAGCTTTTTATCTTGATGAAGTCCCAATAGTTCATTTTTTGCTTTTGTTTCTCTTGTCTTTGGTGATGTTTCTAGGAAGAAGTTGCTGCAGCTGAGGTCGAAGAGGGTGTTGCCTGTGTTCTCCTCAAGGATTTTGATGGATTCCTGTCTCACATTTAGGTCTTTCTTCTATCTTGAGTCTATTTTTGTGTGTGGTGTAAGGAAATGGTCCAGTTTCATTCTTCTGCATGTGGCTGTCCAATTTTCCCAACACCATTTTTTGAAGAGACTGTCTTTTTTCTATTGGATATTCTTTCCTGCTTTGTCAAAGATGAGTTGACCATAGAGTTGAGGGTCCATTTCTCGGTTCTCTATTCTGTTCCATTTATCTATGTGTCTGTTTTTGTGCCAATACCACACTGTCTTGATAATTACGGCTTTGTAATAGAACTTGAAGTCCAGAATTGTGATGCCACCAGCTTTGCTTTTCTTTTTCGATATTCCTCTGGCTATTCGGGGTCTTTTCTGATTCCATACAAATTTTAGGATTATTTGTTCCATTTCTTTGCAAAAAGTTGATGGTATTTTGATAGGGATTGCATTAAACGTGTAGATTGCTCTAGGTAGCATAGACATTTTCACAGTACTTGTTCTTCCAATCCATGAGCATGGAACGTTTTTCCATTTCTTTGTGTCTTCCTCAACTTCTTTCATGAGCATTCTATAGTTTTCTGAGTACACATTCTTTGCCTCTTTGGTTAGATTTATTCTTAGGTATCTTATGGTTTTGGGTGAGATTCTAAATGGGATTGACTCCTTAATTTCTCTTTCTTCTGTCTTGTTGTTGATGTATAGAAATGCCATTGATTTCTGTGCATTGATTTTATATCCTGCCACTTTACTGAATTCTCTGTATGAGTTCTAGCAGTTTTGGGGTGGAGCCTTTTGGGTTTTCCACACAAAGTATCATATTATCTGCAAAAAGTGAGAGTTTCACTTCTTCTTTGCCAATTCAGATGCCTTTGATTTCTTTTTGTTGTCTGCTTGCTGAGGCTAGGACTTCTAGTACTATGTTGAATAACAGTGGTGATAGTGGACATCCCTGCCGTGTTCCTCACCTTAGGGGAAAAGCTCTCAGTTTTTCCCCATTGCGAATGATATTCGCTGTGGGTTTTTCATAGATGGCTTTTATGATATTGAAGTATGTACCCTCTATCTCTTCACTGTGAAGAGTTTTGATCAAGAAAGGATGCTGTACTTTGTCAAATACTTTTTCTGCATCTATTGAGAGGATCATATGGTTCTTGTTCTTTCTTTTATTAATGTATTGTATTGATTGATTTGCGGATGTTGAACCAACCTTGCAGCCCAGGAATAAATCCCACTTGGTCGTGGTGAATAATCCTTTTAATGTACTGTTGGATCCTATTGGCTAGTATTTTGGCAAGAATTTTTGCATCCATGTTCATCAGAGATATAGTTCTGTAGTTCTCCTTTTTGATGGGGTCTTTGTCTGGTTTTGGGATCAAGGTAATACTGGCCTCATAAAAGGAGTTTGGAAATTTTCCTTCCATTTCTGTTTCTCTTAATCACAGGAAACAAACTGAAGGTTGCTGGAGTGGAGGAGGGTGGGAGGGATGGGGTAGCTGGGTGATGGACATTGGGGAGGGTATGTGCTATGGTGAGTGCTGTGAATTGTGTAAGACTGATGAATCACAGACCTGTACCTCTGAAACAAATTATATATTATATGTTAATAAAAATATAAAAATAAATAAAATAAAATATTATTCTACTATACTTTAGCAGGAAGCTTGAGACCTTATTTCCATTTATAAGCTCTTATTTCCATTTATAAGTGATTATTTTGCATGAATGTCAATAAAATTCTTTGTTCGATTTTGAACTTAGGTAATTTTACAAAGATTTACCTTGTTAATATTTCTATATCAGTCTTTCTTTGGAACACCATGGGTCTATTCAATCTGTATACTCAGGTCTTCTTTTTATAACTAAATTATCAAATGGGCTGGACTTAATAAATATAATAATAAATTTTATTTAGCTTTCACCACTGTTTTCAAGCATGCTTTGTTGGACATTTCTTTCTTGCCCCTGAGTGACATTTTGGGCAGATATAATAACTTTTTGGTGATTTTCAGGCATTAATATAAACATAATTTTTATGTATAAAAAGATAGTTAAGAGTCTTTTATGGTTTGTTTCCCCCTCTGATTTTGAAAAGACTCAATCTAATCTAAATAAAAGTTCTGTCTTACATCCAACTTAAAACTTTCTATCTTCAGTTCAAGCCCTGACCAAGCTTGGAAATTTGCTTTAGGAAAGGGGTCACTCTACTGCTTCTGGATGGGGCAGAGAGAATGAATGAAAGCTTGAAATATATATATTAGCACTCACTAAATGCCAGCAACACTCCCACTCCAATCATTGTGACACTCTAAAACACCCCCACACATTTATAAATGTCCTCTGGCAGTGAGTATTTTCAACCCAAATGGTTTAGTTCTCTAAGTGACATTTGGCAATATCTAGAGACGTTTTTGATTATCCCACCTGTGGAGGCCAAGGACACTACTAAACATACTACAGTGCACAGGATAGCCCCCACAACAAGGAATTATGTGATACAAAAATATCAGTAGTGTTGACATCGAGAAACCCTGTTCTAGGGAGTGGAAGGTTATACTATACCCAGTTGAGAATCCTTAGAATACTGACTGGCTAGCAAGGAAGCTTGTGTGTTACATGTTTCCTGTGTAATTATATTGCAGAGCTGACCACCAATGACATTTTCCCCCCATCCTACATTCCCTCATTCAACCCTTATTCCTCTGCCATTCCACAGATTTAACAGAGCTCAGGGACACACTGACTATTTTTAAGAAACTATTGGTTTGGACTATAAGGAGGTGTATCGTTTTTTATAGAACTTCCATTTTACCAAAGATGTGCTGAGACTTGTGTTCTACTCTTGGTTTTCTCATTCAACCAGTTCAAATTTTCTCTGCATTGGACAACTTTACTCATATATTATGATTTGAAATTTGCATGTATTTTACTTTTATTGAAAATATATTTTTTTCTCTATTTATCCCTTTCCTCATTGTTTTCAGCTGGTTTCAGAGATGAGCACCTGACCAAGTTACCTTTGCTTTGACATCTGTAACCTCATGTTATTTATACCTGATTGCTAAATATTTTTTCTTACTCTTCGTAATAAATATTTTCCATAGTCTACTTTATAACTGGCTATTTCTGACAGAAAAATATTTACTTTATATATTTAGTGTGAAACTAGTTACCTTATTCAACCATTTAAGGATTCTGTTAATTTTTCACTGGAAACTCACTGTTTTTCTAGGTCGGCAATGAGTCAATACTGAGAATTTTGTTAGCTCTTTTCCAATTATTAAAGCCCTTGTATCTTTTATTGTGTCCTCTGGAGTTGGACAAAAATTTTAGGGGCATATTAAAATTTGTGGTAATAAAGGACACCCTTTTATTAACATTGAGCATTCCACTAATGCTCTATTATTATTCAGTCATGTATTCATTCCTTCATTAACTATTTTTAATTACCTACCATGTAATAGCACTGTACTAGGTGCTGTGAATATAGTGAACAAAAAAGTAGTCCCTGCCCTCATGGAATGAATAGTCTCAAGGTGATATGAATGTTAAACAATCATGAAAATAAATTTATAGTAAATTCTGAGGTGATCTAATTTAAACTAGATATCAGGAAAATCTACTGTAAATAAAAAACATGTACGGTGAGTCCTAAAGAATATGCAGGAGTTAGTTAAGGAAAAAACATTCCAAACAGAAGAACAGTATGCACCAAAGCCTTGAGATCTATTGTTTGAAGAACTGAACGGAATCTGGTAGGGCTGGATCTTAGTGAGTAGGAAAGAGTGCTGACCAGAGATGTAGCTGGAAAGGTTATCTGTGGTTGGTAATTCAGGGCCTTGGTACACCTTTTGGTGAGGAAGAAGATATTCAGAGTTGTAAGATGGGGTAATGTCTGTCTGAGGGCTATTTTTGATATGAGATATGAAATAAGATCGTCTTCAAGAGAAGGAAATTAAGCAGTGGTAGAAGGTAAGTTTGGTGAGTTAGAAGAAAGGAAAAAAATAAACTAGTTCTTGCAGAAAGAGAGCAAACTTACTAGAGAAACATAATAAGACTTTGCAGTGTTTAATGCCAAGTTGATAATTTGTCATAAATTTATAAGCAATGCCCAACTTTTATGGCTCTGAAATTTTCTCTATCAACCTTTCAGTTGCAGTCACACATCATGCGAGTGGTAGGTTTCATCCAGTGTTTTATTTTACTGGTGTTAAAAAAGAAGGGAAAGAAAAGAGCATTAACAGCATTTTCAAAAGGCCAGTAGTAATGATGAACTGTCAGTTATATTATGAATAGGGAGAAAGTGAGGTAGGAGGGAACTGAAAGAAAATGAAGAGGTCAATGGAGATCTTAATGAAATAGAAGACCTGTTTCAGCAAAACTATGTGAGCAAGTGCACTGCAAGAACAGGAAGTTGTGTTGGAGAGTGGGATGTCTGAATTAGTGATTTCAAAGAGGATGCAGATTCTTATGACAACAAGGTAGTTCTAAAATGTGACTGGGAATGGGTGGCTGAAATAGAATGGAGAAGTTTCTTGTTCTCTAGCAAAGGGAAAATCAGAGCCCCAAAACTGTCCCTTTATGGGTAGTGAAAGATGCCCTTGGCAATTTACATTTTGCCTGCCAGTCTTTTTACATTTGATTTAAGTGTGTGGCAGCAAGTATCTTTGTTCCTAGGTGCCTGGACCAGATACCTTCTGCAGCATACTTCAGATTATACAGAAGATTGTTCCAATTTATAATTTCCTATGAAAACCCTGACACAATGAGTCATCTGCCTGATTTCCTACTCTGGGTCCTTTAAAATCTGTGTTCCAAATCTTTCTGTTCCTTCATGACTGACTTCTTGCTCTTTCATTCCCCGAATTGGCCTGTTTTGCAAAAATTGAAAAACAGTGGCACAAATTCCTGTTATTTAAAAAAAAATTATCACAACGTGTAAAATTACAGTATTAAAATGGTTCTTGCAGAGTTTCTGGGAATTCATTTTCTTCCTTTGCTTAGCATAAACCAAACCCACTGCAGATTGGTGGGCGTTCTGGCAATAAAGTATAGGATTCGGCATTCAGAGACATTCCTCTGAGCCAGCAGAGCAAGTCACAGAACTTGAACTCTAAAACCTTTTTGTTTCACAAGAGCACAAGTGCCAATGTCCGGGCTTACCATTTCATTAATTTTACTAATTTTCCCTTGAGGTTAAAACTTGTTTCCCCAGTTGAGGCCATAATAAAACTCTTCCTTACTTCTTCCTGAAAGTAGTCTTAAAAGAAGATGTCAGTATGATTCAGGGTGGATGATTCTGCATGCTGTAACTTCAGTAAGCCCCAAGTCAGGTCTCTAGCTCAATCTTTCTTCTCTTGTGATTCTGCCCACATACATGGTTTTTTCCTTAGTCCCTTCTCTGCTGTTTCTGATACTTAACTCCACTACTACATTTATGTATACATTTGGCATGTTTATGCAATTGCTCTCATATCATCCTTAAGTGGCTGGTTTAGGTGGTTTCATATCAAACCAATTTCTTTATCTCAGCGGGAATTCTCCCCAAGGACAGGGCCATGTTGCCCACATTTTGCATCCCCACACACAATATAAACTGGAGGCAAATTGAATAGGATATTTGCTATCTCACTTTCTCACTTTCTTATAAATATGCCCTCTGCTTTGAGGAGAAAAATCATATTATTAGAAAACTAGTTCATCAGGGATTTAGGCAAACTCAATAATGTGAAACCCTCCATTTCTGTTTTAGGCTTAGTTCATAGTAACACCCTATTTGACACCATGTTCCTTTTCCTTTCCTGCATCTATAGTAGTTGATAGAGAATGAAGTCAATTTCCCACTTGGGAAACTAAGGCTTACTTTGGCTTCTTTACTGAGCCTTTGTTTTATCCATTTGTGCTGCCCAGTCACACTAGCCTGGGGCTTAAAAATGGAGAGGAAGCTTCTGGGTTTCATGAGGCAGAAGCTAGAAAATTTTGTGGCTGTAAACAATAGTCCCATTCTCTCTTGCAACTTTTTGAAGACTATTATAATGCATAGAGTAAATAATGCCATCATTTTAAAGCTTGTCTAGATAGAGGACAGGGACTGCTGGCCTCATCTATTTCCTACAGATCACCTAGAAGGGCTTCAGTAAATTCAAATTCACTTCAACCCATATTTATTGAGTACCCACTAGATGCTAGGTACAGTTTTAAGGCTTTAGACACAAGACTGAATAATAGAAGAATCTTGCCTTCACTAAGCTCACAGTCTAGTGACAGAAACAGGTAAGTAACCAATTATGATGCAATATGGTAAGTACTCTAATAAGGAAAAACACAGAGTGCCTTGGGAACACAGAAGACAGGCATTTGATCTAGTGAAAGAGAGGTGGTGTGTTACAGAAATCTTTCAGTGAGAAATTTTATAAAATCTATGAATCTGCACCAACCTAATTCAGGCCCCAACAATAAAATTGTGTGATCTTTAAGGAAATCGTGTAATCTCTGTGTGTGTCAGTTTTCTCATTGGTAAAAGTATGCCAGTAATATCCTCTCTGAATGAATCAAGTGAAGGAAAGGATATGAAAGTGCTTTGGAAAATTAATGCCAACTTATTTTCTGTTATTACTAAAGGTACTCACCTAGACTGGTAGGAACATAATGAATGCATCTCAGGCTCAGTAGTCAGATATTGATGAATTCAAGGCCTAGTTCTGCCAACAGGCAGAATTTGGGCAAGTTATTTAATCTCTCTAAGCCTCATTTTCATTATTTATAAAATAGGACCTCATAGGATTGTTGTGAAGATTAAATGAAATAATGTGTGTAAGTTGCCACATACTAATCATTCAATGACTGTTCGATAATATTGATGATGATGATGATGCTTATGATGGGGATGCTTATAATGATGTAAAATAATAAGTGTAGTGCTTGGCACATAGAAGTTATTATAATTATTAATGTTGGTGAGATGGGGCCCTGGATATTACTTTGGTAGTTTTATTCTGTCTGTGGCCAGAGGCTGCATCCTCAACCTTAGCTGTCCATCATTTATTACTTTCTCATAGCCAATAAGGGGAAAGGAATCCTCCAAGATTTTGCCCTCTATTATTCTCTTACTATATCTGCTAAGCAATTACCAACACTCTTATAGTTTCCATCATTATCTTTCTGTGCATTAATCATAAGTTTTCATCTTTACCTATTTCTCTGCCTATGTCAGTGGTTCCCAAAAGTTGGTGCTCATTAGAATCACCTAGAAATCTTTTAGAACTCCTAATGCCAAGGTTGTAAACTATACTAATTAAATGATAATAACCAAACATCATTATTTTAAATGATGCCTCAAGTGATTCCAGTGGGGCAAAGTTTGGGAACCACTGATCTAGGTGCAGGTACCCACTTACAACTTTCTGTTAGAAATCTGGACGGCTCTTTAAATTAAACTTTTCCCAGATTCATCTCATTACCTCTCCCCCCACAATCTGCTATTTCTCTCAAATTCTATATTTCTATATGTTACCCAGGCCTCAAATTTAGAAGTTATCAGTCAGCTGAACAACTACTATAGATTTTGTTTCTGATATAGAAATCATTTTGATCTCTCCTTTTCTATTCCCATTACCATCAGGTTCACTCAGGGCCCCATTATATATCATTTAAATAATCACAAGATTTGGAATCACAAATTTTATAGAGTCTAGGTTATAACAGTCAGTGCATAAGACAAACACTTGAAAACTCTTAGGAACACATCACTTTGGAAACTGACATCATGTTGCAAATGATCCGGTGCAGCAAATAGTTGCTCTAGGATTGGAATGGCTCACTCCTCTTTTGAGCACTAGATAAAGTAATTGTCTTGAGTTTAGGAGCAATGTTACACCAAAACAAAATGCATATGTTTTAATTATAGAATCATGCTCAGCATGGTAAGATACTCATAATATGAGAGTCCCAGAAGAACGGAGAGACCTGCCAAGGAAACAGCTTACTCATCCTCCCAACTCATGCTCACTCCAGGGTATAAATTTCTTGAGTCAAAAGGTGTACAAAAATATCACAATGTTTTAAAAATGTTATTTTCTTTTTTCTATTGAGTGTATATAATTAAATATGTACAGGCTGAATGTAGGCATGTATGTGCATGTGCACGTGCATGTGTGTCTGTGTGTGTGTGTGATGTGCCTCCACTTTAGTTTACAGTGATTTCTCCCCCTTTCCCACGTATGTCTTCTCAACTCTAATCCATTATACACACTGCTGCCAGGTTAACCATCCTAAAGCACAGTGTCATCATATGACTTTCCAGTTCAAAAATCATCAGTGGCACACCATAACTTACTGTATTAAGCCAAATTCTTCAGTTTGTCATTCAGAAAACTCTGTGATCTGGTTCTGAGTCTGCCTTTGTAGTCTTACCAACTAATCCTCTTCTTCATGGATCACATTCCCCAGGCAACCTGAAGTATTCACTTTCATTTGCCACCTTGATACTTTTCTTCATACTATTTTTTCCCTTTGCCTGAAATATTTCACCACTGTCCTATCTAGACCAGATGAAGACCAGATGAAATACTATTTTTCCTTCAAGACCTAGTTTGAATGGAAATTTGGAAACTTTTCTGGATTCTTTCCTGTCATTTCAATATATATATACATATATATATATTTATATTCTTTTTCCTGGAGAACTATGAGTATATTTTCTTCATATGATTCTGTATCACTGACTATGCCTAGAACTGTGTCACACGTAATAGACATCCCACGTAATAGACATCCAATGAATAAATAAGAAATTAAAGAATTCAAACCAAGAATAACTTCATGATTCCTCCTCCTCTCTCTCCCTGACCTCTGCCATTTATTCATTATACAGTGTCATTCAGTGTTATTTTAACAACCATGTTAGTAGTTCCTTTATGAGATGACTCAGATTTTTAGAATAAATGGAAACTCAAAGCACAGCAATTACATGAAGCATTGAGGATGGGGGTGGGGTAGAAGAGGAACTAATTAAAGTTAATTTAATTACAGCATAAGAAAGAACATAACTTAAATACCACCATTAGGCCCAAATATGTTGAAACATTTGGAAGGAAATCTGAGCATTGAACACCATTCCTTTGCTTTGCCCAGTGGGAATGGTTATGCTCATGTAGGTTAAGTGCTATAATAATGGGCCAATTTGCTCCTGAAAGTAAATGGGAGAAAAAAGAAAAGCATCCTGGCACATTCATCTTCCAGTTTGGGACTCTGGGATACTTTTGCAAAACATTTGCAAATGTGCATTGGAATTTCTTTACCAAAACTGCCTCAAGCATCAAAACTGTGGGGAAGGAGTATAATATTCATCTATCTGGGAAGCCTCCAGATGCCCTGAAGGAAGTAAAATGCTCAATGAGTATCTTATCTCTGTCTCATTAGTTGAGTTTGCTGCATTGGTGTCAGTGCTGAGTAGAAGTAGGAAAGTAAAAAGTGAGTCTGAGAGAAACAGGTAAATAAAACCTGACCTGTGAGGAAAAAGTAACTTTGTGGGTTTGGTCAGAGTCATAAACCACAATAGGAACAGAAACCATTGTGGTTGAGTTGGCAAAGTCCGTGAGTAAATACACAGGTGTTACAAGGAAGTGAATCCAAACCAGAAGTTTGAGAGACAGGCTTCTCTGCTATGAGTACCTCTCCAGAAAGTCTTGAAGGCATGATTCTCAATCCTTGGAAGTGTGTTTTTGCTCAATAAAGGGAAAAAGGAGAATGATATAAAGGAACTCGTGGGATAATAACTATAGCATTTCTGTAATCTAACAGTGTCTTTGAACAGCTTGAATCTTGGCTAATAAAGACATGGTTAATGTTCTCATGAGGAAAGTGGTTTCAAAAAGACATAGCCTATCATGATGTCAAAAAAGCAGAGGTTTTTAATGGATAGACAAATGAACTAGTGTTGGAATGGTTTTCTTTATTACTGTATTGAAGTAATGGCATTGGGTATAAGTATTGCAACCACAGTAGAGCAGTTTTATCAGTCAATCTATAGTTTGAGGTTTATCTTAATGGTTAGAGTATAATGATAATGAATCCAGAATATATATCTCCACATAAGCTTTACTTTTTATGCTGGTCACAGATTTCAGCCCTAATCTCGACCAGCCTCTGGACAAATATATTGAGCTCATAATGGAGAATAGTTTAGATAACATGAGATGCTTCACAATGGCATATTCTTACAACTTCAGAAATATCTTAAGATATATGACTTGCAGGGTTACCTGGGTGGCTCAGTTGGTTAAGCATCTGCCTTAGGCTCAGGTCATGATCCCAGGATCCTGGGATTGAGCCCTGCATCGGGCTCCCTGCTCAGCCAGGAGCCTGCTTCTCCCTCTTCTTCTGCCTGCTGCTCCCCCTGCTTGTGCTTTCTCTCTGTGTCAAATAAATAAATAAAATCTTAAAAAAAAAGATATATGACTTGCAGATGAGAGAGCCTATATTAGGATAGGCTAAATATGTTGCGGTAATAAGCAAGATCACAAATACCAGTGGCTTAATACAACAAAAGTTTACTTCTTATTTAGACAGAATCCACTATGGGTCCTAGATGATTCTTAAAGGTATTTGTCCCCCATAAGATGACTCTGCAATTCAGTGTTTTGGTCTTTTGGCCTTGCCTTCTCAAGGCCTCCTTCATGAGTGTTATGGCAGGGAAGAAGAGGTACTAGAGAATTACAGATGATTTTTAATTGCTTGAGACCAGAAGTGATAGGGTATAACTGCTCATATTTTATTTTCACATGACTCTACCCTATTACATAACAGCTGAGAAATACAGTTTTTCCCTTCTCTGTTCAGAAAGAGAAGATAACTAGATAGTGGTGACCAGTAGTATAACAGACACTTGCATTGTCCCATATAACATCCCCACAGCCCACCTGATTTCAGCACAGCTATAATAGTTTATCTCATTCTAAGCACGCTACAGAGCTTCTCCACTTTTGCACCTTGGAGGTATCTCTGAAATGTTGGAAGGCTGTTCAACTCACACAAGAGTATAGCCTGGGAAGGGGATGAAGTTAAAGTGCTTGAGGCTAACCCTTAACAAATGGGGTATAAGAGGTCAAAGGACAGAAATTCCAACCATCCAACCCTTCAGAGGGAAAATTCTGAGGTGCTTTCTAAATAGCTTCTCACAAGGTCTCTAAAGGGATTGACTCCCCCTTGTTCATAGGGTAACCAACTCAATAGCTTACACTTTATTGGCTTCTTAGGATCACTTCCCACATAAGGTATATGTACCTTGCTCTTGCCTCAGGCTTCCCTATCAGGATAACCCAAATTAAGACAACTAAGAATGTCTATCACAGAGCTAACGCTTCATGGAATGGATTGGGAGCCAAGAGGTTTGTGTTTCAAGCTCAGTCCACCATTCACTAACTTCATGACCTTGGACATGTCAATTCTCATGACAGCCTCAGTGGGTTTTTTTTTTTTCTTTCATCTTTACCATAAATTCTTCAGACTAGCAAATCTGTAATACTGTTTCCAAATCTGATACTCATAATTCTGGGATTAAATTCTGGTTCTGTTAAGGATTATTAAAATAATCATGGAGATCAGTGATTCTTCATCATCAAAGAATAAAGAAGAGGAAATTATTTTAAATATTAGCCAGAGGGTTTTCAATTAGATCCAAGAAAGGGCTGTTTGAATATAGAATTCTTTGCTAATGACTTTTTAAAAAGATTTTATTTATTTATTTGACACAGAGAGCATAAATAGGCAGAGCAGCAGACGGAGGGAGTGAGAGAAGCAGGCTCCTTGCTGAGCAGAGAGCCTGATGTGGGGCTCAATCCCAGGACCCTGGGATCATGACCTGAGCCAAAGGCAGACACTTAACTGAGTGAGCCACCCAGATGCCCCTACTAATGATTTTTAAGATCAAGATTGCTGCATATATCTGAAAATTTCTAACTAGATGACTCTTAGGTGCTCTCCAACTTTGATTCTATGAAGCTATTGGGGCTGTCGTGAAAATCATTTACTGACAGATTTAATGATTTTGTTGCCCTGGAATGGCCTCTCCATCCCCCTTTTTTGAGAAAATCAAAGAGGCAAATATCAATAAATAAATTCATATCAAGGACTTGGTTGAAATGACATTCCAGGGGATATCCATGCTTAGCTCCTGCTCTAATATTAATAAAATTAGCTGACATTCAGTAAATATTTACTGTATGCCAAATATTAGGTAAGCACTTAATATCAATTATATTATTTAATGTTTACAAGGATAAATGAAATTAACACTAATATAAGATATATTTTACTGATGAGAAACCTAAAGCCCAGAGAGGTTAAGTTTATCTTCCCAGGATCACATAGCTAGTGAGTAACATAGCAAGAACTCAAAACAAGGTGTGTCTAATTGTATTGCTTGAGCACCTAACTATATTGCCACATGGTGTTGCCACTGTATAGTAATCATTGATGCTCCCAGTATAAAACTTAAGGTCTTACATGAGCATTAACAACAAAAAGAAGAAAGAAAGAAAAAAAGAAAGAAAGAAAGAAAGAAAGAAAGAAAAAGAAGGAAAGAAAGAGGGAAGGAAGGAAGGGCAATCACTTTTTTTAGTCTCTACTTATTGAGGCAGACATGTGCACCTATGAATTTAGAAAATTCCTTACCACAATTAGGAGAAATGAAGGTAATTTCTATTTCTCATCCACAGCCTTCTGATTATTTGTAGGATCACTCTACTGATGTGAAAGTACTTCAAAATTTTAATGACTTGGAATTGGTGTTAACCTTGGAAAAAATATCCAAAGCTTTCAAGAAAACATTCTTCAAGTTCATGCAATTATTTAGTCTTTTGATAAATATATATTTATGTTCAAATTCTCAGACCTATTTATTAGATTTCACAAATACTGAAAAGTAAAAGGATTATTCTTTGTTTACTTAAAAGATCTAAAAATATAAATGAACAAAGAGAAATTCACTGAATGCATTTGCTTTCAGGTTTTACATCATACAACTATAGAATGGGCTAATGCTCTTACCTTCTTTGGATCCTATATTCTGGAAAGAAGGAAACGTGCTGAACAGGTTGTTTGAGGAAAGAGTGGTTGGATGAGGCTAATTAGAAGCCTACCTTTTCTTGTCTCACAGAGACCTATCTGCATAGAAAACCACCTTTTTATGAAGTGTGAATGTCTTATTTCCAAACTAGAAGCAGGCTGGCTGTGTGTGTCCTTGTTTTGAAAAGCTGTTGAGAGGCATTGCATTTTGAGCCTGCCTAGAGTCCACAAGAAAGAGTTGGTTGAGATGTTTGTGCAAATACTTTGAAAGTGTAAATTTATGTGTATAAATGTTAGTCACAGTTATTCCTTCTTTTGGTAAGAACAATTTTCCCTCTCTTTTGACATATTATGTGCATAAGAAAAGTCCCAGATTTTGGTAGAATGGTAAATGTCCCTTCAACTTTTTTAAAGAGCATCTCCTTTGAGAAAGTATTGAATCAGTAGCACCATAGAAATAATTTTAAAAAAAGGCATGGTGAAGACAGACACTTTTCATGGCCAGTAAAATTGGAGTCTTTTATCTTTTTATGGTCAATTTACATTTAAATGGAGAGACCCTTTAGTGCTGATGTAGGTGATGGGGGAAATGGTGTCTGCAACCTGAATAATAAACATCAGGGGGAAATGTCAGTTTTTCAGCCCACTGGCACATTTTGTTGCTATGACAACAGAATGCAAAGTGTTCTCTTAAAGGGAAACATGACAATTTCTTGGGGATTAAAGCAAAATTCACCCAACATAATATATTTAAATATAATCTTAGATTCATAAATACCAAGGATATACTGAAAAGGACTTAGAGTTCTCTGATTTTGAGGGGATGTAATTATGAGAAGAGCCATGTTGAGGGTAGTGAGGAGAAGTATTAAGAACTTCTTTGTCTCCAATTCCTCTTAGAACCCAAAGAACCACAGCCATTAGTAGGCCCATCTGGTGTGGAACCAGAAATTGGCACCAAATGGAGGTAGACATTTAAACAGGCTGTGTTTTAACATTCTCGCTGCATACATAATTTTTCTATCTAAGCCCATCCATGTTAATTATTTTTTAAACCATTAAACATGGGTTGAACTCAACTCAACTGAAAATTAAAATTTTCCATGTTACAAAGTGGCACCTGCCTACCTGTTAAAAAAGGTAATGCTGAAAGATGGTTATGGAGATTCCCTGTTTAAAATTCAGTAAATGTAGGGGATAAGAATTTCCCAGTGGTAGAGAAAATATTCTATTGCTTTATTTTAGCTCAGGTGGGGTTCAGATGTTTGATCTTAACACTATCAGTTCAAAATTGTCCTTGGAGAGCTTTTGCTTCCATACCAGATAAGATGGTTGTAGCCCAAGGCAGATATCACTTAATTGATCATGGCACTCTTTTATGCCAAGCCTGGAAGCAGTTTCAGCATCCTTCTCAACACAGTGCTCTAGGCAGCCAGCAGCCACTATCTATTTTTTGGAATTAGCACAAGAGATGAAACCAATTTGCTAACTCTGCTTGATCCTATGAAACAACTATAACTCCTGTATCTCATTCTGGGTTTGGGGATCCAAAAAGTCAGCTCGAGTCTTCCCTCTTCCAGTAAGTTTTCCTGATTGTTCCAGTCCACACTCATTTTTTTTCTTTCTTAGAAAATCTTATTACCTTTATAGTTAGTATCACATTATAGCCCTTAGTTGTACCATGGATCTTAATTCTCTCCACAAATATGTATTTGGGAGGCTTTCCAAATGACAATTATGGCAAAGCTTTTATCAACACTGTGATTTATGCCTCCTCCTACATTGGCCATGACATTAGAATGTCAAGATTGCTAATTTTCTATCCACAGCCATAGAGGTCACTGGCTATTAGAGAAGGGGAAAAAGAAAGGGTTGAGGGAGGCATTTTTTGTTTGGCTTAGTGCCTATGATCAAATTGAGAAGTAGTTAAAGTTTTTCTCTGGTGTCCTGCAACAACGCATTATCCCATTTCCATACGTGGGACCCCATTCCTCTTATCACAGAAAAGTATCTCATAAATAAATTGTGATATGGAATTTCATATTATTCTTCTGGAGGTATTTTCATTTCTAAATAGATGTCTAGAGGGAGCAATACTTACCCCAAGAATATATCTTCAATGAAAGAATTCCAGGCATTTTGATTTCTTGGGGGTATAGGGGAGAAAATATTTGGGGGCAGGATGGCCCAAATCATGACATTTGAATAACCACCTACTCTAACTATACGTAAGGCTAATACTGGTAAATGAATGGCAGCTCTACTCATTCAGTTTGGTATACATTGGCATAATGCCATCAGCATGCTCTATGGCTTGGACACCTGCATTTGGTTTATTGAGAGCTGTTGTCATGTGCTGAACCAATGGAGAAAGTTGATATTGAATTGTCACTGGTCACACTGAAATGACCATGGAAACAAATTCATTACCCCAATTTGCAACTAGTCATTGCATATTAGTGTAGAAAAATAAAACTGTCCTGGGTGATCAGAACTCAAAAGTGCTGCTTCCTTGGTATTTCTTTTAGTACAGTCAACCCTATGCAAAATTATAATGTAGAGAGTTTGTCAGAGGAGGCTCTAGACTCCCTGAACGCCTTCATTTTTGGAGGCATCTCCTTCGCTCTCAGGGGCTTGAGCACTAGCCCCTCATTTCCTTAGCAAACCTGCTTCTCTTCCTTCACCCTAGCGGTCAGTCACTGAAACAACACAGATGAGTATTTCTCAAGCTGGTGTTCTGTGGAACAAATTTGCTAAAGTTCCTGTGGAATGATACATTTAGCAAACCTGTGTTTCCATAGTACCTCTTGGAACTTCGCCGTGCATTTTAACACATCAAAAGCTTGGAAAACTTCAATAGTGAAGAAATCTGTTTAACTTTGCTTCACACAGCATCTTGCCAAACTAATTTAACCTTTTTGTCAGATAACAATCCTTCAAAAAAAAATCCCTCAGTATTAATGTTTATGGACCAAAATTTATTTATTTATTTATTTGACAGAGAGAGACACAGCGAGAGAGGGAACACAAGCAGGGGGAGTGGGAGAGGGAGAAGCAGGCTTCCCGCCGAGCAGGGAGCCCGATGCGGGGCTTGATCCCAGGACCCCGGGATCACGACCCAAGCGGAAGGCAGACGCCCAACGACTGAGCCACCCAGACGCCCCTATGGACCAAAACTTAGAGAATTCTGGCCCACATAGTGTGTTCTTCAAGGTTTCTTTATTTTCTTTTTAACAGGTATAAAGCATCAAAAGAAAAAAATAAATTCATAAGGGTAGATTTTTAGCACTCCTCTGGGGTTTGAAGTAGTATTCTTATCTTTTATCCTTTTTAAAAACTTTTTTCTTTTTTAACCGTCAAAACTTTCCCAAAGACAATTAACCTTCTATAATATAAGCCTACAATGTTTGAGGAATAGAATATAATAAAAGTTATACAGACTTTGGAATTGGACAAACTTACCTTTAAATACAGTTAATTCACTAATTGTGTCATCTTTTGCAACTAAATTAGTGTTTTATAACCTCGTTTTCTTTACTTGTGAAATGGGAGTGATACCAATAGCACAAGTTTGTTTTGAGGATTAAATGATATAATAAATATAAAGTTCTTGGCACAGTGAATATTTAAATGTCCCCCTCTCTCTTCCCATCTTCATCACGTGAGTAAGTTTAACCTTTTCTAAGTATGCTCTAGTAGGAAAGGAGTATCCCATAAACTCTGTGTATTTTCACCAACACATTGCTAATTTTTAAAATGAAGTGTTTACCTTTTTGCAAAACTAAAAGAGCAAAAATTTCCATGCGTTGTCATGTGTATATAAAGAGCCATCCTTCTTCTTTTTGTACTACCCAATTCCAAACCTCAAAAACTAGTACGTTGTTATGACCTTGCCAGCAATAGCTCAAGCTCTTGCTATTAAATGTAGGATGCCTCACATACCATCCCAAAATATTGGCTTTAGCAACGAATGAATTATTAAACGTCAAATTGTTATTTCCCATGACAGTTTCCAAATGGACTGGGTCTGCACTAACAAGTAGTGAAATGTGCCTCCAGCTGCCTCACAGCTGTGGAAGAAACGGATCGCAACTCCAGTGGACTCATTTTACCTGGCAGCAGAGCACTGGAAGGCTCGCCCATCTGTCAACACACATTTCTCTTCCAATCTCCTCAAGCCCCTTCTTGAATTCTTTCTTGTTTAAAGAGAAAATCAAGAGCTATTCAAAGTAGTAGCTTTTTATAAGGACATTTCAAGTACAGTCAACGCCAGATAGTTTACTTAATGGGGTGTCCATGTTGTCAATTAAAATCATTTGATTCTATTCTATTAACTTGCCAGCATTATTTTTCCTGTTTCACCCTCCAAATGAGCATATTGAAAAATAACAGATTCATTAATTAAATTAGTTATAAGCCAAACAGCATCTAATATTTCCAAGCAAAGAACAATCCAATTACAAAGTACATTAACCTAGGTTCTGTTTGTATTTCCAATAAGAAGGAAAATAATATCTTAGATCAAGTTAAATTCTTTATGATATGTGTTGATGAGAAAGTTTTACTGGGGTGTAGGTTCTTCCTCTGAAATGTGTGACATTATCACTTACTCATGGTTTTCAAAAGGCATGAATAAAGGCTGACATCTTACTACGTACAAGCAAATGATTGCCCAGACGTCTTGTTAATTGGGACCACATGGTATGAAATTGTCAATTGTTAACTGTTATAAACATCAGCCCTGTAAAATTCCCTGTATCTGCAGGCAGGTATATCTAATAGGTGATTACTGAAATATATCATTATTAATGCACTCTCCCCACTATTCTTTCTGAGTAGGAAGTGAACTAGGAGGTTTAGTTCAAGCACCATTTTGTGGTAATATACCATTGTGGGCAT
Organism: Callorhinus ursinus; assembly: GCF_003265705.2. Lineage (NCBI taxonomy): Eukaryota > Metazoa > Chordata > Mammalia > Carnivora > Otariidae > Callorhinus > Callorhinus ursinus. The sequence continues at coordinate 11,577,764 of NW_027397095.1, forward strand.
TTTAAGATAACCTCCATTGATGGGGTAGAGGTGTTTAGCTTATTCAATATCATTGCAGCTCCTCAGCTATCACACAAGAACTTGGGTAAGAAAGCAAGGGAATAAACAAGCAGGGAGGGAGGGTGGGAAGGAGAAAGAAAATCAGTGGCCAAGAGTATTGTATTGTGTATTTGCTTGCTAAGATTTTGAGTACTTGAGTAGCTATAGATCATCTGCAAACAGCATGTTCAAGTTATACCACTCTGCAGAAGCTCAGAGAAAGGAAGCACATGTGAATGCTGTTAATCATCCTGCACGTTCAAAGGAAGAGCTAGCAAAGTTATTTTTTTTAATCTGAATATAGTTGACACACAATGTTACATTAGTTTCAGATGTACAACATAGTGATTTATACATTATGCTCTGCTCACCACAAGTGTAGCTACCATCTGTCACCATACAATGCTATTACAATACCATCGACTATATTCTGTATGCCAGCAAAATTATTTTGTCAATAGATCTATCATTCTCTGTTACCAACAATGCCTATGTAGATTGTTTCTTACATTCCTCTGGTAACTTTTATGATGGATGACTACTGGCAGCAGGCGCTTTGGGAGGCATTAAAATATATAGATGCCCAAACTTTGGTAGGATCAAGAGGTACTCAGCAACTTGTTACTTTATTTTCATCACCCATCTTTCTTTAGCTACAACTATTTGTTGGCCTTTCAGTTAACAAATTGTAATAAATAAATAGTAAAGAAAGAAAGCTAGTAGTTCTAGCTTTGCTAGCTGGAATGACTGGGAGTGCTTACAAGGACTATACAGTGCCTGAAATCACAATAAATGCAAAAAATGAATGAGGTTTTAGAGTCTGCATATATCTCTATCAAGGATATAGGGGTTTCTAATATCTAAATCTTCAATGATGTCAGCAAAAGTAGTGGAGTGATGACCTCCAAAAATTCTCTCCTCCATAAAATGAATAAGAACACTGACAAACATTGGGGTATCTGGGTGGCTCAGTCAGTTAATCACATCTGACTCTTGATTTCAGCTCAGGTCATGATCTCAGGGTTGTGAGACTGAGCCCCACATGGGGCTTTGTGTTTAGCAGGGAGTCTGCTTGAGATTCTCTCTCTCCCTCTCCCTCTTCCCCTCCACAGCTTGCTCGTGCATGCTGTCTCTAAAATAAATAATCTTAAAAAAAAAAACACTGACAAACATTATCAGATTCAACTTTTGCTGAACTCTGAGAATTAATCAAAGGCATGCAGTAGTCCAGGGGGCATTTACTCAGGAAAATGGCTAAATCTCCACAAGAACAATGGGCTTTGTAGCATTTTAATATACCCTATTCCCATCCCATCCTCTCCAACTCTGTGGTAGTTTTGAAGACAAATGGCTTGCAATTACAGTGAAAACTAGCAGCTTAGTTGCCACTTGAGAGAACAGAATAGCTTCTCCAAAACCTCATTTCCAAAAAATTAACATTATTTCATTTGTCTGGAGGCTCCCTGGTAGATTCCACTCACAAGGCTGACTTTATATGATCTGACTCAGGCCTTTCCCAATGAAAACAGTCTTTTACCCAGCATATTTGTGGAAAACAATCAGAAGCAATTTTTGAACATCATGGCTTCCCAAGGCACTGGTTAACAGCTGTGTCAAACAATATGTTAATCAAAAAGCTTAAAAGGAAAAGCTGGAAAATGAGATGTTTATAAGAAGCTTTAAAAATCTCAACATATTCCTGGGAGTCTAGAAGGTTACAGCCATGTGTAGAGCTGCAAACATGCCTATGATAAAACCAAAAAGGATCTAAGTTCTTATCTCTGGCTGATCATGGGGCTTTGCATAAGGAGGAAGTGAAGACAAAGGTGGAATTGTAAGCTGCCTGGATCTGTGTTGAAAATGAGCCCAAATATGCACACACAGAGTCCCTTAGCAAAGACTGGGAGACAAGTTAGTTACAGGCCTTTGAGGAAATCTTTGTATAATCATTATTTGACCACCTAGCTAACTAAGCAGTAGTTTCAGCTGCCACATATAACTAAGAATACAGAATTTACAGAATTAGTTCAGAAAAGTCAAAAGAAAATAAACAACAAAACAGCTACAAAGAACCCTTGGGAAGGGATAATCTGATGTCTAGAGTTGCCATATTACAATATTCAAAGTGCCCAGTTTTCAACAAAACATTACAAGACATGCAAAGAAACAAGAAAGAATAGCCTACACACAGGAAGAAAGCAGTCAATAGAATTTGTTCCTGATCTTGGGATTACTATAAAAACACTTTAAATCAACAATTTTAAATATGTTCAAAGAAATACAGGAAATCAAGGGGCTGCTGGGTGGCTCAGTCAGTTAAGCATCTGCCTTCAACTCAGGTCATGACCCTGGGGTCCTGGGATTGAGCCCAGCATCAGGCTCCCTGCTCAGCAGGGAGTCTGCTTCTCCCTCTGCCCTCTTTCCCCCCCCCACCCCCGCTCATGGTCTCTGTCTCTTTCAAATAAATAAATAAAATCTTAAAAAAAAATACAGGAAATTATGTTTAAAGAACTAAAGGAAAATATGAGAACAATGTCTCAACAGAATACCAATAGACAGATATAAATTAGGGAAACAAAAGAGAACCTGATAGAATTTTCAGAGTTGAGAAGTAATAATAGCTGAAATAAAAAATTCACTAGAGAAGCTCAACAGCAGATCTGAGAAGACAGAACAGTCAGAAAAGCTGAGATAAGTCAACTGAGATCATCCAGTCTGAGGAACAGAAAAAAATAAGAGTGAATAAAAACGAAAAATGCCTAAGTGACTTGTGAGACACCATAAAGTATAACATAGGTACAATGTAAGTCCAAATGGAGATGAGAGAATGAAAGGGGAAAAAAGATATTTAAAGAAAAACTGGATGAAAACTTCCCAAATGTGATGAAAAACATTAATCCATACATCCAAGAAGATTAGTGAATTTACAAAAGAATAAACTCAAAGAGATCCATACCTACACACATGACAATCATACTGTCAAAACACAAATACAAAGACAATCTTGATAGCATCAAGAAAGAAACAACTCATTCCATAAAGAGGACCCTCAATATATTAACAGCTGATTTCTCATCATAAACCGTGTAAGCCAAAAGGCAGCAAGATGATATATTTTCAAAGGGCTCAAAGAAAAAGATTAACCAGGAGTTTCATGTTTAGCAAAATTATTCTTCACAAGTAAAAGAAAAGTTAAGACATTCTCAGATAAACAAACCTGAGAGAATTTGTGGCTAGAAAACCTACCCTCTGAGAAATACTAAAATAAATTGTTCAGGCTGAAATGGAAGGGCTTTAGTCAGTAAAATCTGCATGAAGAAATAAAGATACCAGTAGAGGTAACTATCTGGGTAAATATAAATTATAGAAAAATGGATTTTTTAGAACTTTTTTTCTTCAAATTTAAAACACGACTACATAGAGCAACAATTATAAATCTGTATTGATAGGGAAACAATGTATGAAGATATAATTTGTATGACAATAACAGCACAAAGGATAGAAATAAAGCTTTTTTTCTTTCTTTTTTTTTTTAAATTTTAACTCCAGCATAGTTAACATACAGTGCTATATTAGTTTCAGGTGTACAATGTAGTAATCCAACAGTTCCATCCATTACTCAGTGCTCATCAAGAGAAGTGCACTCCAAATACCCTTCATTTATTTTACCCATCCCCCCACCCACCTGCCTTCTGGTAACCATCTGTTTGTTTTCTATAGTTAAGAGTCTGTGGTTTAAAGTTTTCATATATAATTAAGTTGGTATTAATCTGAAGTAGATTGGTATTATTAAGATGGTAATTATAAATCCCTAGGGTAACCACTAAGAAAGGAATTTATATATAAACTTGCATATATAAACTTTTATAAAATTGTATTATAAACATATATCGTATATAATTGTATATATATATATACAAGAAACATGGCACACTAGTAAATATATATTTATTACAAAAAGTGACAATTAAAGTAGAGGAAAAGAGAAAAGAGTATCTAAGACTAACAGAAAACACAGCAAAATGGCAGATGTAACTCCTAACTCATCAATAATTACATTATATGAATATGAATTAAAACTCCAGTTAAAAGGCAGACATTGGCAGAATGGGCAAGAAACCTGATTCAACTATGTGGTCTATGAGTGATACACTTCAGATTCAAAAATACAAATAGATTAAGGTAAAAGGACAGAAAAATATATACTGTGCAAACAGTAACTAGAAAAGAGCTCGAGTGGTTATATTAATGTAGACAAAACTTACTTTAGAAAAAAAGTTAATAGAGACAAAGAAGAATATTTTAGACTGAGACAAGTGTCAATCCATCAGTTAGATATTACAATTATAAACGTGTGCACCTAACAACAAAGCCCCCAAATACATGAAACAAAAACAGAATTGAAGGGAAAATAGGTTAACTATAGTAGATGAGGACTTCAATACCTACTTTAAATAATGGATAGAACAACTAGGCAGAAGATCAAAAGCAAACATAAGATTTGTACAACACAATGAATCAAGTAGACCTAAACAGACAACTTAAGATCACTCCACCCAACAAAAACAGAATATACATTTTTTTTCAAGTGCACATGGAACATTCTTGAAAATAGACTGTATGTTAGGTCATTAAACAAGCCTCAATACATTTAAAAAGAATTAGATCATATGAAGTATGTTTTTCAACAATGGAACAGAAATCGAAATCAACAGAAAAAGGAAATTTAGTAAATTCACATATATGTGTAAATATAAAAAATGCACTCACAAATAACCGAGGATTAGAGAAAAAAATCACAAGGAATATTGGGCAACACTTTGAAATAAACGAAAATGAAAACACAGCATATCAAATCTCAAGGCAGGTGATGAAGCAGTGCTTAGAGGGAAATTTATAGAATAAAGACCTATATTAAAAAAGAAGTAAGAGCTCAAATTGATAACATAGGTTTATGACGTAATGAACAAAAACACAAGCAAAATAAACACAAATTAAGCAAAAGAAAAGAAATAATAAAGTTATAGAAGAAACAAATGAAATAGAGAATAGGGAAAACAATAGAGACAACAACACTAAAAGTGCCTTTCTTGAAAGTATCAACAATATTGACAATGGTTTAACAAGGCTGATCAAGGAAAAAAAAGAGAGAGAAGACTCAAACAACTGAAAATCAGAAATGAAAAAGGGACATTACTCCAGGACTTACAGAATTTTTTTAAAGGTAGTATAAAGGAATACTATGAAAAATTGTATAACAACACAGTAGATAACCTAGATGAAATTGACAAATTCCTAGAAAGATTCAAACTACTGAATCTGATGCAAGAAGAAATAGAATATTAGAACACACCTATAAGTAAAGACATTGAATCAGTAATAAAAAATTTTACTATGAAGAAAACCCAGGACCAGATGGCTCCTCTAGTGAATTCTACCAAACATTTAAAGAACTAAGTGGTGCCTGGGTGGCTAGGCTGGTTAAGTGTCTGACGCTTGATTTTGGCTAAGGTCGTGATCTCAGGGTAGAGAGATGGAGCCCCACGTCAGGCTCCACACAGTGAGGAGTCTGCTTGAGATTATCTCTCTTCTTCTCGCTCTGCCCCTCCTCTTGTTCACACACACTCTAAATAAATAAATAATAAATAAATAAATAAATAAAATTTTTTACAAAATCTTATAGATTTTGTAAAAAATCTGAGAAGAACTGATATCAGTTCTTCTCAAACTTTTTTTAAAATTTTTTATTGTTATGTTAATCACCATACATTACATCATTAGTTTTTGATGTAGTGTTCCATGATTCATTGTTTGTGTATAACACCCAGTGCTCCATGCAGAACGTGCCCTCTTTAATACCCATCACCAGGCTAACCCATCCCCCCACCCCCCTCCCCTCA
>NW_027397095.1:11583802-11644366 GCF_003265705.2 Callorhinus ursinus
TCCATGATTCATTGTTTGTGTATAACACCCAGTGCTCCATGCAGAACGTGCCCTCTTTAATACCCATCACCAGGCTAACCCATCCCCCTACCCCCCCCCCCTCTAGAACCCTCAGTTTGTTTTTCAGAGTCCATCATCTCTCATGGTTCGTCTCCTGCTCCGATTGCTGTGAATTGTGCAAGGCTGTTGAATCACAGATCTGTACCTCAAACTCTTTTTTAAAAAGAATAGGAGGGAATGCTTCCTAGCTCAATCTGAGGCCAGTATTCCCATGATATCAAAGCCAGATAAAGACAACATAAGAAAACTACAGACCAATATCATTTATGAATATAAATGCAAAAAGCTTCAATAAAGCATTAACAAGCTGAATAAGGCAACATATAGAATGGATCAAAAACTGTGATCATGTTGGGCAGGTCTTCGAGCTACAGAGTCCCTCAGCTTCAGTTTATCTGGGAATATCTTAATTTCTCTCGTTTTTTTGAAAGATGGTTTCATAAGATTTAGAAATATTAATCTTTGGTTTTTTTCCTTTTGGCACTTTAAATATATCATTCCACTGCCTTCTGGTCTCCATAGTTTATTTTTTTTAACTGGAAATTGGAAAAGAGAGGAGAGGAGGGGAGAAGAGGGGAGGGGAGGGAGGAGAAGCAAAAGAAAGGAAGGGAAAGGAGGGGAGGGAAAGGGAAGGGAAAGGAAGGGGAGAAGGGAGGGAAAGATAAAAGGGAAGGAAAAGAAGAGAAGGGAAGGGGAAGAGAAAGAAGAAAAAGGGAAGGAGGGGAAGGGAAGGGAAGGGAAAGGAAGGGCATGGAAGGGAAGGGAAGGGCAAAGCAAGGCATGCCAAGGCAAGGCACAAAAATGCTCAGTCTTTGCTGATTAGTTCTGTGTTGGGCCCTCCAAAGCTTATCCAGGTCATTTTATATCAATGATTTTAGCTTTCACTTACTGGTTTCACTGACCTGAAAGCTCAGCTGGTAGTGAAAGCACAGGTTCTTATTAGGTCTTTTCCAGCTTGCATCTTGTCCTCACTATGTATTTGGCTTTCTAGAATCCCTGGTATATGTAAAAGGTTTTCAAAGCCCTTATCTCCCAAAGTATCTCTCTCCAGATTTTCTTCCCAGGATTTCTGTGTGTCTGTTATTTGCCCCAAATATAATATGTTGCCCCAGGTCTCCATAGAGTAAAAATGAAATAAGAGGTCACAATAAAAAATATTAGAGGCTACGTATTTCATATGCTTATGTAACCAAACGACCATTCTCAGGGGTCTCTTTGACAGTTTCTATAGTATTGAAAAACTGTAGGAAAGGAAGAAACCTGGGCAAAAGAAAAATTGTGAAGAACATGCGAACTCTTGATGACTGTTCTTTCAAGGGGAAGTGGCAGTGGCTTGTTCTTTTGCCTTTCAAAGTTTTTAAGGAATACCCCCTGCCTAGCCACTTTTCCACCCTGAGAAAGTTCTGAGTTAGATAAAACAAAGGCAAGTGCCTTGCATCAGTCCTTCAGGGAGTCCCCAGACAGATCAAAACAGAAAAACACAATTAGAGCAAGGTCTACTCGGCTCCCTCCAGAACCAGAGACACATAGGGGGAATTTGGGATGCCATCTTCAAGACTGTTATCAAACTGGAAAAGTGTGTGGGGTGATGATATGTTAAAAAGCCACAATGCTCTCTTACCATGTTTAAGTCATCCTTTGTCTTGATTTGACATTTGCTTGGTTGCTGTAACCTTAAACTACTTTCCAGATTTCTCACAAAAGTTCATTTTCAGAGTTCTTTTGCTCATTTTCACTGTTTCTGTAGAAGACCTTAGAGCTTCCTACTTTATATTTTCATTGATACATGGAGTTGATTTTGTAAACTTTTAGATTAATTCTTCACAATCAAAAAAAGATAAATGGCTGTTGCCCACCAACCATGTAAAATTCTCCTTATCCACGTGGAGTAGTAAAGGAAGTAACACAGGCAAGAGGACAGAAGAATTATTCTTGTGGTGATCTTGCCACATGGAAATAGGAAAAATGGGGAATAGTATTCCCTTCTAATACTGGGGAATATAGAATATATTTTAGTGAAAACTTCACCATATATGCTTTTAGCTCTTCTCTTCTACCCAGAATGCCAACTTCTATTATTAGGTGTCTTGTAGCAAGGTGTTGATAAACCTCTGCTCTGAAGAAAAAGAATTCTGATGATCTTTATGATGCACAAATGAGAAATTTGTGAATCAGAGAGGTTTAGTGAATCACTCAAGCTTACAGACTTAAGAAAATATAGATCTATGAATTTAATTCAGGTTTCTGAACTTAAGAAATTTCACTGTCATATATTGCCTTAATGATTTTTTTTAAAAAAGTTAAAGACTTAGTCATGTATGGGCTTAAAAAAGAATAAGTATTTCTTGTTGATTATAGAATTTCAAGAATGAGAAATTAATTGATGAATTTGCAAATTGCATGACATTGTTGAAGACATCAGACAAATCTGAGTATGAGCTGTAACTGTAGTAGGTGTTGATAAAGCATCTGCACTCATTCTCCCTTGCTTACAGTATCTGCATTTTCATTCATCAACCTTTCCCCTTGATGTACTCCAGGGAGAAGCTGACCTAAGCACTAGGAGTAGCTTAAGCCAATTAACACATTTCATTATCCTGACTTTGCCACATCATTGGTTCTGGGTTTGGCCTGTCATCTAAGTGGGTCATTCAGGATGAATTTCAATATTCTTCCATGAAATTCTAAGTATAAATACTTTTTTATCTTGAGTGGTGCTGTATGTGGATTTAAAGTCTCATCTAGTACAGCAATATTACACCCATGATAGAAACCAGCTTTAGCATCACACTAAGATTATGGCAGAATGGAGAGGCAGAAAGAAACCAGATGCTTCACATTATTGAGACACTGAATCAGACAATCCTGTTGTCTCTTTCTTTTGGTCTTGCAGATACATTAACCAATAAATTCTTCTAAGGACTTACACCACCTTGGGTTTTCAGTTGCTTAGAACAGAATGCATAAACTGATGCAGAAATTTCCAGAAAATAAAGGGGTAAACTGATGATTTTTATACATAGAATTGAAAATTAGAAACATACTAGTTGATATGTGGCTTACTTATGGCCTGAGGATCCATATGATTTTTCATGCCATAGAACACATGCCTAACACCCAACACATCTTTACTGAAGTCTCTCAGAACATTCTAAAGAGAGCTTCCATTCATAACACCCAGTAAAATTTAACAAATCCTCTTCAGACATCTATGAACAAAAAGCCCACTTATCTCAGCAAAGCAGGTGACCATAATCCTTCCACTTTTCTTCATAAATAACAAGTTTTTTTTCTCAAAACCAGTAACTGGCATTAGTCTTTTCCATAATATCTCACCCTGCTTTCCTCTTTTCCACTTACTCTTTTCTCTTCCACAGGAAACGTTCAGCTAATTTAACAATTTGGTAAGTTAATCAATCTGGTTTTAGTACTTTCATTCATCCATTAACTTGCTCTGTACCACAATGGCCTAGGAATCTAGCTAGCAAAGAAATAATATTCCTTCATTGTAAGAAGTCTTAAATATTCCATTGTTATTCTTCCCTATTATACTCATATTTACAATATGCAAGCCTTAGAATTTTAGAACTTTAGATCTAAGAGGGACCTTAAAGCTTGACAAATTAATTCTGGCTGTTTTGTCTTCATAGAGTGAAAATGAAAGAAAGGGCCATGATAAAAAATTAAAGGTTATTTACTTTTACTTGTTTGAGATACTAAATGATCATTTCCAGGAATCCCTTGGCCATTTTCTGTAGTATTGGAAGGTTGTGGAAAAGGAGTAAAGCTCCTGAAAAGAAAAATTGTGAAGTAGGTGATAACTCTTGATGACTCTATTCCTCTTCCAGTGATTTTTATGGACCCTATTCCTAATATCATCTGTCATCCTCCCTTCATTTCAGCAAATGCCTGGTGCTTTCATTTTACCCAGAAATAGAGGGCTCAAAGACAGCACTCCAGGGTGGTTAGGATTATAAATTTTCTACCCAAGCTTGTAAATAGCAGAATTACAATAAGCTACAATTCAAAAGAATAAATCCTTGATAAATTAGTTAACTAATTGTACTTTCAATATTAAATATTGGTTCAAGTTGTATATATAGCAGTTTTATCAAAATCAGATGCTAGTTATGGTCTTTGTTCTTTAAGATCTAGGCAAGAAAGGAATAACATCAGTGGACTAGGAAGCTTCATACCTTAATTTTCCCAAAGAAACATAAAAAAAATAAACCAGCAAAGATAGCTAAAATTAGCTTATAGGAACTACTATGGAAAGCAGTCAAAAGTCTACAACTATAGAAGGAAGGAAATAATAAAGGAGAGTGAAGAAAAATAAAAAAAATAGAGAAATTTAACAAAACCAAGAGTTGGTTCTTTGAAAAGATTGAAAAAATTGACAAATTTTTAGCTAGATTGACTAAGAAAAGAGGGAGAACTCGTAACTAGAATTAGAAATCAAAGTGGGGACATTACTACTGATTCTACAGAAATAAAGATTATGAGAAGTACTATGAATAATTATACTCCAATAAATTGAATAACTTTAATGAAATGGATAATTCCTAGAAACACATAACCTACCAAGACTGAATTATGAAGAAACCTATAACTATTAAGAAGATTGAATCAGTAATCAAAAACCTCTTGACAAAGTAATGTCTTGGACTAGATGGATTCATTAGTGAATTCTACCCAAAATTTAAAAATAATTAACAACAGGGGCACCTGGGTGGCTCAGTTGTTAAACGTCTGCCTTCGGCTCCGGTCATGATTCCAGGATCCTGGGATTGAGCCCTGCATCAGGCTCCCTGCTCTGCGGGAAGCCTGCTTCTCCCTCTCCCCCTCCTTCTGCTTGTGTTCCCTCTCTCACTGTGTCTCTCTCTGTTAAATAAATAAATAAATAAAATAATAATTAACAACAATGTTTCTGAAACTCTTCCAAACAATTGAAGAGGTGAGAAGACTTCCTTACTCAGTTAACATTATTCTGATACCAAAGCCAGAGAGAAAAACTGTAAGAAAACGATAAACTAATATCCCCTATTGAATACTGATGCAAAAAGTTTCAACAAAATACTAACACACTGAATTCAGCAGCATATTCGAAGGATTATACAGCAAGATAAGTGGGATATATTCCTGGAGTGCAAGGACGGTTTGGCATATGAAAATCAGCCAATGTAACATTAACACAATGAAAAAAAAATCATAGAGTCATCTCAACTGATGCAGAGAAAGTATTTGATAATATACATTACATTTCATGATAAAAACATTCAACAAACTAGGAATAGACAGAAACCTTCCCAACATATTAAAAGCCATATATGAAAACTGCACAGTTACTGCGTCTTTTCCCTAACATGAGAAATAAGCCAAGAATGTCTGCTTTTATCAATTCTGTTTAACAGAGTGTTGGAAGTTTTATCTGCAATAATTAATCAAGAAGAGTAAATAAAAGGCATCTAATTTGGAAAGGAAAAAGTAAAATTATCACTGTTTGCAGATGATATAATTTCATATGTAGAAAACTCTAAAGATTCCACACAAAAACTGTCTGAACTAATAAACAATTTTAGAAAAATTTCAGGATATAAAATTAGCACACAAAATTCAGTTGTGTTTCTATACATTAACAATGAACAAATTTAAAAGGAAATTTAAAAACAACTCCATTTATAGCTGCATCAAAAGGAATAAAATACTTAAGAATAAACATCACTGGGGTGCCTGCGTGGCTCAGTCAGTTAGGCATCCGACTCTTGATTTCATCTCAGGTCATGATCTTGGGCTTGTGGGATTGAGTGCTGTGTTGGGCTTTGCGCTCAGTGAGGTGTCTGCTTGAGGATTCTCTCTCCCTTTCCTGTTGCCCCTCCTCCCACTCACTCTTTTTCTCTCTCTAAAATAAAAATAAATATTTTTTTAAAAAAAGAATAAACATCACTGAGGTGAAAAACTTGTACACTGACCACTACAAAACATTTGCTGGAAGAAATTAAAGACATAAATACATGGAAAGACATCCCATATTCATGCAAAGACTTAATATTGTTAAGATGTCAATACTACCTAATACAATCTACAGATTCAATGCAATTCCTTTTAAAATCACTTTTTTTTTAAGAAATAGAAAACTCTCTCTCTCAAATAAATAAATAAAATCTTTAAAAAAAAGGGGGGGATGCCTGGGTGGCTCAGTCGGTTAAGCATCTGCCTCTGGCTCAGGTCATGATCTCAGGGTCCTGGGATTGAGCCCTGTGTTGGGCTCCCTGCTCAGCAAAGAGTCTGCTTCTTTAGTTCCCTCTGCCATCTGAAATTTCTTAATGGGAAGGTCTCTACCTGGCACTGTGCTGGCCACCCCATGGACCAGAATCTGCAGCCAAGGGAAAGGGAAAGGGAAATTGTGATTGGCCTAGCCTGGGTCACAGACCACCAGTATGGCCAGTGGAATGGAGTCAGATAATATGACCAAATCAAAAGTACCACAAGAAATTGGGGGAGGGCAATTCCCCCAAAGAAAGGTGGAGTTAGGCTACCAGAATCTGAGAAGGGATACTTAAAAAGAAAAAATGACCTTACTTTTTCTGTTTTTTTTCTGCCTCTGATTTCTGGCTTCTGTCTAGATTTTGTTTTCTATATCTTGCATTTCGTTCTTAAGCCATCTCCATGGTGGCTCAGATCTGAAGTTCAGTTCCCTTTCCTTGATTTCTAAACAGACAAAATACACATAGGCTCTTTGTAGCAAAATTTTCTGAAGGATTGTAGAGATTAAGGGGTGGCTCATTTCAGCAATGTAAAGGATTTTTTTTTCTCTCTCCAAATTTTTATTTAAATTCTAGTTAATTAACATACAATGCAATATTACTTTCAGGTGTAGAATTTAGTGTTTCATCACTTACATACAACACCCAGTGCTAATCACAAGTGCTCCCCATCACCTATTTAACTCATCCCCCCCACCTTCCCTCCAGTAACCCTTAGTTTGTTCTCTATAGTTAAGAATCTGTTTCATGGTTTGCCTCTTTCTTTCCTCCCCCCATGTTCTTCTGTTTTATTTCTTAAATTTCACATATGAGTGAAATCATGTGGTATTTATCTTTCTCTGACTGACTTATTTTGCTTAGTATAATACTCTCTAGTTCCATCCACGTTGTTGCAAATGGCAAGATCTCCTTCTTTTTTATGGCTGGGTTATATTCCATTATATATATATATAGATATATAGGTATATATATCTATATATATTCCATTTTATATATATATGTTCCATTTTATATATATGTTCCATTATATATTAATATATGTGGTATTATATATGTGGTATATATATGTATATACACACATACACATACACACACACACACACACACACACACACACACACACATATACACCGCATCTTCTTTATCCATTCATCAGCTGATGGAAATTTGGGCTCTTTCCATAATTTGGCTATTGTTGATAATGCTGCTACACACATTGGGGTGCATGTATCCCTTCAAATCAGTAATTTTGTATCCTATGGGTAAATACCTAGTAATGCAATTGCTGGGTCATAGGGTAGTTCTATTTTTAACTTTTTGAGGAGCCTCCAGAGGACTGTACCAGTTAGCAATGCAAGGGATTTTAAATTGAGTAATTGATAACTCTTTAAAAAAAATAAGTTCCTTGGCTTTTTCAAATAGCTCTGGCTTCAGCTTCTTATCTTGTTTCTTATTCCTTCTACTTCCTCTGCCCTCTCAGGACTGTTTATCCTTTCCTCTCAAGAGTAAATATACAGACAATATTTCCCATTGTCTCATTCAGAACAAATACTGCTACCGGGTACAGGGCCTATTTCAGGCTTGTCCTTTCACAACCAGCCTTTCAAAGGTATTTTATCTCTGGCTTAGAATCATATTTTTAAGAATCTGCTACTCTTATCAATATGGTAATTAGTAAACACTCATCAATATGGTAATAAATGCTATTATTTGTTATGAAAAAAAGTTTTATCTATTATAGAAAAAGGATTACTGGGAAGAATATTATAAGATGATCTATGATATATTCATCTTCTCCCCAGCCATGGGAGATCTTAGCCTTACTTCTCCATGAGAAGGCCATGAACTCCTCTGGTACCAATGCCTGCCCGGTAGCACTTTCCTAAATGCATGCATAGTAGCTACAGAGAAATTGCCTCAAAAGTTCTAGATCTATAAATCCAAACCTTAAATGGATAGCAAATATTAAAAATTCTGTGAGGGCCTCTGAAATTCTCAAAAGCTGCATTACTGTTATGTTGCTTAAGTTCTGTGCTTTAACTTCTGGGGATATACACCTCAATGTATATTCTTGGAGCTGGCTAATGTCCAAATGCAATCCGAAAAGTAATTGAGCATACCTATCGTCATCATTCTGTACCCAAATAAAATAGCTTGTCTGAATTTCTGCCTGTTAGCTCACCACAGAAGCACAGATTAGACTCAGAATATTACAGCTGAAGAGGACATTAGGGATTATCTAACACAACTGTCCTCAGTTTTATCTGAGGAAACTAAGGCCCAGAGAATTTTGGTGACTCCTTAGGCATTATGTTCTTACTGAATTGGATCTAAAATCTAGGTCTCCTGACTTTTAGTCTATTGCTTATTGCTTTTCTAGTTACATCAACCAAGAGACTGCTTCCTCTAAAGCTAGTTTTGCCCAGAGCCCTAACTCAAATATTTTAGAGATCTTAGAACATTTTTCTTCACTGTGGCAACCAACACATTTTTAAGGGCAATAATGTATTTTTTTTTTACATCAGTAGAAGCAGAATACACTATGAAAAAGTTCACAGTATTACAGTCTGTCATTCTGCTATTTTGTATTTAAGTAAGTTGGAGAGCCTGTGGGAGCAACTTGGGGTAATAAAGGTTAATCACTGGGAGCTTAAGGGTGCTTATTCTTAATTGGTGGGCCATTAAAGATGCTCAAGGTTAATAGCTGTGTTTTCAAAGCCAGTAATTCCCTTTATAGAAAGCTTCCCCTGTGGCTTTGGCATACCTATCAATCAGTTCCAGCCCCTAGCCAATAAGATAGCAAATTTAGGAGCATAACCCTAAGGGGATTTAGGGGTGAGGATAACTATCTTAACCATGTTTGTAACTTTAATTTTCTTTCAAAACAGTTTGGTCATCTTCAAAGTGCTCCATTCTTTCCCTCTTTTACATCCAGATAATTCTGGTTTTGCATTTATAGATGCAACCCCAAAAGGCGCTTTTTTCTAAGGCCCATAAAGCTGATAAAATAAATTTACTATTTAGTTTCAAGGCTAGTTGCTAATTTTCAAAACTATTTGGTTAGGCATTTCAAAGATTAGTCAGTACAATCAAAAGTGATTTGCTAACCATTATGGAATAATAGGTAGACATTAGCTAGTGGCTGAGACATGTTCAATATATCAGATAAAGACCTTAAATAAATATTCAAATGGAAGGCACCTTAGAGACTCCACTCATTTTAAAAGCTGGTGAACTGGAAGGATCTGAAGAGACTGAATGACCTGCCCAAGATCACCCAACTCAGCTAAGTCTAGGACCTGGTCTTTTGATGTCTGGCCACCATTTTACCTATGACTAACCCATGGTTTTTTCTGAGCCAAATATTACAGTTTCACCTTAACAGGTGTATAAAAAAAATCATCTAGGAGATGGCCAGGAAATCAGGTTTGTGTTCATTTGGCAAGCTTGTGTTTTTAAAGTCTTCAAAGAAGAAAAAGACTTATAACCAAAAAAAAAAAAAAAAAATTCCATTATGTGAGAAGTATAAGAAATTTACCCATGCACTAAAATTAGCTATCCTTCTCATCAAATCCCAATTGCTCTGTTATTCTTTACTAATGAATTAATCTTTGGTAAATTCTTCTATAGAAATCAGACATGAATGACTTCAGGATTATTATACAGGTGGATATAGAAATTGTTTATACTACTCATTGACAAATTTTGAAAATTTTGTCACTGAAAGTAGTTTGGGGTATGTGTACAATTGTCATTTATTTCCTTTTGTTAATAATAACTTGTTCACACAGTAAATGAAAATTAAGTCCAAAGATTTATTTAAAAATCACTCAGTGGAGAAATTCATTCCCATATGCCAATTCCCTCCTTTTAATTCTCTTACCTTGTTATGACTTGTAAAAGAAAAAGAGGGAAAATATATTGCATTCTTAATGCAACATTTAGGTAATATGTTTAATTAATGGAAACAGATTTGTCATTTTATTCTGATTATCCAGAAGGTTTAAGCAACATGAGATTTATGCAGAGCATGAAATTGGTGGCATGATCCAAAGAGGTCTACTGGAAAATACTGTCAGCAGCTCTTGGCAGGATGCTTCATGGAAGCTAAGGGTTCTCAGTATTGGATGTGTGTAAGCATTTCCAGTAGGCTAAAGCCATAACTCACAGGTATGCTTTCACAGTAATCCTTATAATTAAGTAGGATATTACAAAAGAAAAACCCAAGTGCTACTTAAAAACCAAACCCATTAATTTTTGGTTAATCATGATGAAATAATAATCGCTGTGAGCAAGTTCCCATTTCCTAATCTCAGCAGTCTTGCTAAATCCTCAAATTTGTTCATGGAGGAATAATTATCACCACTTGTAACCTAGTCAAGAATCAGAAATTGTTAATAGCTTAGGTTCAAACTACTGAATTTTTCCTTTTTGATTGTCTGATTATTTGACTTGCACTTGACTCAAACTCATTCTATTCTCTAAGAAGCTCATTGAAAAAAGTTATCTTTCTATACTTTGAAATTAATCACAGGGAAAATGAAAATGGGAAAGGAGTACTCTGCTATAAATGTGACTGTAGTCAGTTTAATGTCATGCTTATTTAAAAACGTGGGAGTAAACTCATATGGAAATTTTTTTAAATAAGTCTTGTTTTTTGTTTTTCCAAAATTTTGAAATAAAATCAGTGAATGTAACATAGAGAGAACTGTATTTTGGCTCAATAAAGAGAAAAATTACTTGATGATTAGAATTGAGAACAATGAAATGGGAGTACTTCTTGAAGCAGTAGGCTTTCTGCCATTGGAGGTGTTGAAGCAGAGGCTGGAGGTTTTGTGATTCCATTTTAGGTATGCTGTAGAGGACAATCTACCTGCATTAGGAATGGGGCAGGATTAGATGTCTTTTATGGTTTTTCTTAACCATAAGATACTAGATTTAAAATCTCTTTTCTTAGCTCTTCCCATAATTCATATAAAAATTGCTATCCAACTAGTGCTATCACAGGTCCTAGGTCATATCAATTTAGGATGTATGGTTCTAAAAGGATACCCATTGATTCCTAACCTTATTAGGTTTATCTTTTGTAGGTAACTTCTATGTTTTAATCTCAAAGAAAAACTGAAATGCAGCATTCCACCTATTATAGCAGGCTGTTGAAAGTCGTATTTTAGACAGGTCTTGTACTGGGGCTTCCCTGCAGCACCTAGAAAATTATATCCTCTGGAGAAGAAATCCAAGAATCTTAAATTTTCCATTTTTATATGAAACTTCCTTCAGCCCAAAATTTGATACAAATTGAAACAGTGTAATATAGTGGATATGTGTTTGGGTGTTGAGCAATGGATTAAATAAAATTAAGTCATAAATAAGGTGTCTAAGGAACAATGAAAAGAATTTACCTTTTATCCTTTGAAACATCTCAACAGTTGATTGTACAGTAATTAAGTACATATTGGAGGAGACCCTTATTTCACTAATGCCCTGTTGAATCTTCTATTTGAACTATAGCCTTATTATATAAAAAAAAGGAACCTTGAGTTTCTCTGATAACTCTCATTAAAAAAGGAAAAAACAGCTTTGGCTCCACCAACTATTTCAGTGTACAGGTTCCTCCTATAATCTCAATGTGCAAGAAGAGAATAAAAATTTATATGAAATTGCCTCATGAAATCTGAGAATCTTCATCCATAAATGAAAGAGCAAAACAAATATCCTTATGATGATAATGGGGGCCAGAAAAACTATATCATTGGTATAGCAGGATGGTTTTAACTGCTTTTCTATTTTTCCCAAAACTGTAACCCTCCTGATCAATCTGTCATTTCCTACCTTTATTATAAACTGGTATAGATAAATAATTCTCAGTTATTAGAAAAAATCAACAGTGAAATTATAATGATAAGTGGCATTTGACATTGGGCCTTTGTGATAAAAATAGTAAGAAATGGTGGGGACTCAAGTGGAATGGAGAGCTCACATTCTATCTAAAGGTGGCAGCTACTATTCAGCTAAGCAGGAATATAAGTACAGTGATGCCAGATCTTCCAAATTTTCAAGAGAACTAGAAACCCAGATTTTTATATAGCATCTCCTGATTTTAAAATATTGTCGGCTAATAAAAAGTATTTTTAAAAAACACCATGTAAGCTGAACAAAACCCAACTGTGTGTCAGTTTTGTTTCAAGTTTTCTTTAAGCATTCTGAATGAATATACCAGAACAAGTTTGAGGGAGTGTATTAGGAGCATATAAGGATTGCAGGCAAACCATACCAGTTGTAATCCCTAGTGGCTGGTCTTGCTTTTATCCAGTCCCTGGGGCCAGGACTCATTGAAATGTCCACTTGTTCTTGAAAGAAAGGAAAGGGCACATTTTTGAAAAGAGAAAAGAGATGCCTGGGAAAGCTTCTATTCACTAATACTAGTCACCGTGGTAATTGCTATTTGTTGAGCATGTATTGTGGCCAGGATATCTTTCAGACATTAGTTGTTCCTCACAGAAACTTTACAGTGTAAATATTACAATTTCTATTTGTTGTGGCATTTTACAGATAAAAGGTAAACCCTCACCCAAAATTCTGTCCAGATGTAGAGACTGACAAACATATACCAAGAGGTTATGAAAAGGTTTATTAGTTACATAATGAGGCTTCTAAGGACAGTAGGGCAAGTTTCCCAAGCTGGTCTGAAAATCACCTGGGAGTGGGAGAAAGGAGACTGGGGTTTGGATTTTTATTGTGGTTAGGGGTGGGCTTGTGTCAGTGTTCCAACTCATGGGCAGGGGTTCGCATGGTTTCTCTTTCCCAAGGCACCAAAGGAGGGAGCACTTTGGCTTTCTTATTAGCTTTTCCAGATGTGGGACAGAAGGGTAAGAAAGGGTCAGCACTCAAACATCAAAAAATGAAGTCAGACTCTTTATCAAAATATTTTATAAATGAGAACCCTGAGACTCAGAGAGTTTATGGAATTGTCCAAGATTGTATGGTGGTAGAGTAAGGATTCAAACTCAGGTCTAGTTCCAAAGTCACTACCTTCTCTTCAGTACAAAACCGGCAGACTGATTTAAAATGTAAAGAAATAGTTGCTTACACTTAAGAAATTACACAAAGAAATCAGGTCTAAATTCCCATGTGTATAACCAACTAGTGCTGAAAAGGAGCTGCCCTTCTAGACAATACATATACTCTCCAGTTCAGCACAGTTCCCGCTACTCCTTATTACTCTTGACACTATAGCAGAATATCACTTGAAATTTATATTCACATGTGTGTCATTGTTTTTCAAAATTTTGTTTGAGATATTATTTAGCTTATTGAATCTGAAAGCTTATGTATTTTGCCAAATTCAGGAAGTTTTCGACTCCACTCTTTACTCTCCTTTTGGAACTCTGATAATAGGAACTTTAAATCTCTTGCATTATCTGTCAGACCCCCGAGGATCTGTTTATTTTCCCCCCAGTCTACTTTCTTTCTGTTGTTCAGATTGGATACATTCTGACTATAAGTTCAGTGACTTTATCCTGGGTCATCTTCACTCTTTTATTGAGCCAATCCAGTGAGTTTTTTCTTCCAGTTACTGTATTTTTTCATTTTTGGTATAATTTCCACTTTTAAAAATAAATTCCATTTTTTGGATGAGATTTTCTATTTTAACATTTATTTCAGGAGGATTTGTATTGCTTTTTGAAGCATTTTTATGACGACTGCTTTAAAATCCTTGCCAGAATTCCAGCATCTGGTTCATCTTGGGTGTTGGTATCAGTTCATTTTCTTTTCTCACTCAATTTGTGATTTTCCTGGTTTTTTTGGTATGATGGCTCATTTTCTATTGTATCCTAGATATTTTGATTATTATGTTAGAGGACTCTTGGTACTATTTTAATCTTTCATTGTAGCAGGAAGCCACTCTGTTTATGTTTAGCACACAGGTCCTGGCCTACTTTTGTGGGCTGTAATTCCAATGACAATTTAATTTTCTGAGCCTTTGCAATGCTATTTTGGTTTGTTCGGTTTGTCTGAAGGGAATCTCCACCCTGCAGAGATAAAGAGAACTTCCCTGCCAGTATCACTCAGAGTCTCTAGGTTGGGAAGGATAGTCTCAGGGTCAGCAGGTACAGGGACTGCTTCATGGATTGGACGACTTATTATGGTGGGATCCCCACTGCCAGTGCCACTCAGATGTCTAGTGTTTTTCAGTAGGAGAAGGAGTTCTCTGATTTATTTACAAAAGACCACTGCCGACCTGGCTGTTGTTGTGGCAGGATTCCCCCTGCTTGTGCTGCCCAGTTTCCAGGTGTCTCTGTGCAAGAGAGGGGAATATCTGGCCCAGCAGGGTAAGAGAGTGTTTCCGCTGGATGCTTATTGTCAGTGGGGTTCTTGATCTATCCTCCTTTCTGGTACCAGTGGGAGTGCCTGCTATTGTTAGGACCACTGTTCCATCATGCAGGGGAGAAATGAGCCTATTTGAACTACTTGCTGTTTCTAGGTAAAGAGTTGAAAGATGCTGGGCCTGGATTGCCTTTTTCTATTGAGTGGTGTTTTTTTTTTAAGATTTTATTTATTTATTTGTTTATTTATTTATTTATTTGAGAGAGAGAGAGAGAGAGAGAGAGAGAGAGAAAGCAAGTGGGAGCAGAAGGAGGGACAGAGGGGAGGAGGAGGGAGGGGGAAAGAATCTCAAGCAGACTCCTCACTGAGCATGAAGCCCGATGCAGGGCTCAATCCCACAACCCTGAGACCATGACCCAAGCCAAAACCAAGAGTCAGAAGCTTAACCAACTGAGCCACCCAGGCACCCCTGTTGAATGGTGTCTTAAGGCATTTTGATGCTATTTGTCTCTTTAATCTTACTGTCCCCAAACAGTCCACCTTCTTTCCACAATTCAGATTTCTCTTTGGGTTCCATCTAACATCGATTCCAAGGTTTATAGCTGTACTTAATATGCGCCTTGTCCAAGGTATGTAGTTGGAAAAACAGGGAGAGATGGGTCTATGCCATCTTGTCTGGACTGCACATTGCTTTTCTTATATCTGATCCACTTTACTTATATATGTTAACCTTCCCAGTATCTATGGCCATTCTAATTTTTGTCCTATGTACTAAACTCTATCCAAAAGACAAAAATCTGTACACCAAAGTGTATATATCCCAACCCTGACTTCTCTAGCCTAATCCAGATATTGGTTCTGTGATTTCCTTGAGAACAGAGTTTTGTCTTGAGAACGATGTCTTCTGTCACTGGTATGATATGGTACTGTGCTATGTAGCAGAGCACTTCCAAATATTTAGAATTTATGTGCAAAGCAATGTTTGGGATTTTCCCTACTCTCTTTTCTTAGTCAGTTGTATCCATAAGTAACATGAAAACTCCCCAACCCCTCACCCCAAAAACCCTACAGCCAGATAATCTATAAATCCTTAGCCAGAAAATCTCCTAAAAACCCTTTGTCAGAAAACCACAGACAACAAAACCACTAATTTTCCCTCATATCCTATGGGTCTTTACAAGCATCGTCTCAAATATTTATCCCCTAGAATTCCCACTATGATCTGAATCCAGCCTACATGTCCAGCTTTGTTGCTCATCACTGTCCCCTTTTGTATACTCAGTTACTCAAATCCATTGTACTCCTCTTACTTGCCTTCAGGCCTTCATATATGCTGCTCTCTTTGTAACATTTTCCACCCACCACCATACCACTTCACCTAAAAAAAATGACTTATTCTTCATATCACAGCTTAGACATCAGTTCCTCTGTTGAATCTTCTCTGACCCTTTTTTCCATTCAAGACAACGGGTAACCCTGTTATGTACCCCTTATTACAGCTCTGTACTGTCCTCTTTATGAGGACAGTACATAAAGGATGAGAACATCCTATTTTTAATTTTTTTAAATTTTATTTAATTTCAAACTTAGAGAAAAGTTGCAATGATTCACACTTTACCCATATTGACCAATTAATTTACATTTTGCCCTATTTATTTTACCATTCTCTCTCTCTCTGCTATTTGAGACTAAGTTGCCAACATCGTTCCTTTTTACCCATAAATACTTTAGTATATATTTCTAAAGAACAATACATTCTTTTACATAAATATAGTATAATTATAAAAGTTAGGAAACTTAATTTTGATAAAATTCTATTATCTAACTCATAGTCCATAATCAAATTTTGTCAATAATTTAAGTATTGCCTTTGTAGTTATTTTTACCAGTCCAGGCTCCATTCCAAGATCACATATTGCATTTAGTTGTCATATCTTTTCAGACTGGTTTAATTTGGAACAGTTCCTAAGCCTTTGTCTTTCCTGACCTTAATACTTTTTAAGAGTACAGGCCAGTTACATTGTATAATGGGCATCTATTTGGGTTTCCTGATGTTTTCTCATGATTAAAATCCAGTTATACATACATAATAGTTGCCACTTTCATGTCCCCATAGTATTCCTGGGAAGAATTTACTCATCACCTCTTGCAAGAACCAGCCATATATCTGTTATTGTTGAAAACCCTTCACTTTATTTAAAACAGTGGCCTATTAACAACTTTAAAAATTGAAAGAGTCAGTGCTAGGTCCCTGAAAGTTCTCTCTGTCCAATCTTTTCTAACTCCCTTGTCCTATGCTAAGAAGGTTGAATGTGTATATGAAGAAACATTCATTGAGCATCTACTGTGAATCTTCATATCAGCCATGTTAGGTAAGAATTATTGTCCCATTTTACATACAAGAAAGTGGAAATTTCAGAGGTGGGACAGTTATTTAAAGCCACGTTTTTATTTAAGCATTCATGCCTTTCAGCAGAGGTTGGATTCTTATATACAGCCCTTATAATCTTGAGTCACATAAGTGTAGCTGAACTCATTCCAGTTCTTTCCGCTCTGCCTCCCCACAACCCAATGGGACACCACTACAAATTTGGCTGTTATATGTGCACCTCAGAAATGTAAAGATGCTGCTTTGTGCTTACGGCTCCATTTGCACTAAAAATGTGGTTCTATATAGAGATTGTTGTACTGCTCATTCTCAGGGAAGGTACTAGTTAGCCAGAGAAGATATGAGGTAGTTGGCATATTTTATATATTCAATGGATTCTGTCTCTGAACAATCAACTGTTCTCATGTTTTTAAAATTTTCAACACTACAGAGAAACTGAACATCAAGTTCAGTCCTGGCTTTTGTCAAAGAAATGGTAAGCATTCAGAGTCAGGGAATTCTTCTGCTTCAAGGAAACCCAAATGAATACTAGCTCACTCTAAGAAGAAGTCACCATAAGGATCTTGGGAAGATGGCAGTGTAGTAGGAGGACCCTAGGCTCACCTCATCCCATGAATACAACTAGACAACTATGAAATAATCCTAAATACCCCAGAAATTGACCTGAAGACTGGCAGAACAAACTCCACAACTAAAGGTAGAGAAGATTCAATCCACATTGAATAAGGTAAGCCATGTGGAGACACGGTTTGAGAGAGAAACAGATCACGGCTGCTGTGGTTGGGAGGGAGCCACAGCCACAAAGAAGAATGAGAGAGAGACTAGCACATAGGGGAGCATATGAGGAAAATGAATCACCATAGCAATTGGTTTGGAAAGAGAGAGGGGCCAAATTTCATGAGTTCTTGCAACCAGCAGGGCTTAAAGCCTAGAGTTTTAAAGGTCAATGGGAACACTACATCAAAAACTAATGATGTAATGTATGGTGATTAACATAATAAAATAAAATTAAAAAAAAAAAGGTCAGTGGGTGTGACTTGGATAGAGCCCAGAAGGCATTGCATTGCTCTTGGAGAGAAGGCAGGCAAACAACCCATGGACATACATCATGGAAATAGTGACTGGAAGAGTACCTGTAGTACACAGTGGGGAGGTTATCCACTCATCTTGGAGCACATGCCAGAGAGACAGCATTCATGAAGAAACCCTCCAGGAACAAAGGAGGTGGTAGGCACCATTTGCCTCCCCTGCCCCTCAGCATAAGCACAGGGCCATCTGCGGTGCCCACAGTTGCTACCTAACTTGTTTACACCAAGCCTTTCCCACCTGTGCTCTGGTGGAACTGCCACTCCCAGTCACTCCTGCCTCAGTCCCAGCAAAGCAGGCCTCCTTCCTCAGAAGACTGGCCCAAACCCCTTTCCCTGCCTACACTGCATCTCCCAAGCCAGAAGTTTTTCAGAGCATTGGTTCTGGCAGTAATGGTGACAGGTCTCTTTTCACAAACAGACCAGAGCACACCTAGTTAAAAGGTGCCACATTCAGGTCAGGGACAAAACACTGCTCACAATAGGCAAAGAGAGCCTCTGCAGACAACTGGCCTGAAGGATAAAGCAGCCAGGAGAAAATAGCAGAGCATTTGCAACACACATTGGAGACAATCCTAGAAGGGCCAGGCTCTGGGAGAAGAGGGGGACACTACAGGACCTCTTCTTCATAAGGCCATCACACTCAAGAACAGGAGTCATAGCTGACTTTCCTAACACATAGAAACAGGCACAGAGACTTAGACAAAATAAGACAGAGGAATTTATCCCAAAAGCAAGTACGGGACAAAGCCACAGCCAGAGATCTGAGCAAAGAGATATAAGTGACATGCCTAATAGAAAATTTAAGGTAATGATCATAAGGATACTCACTGGACTTAAGAAAAGAGTGGAAGACATGAGTGAGACACTTAACAGAGAGATAGAGAATAACATAGCAGAGATAAGGGCTCAATAAACAAAATGAGAAACACACTTGATGGAATGAGCAGCAGCAGGCTGGAAGAAGCAGAGGAAAGAAATAATGACCTAGAAGGCTGAGTGATGGAAAGTAATCAAGCTGAACAAAAGAGAGAAAAAAGAATTATGCACAATGAAAATAGACTTAGGAAACACAATGGCTCCATCAAATGTAATAACATTCATATTGTAGGAATCCCAGAAGAAGAGAGAGAAAAAGGGGCAGGAAATTTATTTCAAGAAATAATATCTGAAAACATCCCTAATCTGGGGAAGGAAATAGATATCCAGATTTGGGAGGCACAGAGAACCCTCATAAAAATCAACAAAAGTAGATCCACACCAAAACATATTGTAATTAAATTTGCAAAATCTAGTCTAGAGAAAAAAAAAGTTTTAAAGAATCTAGAGAAAAATCTAATCTAGAGAAAAAAAAAGTTTTAAAGAAGCAAGAAAAAGGAGACAGTAATTGATAATGGAAAACCCATAAGGCGAGCAGGGGATTTTTCAGCAGAAACTTTGCAAGCCAGAAAGGAGTAGCATGATATATTCAAAGTGCCACATGGGAAAAATCCACAGCCAAGAATACTCTATCCAGCAAGGCTGTCATTAAGACTAGAAGGAACTATAGGTGTGCCTGGATGGCTCAGTAGGTTTGAGTGGGGAAAAAAAAAGACCAAAAGCAACAAAGACTAGAAAGGAACAGAGAACATCACCAGAAACACCAACTTTACAGGTAACACAATGGCACTAAATTTATATCTTTCAATAATCACTCTGAATATAAATGGACTAAATACTCTAATCAAAAGACATAGGGTATCAGAATGGATAAAAAAACAAGACACATTTATATGCTGCCCACAGAAGACTCATTTTAGACCTAAAGACATCTGCAGATTGAAAGTGAGGGGACAGAGAAACGTCTATCATGCAAACTGATGTCAAAAGAAAGCTGGAGTAGCAATATTTACATCAGATAAAATAGATCAATGGCACAGAATAGAAAACCCAGAAATGGACCCACAACTATATGGTCAACTAATTTTCTAAAAAGCAGGAAAGAATATCCAATGGAAAAAAGACAGTCTCCTCAACAAATGGTGTTGGGAAAACTGGACAGCAACATACAGAAGAATGAAATTGGGTCACTTTCTTACACCATACACAAAAATAAATTCCAAATGGATGAAAGACCTAAGTGTGAGACAGGAGACCATCAAAATCCTAGAGAACACAGACAGCAACCTCCACCAGAGGCAAGGGAAACAAAAGCAAACATGAACTATTGGGACTTCCTTAAGATAAAAGGCTTCTGCACAATGAAGGAAACAATCAACAAAACTAAAAGGCAGCCTATGGAATAGGAGAAGATAGTTGCAAATGGCCTATCTGATGAAGGGCTAATATCCAAAATCTAGAAAGAACTTAACAAGCTCAACACCCAAAAAGCAAAGAAATCATTTAAGAAATGGGCAGAAATGTGAAAAAACATTTTTCTAAAGACATCCAGATGGCTAACAGACCCATGAAAAGATGCTCAACATCACTCATCATCAGGGTAATACAAATCAAAACCATGATGAGATACCACCTCACACCAGTCAGAATGTCTACAATTAACATCTCAGGAAACAACAGATGTTGGTGAGGATGCAGAGAGAGGGGAACGCTCTTACACTGTTGGTGGGGATGCAAACTGGTGCAGCCACTCTGTAAAACAGTTTGGAGGTTCCTCAAAAAGTTAAAAATGGAACTATCCTAAGATCCAGCAATTGCACTATGAGGTATTTACCCAAAGGATACAAAAA
This sequence comes from Callorhinus ursinus, assembly GCF_003265705.2. Lineage (NCBI taxonomy): Eukaryota > Metazoa > Chordata > Mammalia > Carnivora > Otariidae > Callorhinus > Callorhinus ursinus. Next base: position 11,604,657 of record NW_027397095.1, read on the forward strand.
TACAGATTCAAAGGGGTACATGCACCGCGATGTTTACAGCAGCATTATCAACAATAGCCAAACTATGGAAAGGACCCAAGTATCCATCGACTGATGAATGGATAAAGAAGTTGTGATATAGACACACACACACACACACACACACACACACACACACACACACACACACTGGAATATTACTCAGCCATCTAAAAGAATGAAATCTTGCCAGTTGCAGTGACATGAATGGAGCTAGAGTGTATTATGCTGAGCAAAATAAGTCAGTGAGAGAAAGACAAATACCATATGATTTCACTCATATGTGGAATTTAGGAAACAAAACAGGTGAACGTTTTGGAAGGGAAAAAAAGGAGAGAGAGAAGGAGAGAGGGGTAGGCAAACCAAGAGAGATTCTTAATGATAGAGCACAAATTGAGGGTTGATGAAGGGAGGTGGGTGGGGAGATGGGTTAAATGGGTGATGCATACTAAGGAGGGCACTTGTTGTGATGAGCACTGGGTCTTATATGTAAGTGATAAATCACTAAATTCTACTGGGGGAAAAAAGGATAGAGAAGTGCTGAATGCAATCAATGATTAAAAAAAATAAGAGGCATTATTTGATATGACTTCAGAAAAGGTGAGCAGAGAAACCAAAGCCAGACTAGGATATGTAGGGATATGTAGGGTTTGTTTTTTTTTTTTATCAGTATTTTTTGTTGGGGCAAAAAATTTTATGATTTCCACTGAGATCGAGGGGTGTAGCAAGATAGATGGTGCTGATGCTGCTCTGGGGGTCTCTCTAAATAGAAATGCTCAGCACTCAGCAGTGATAAGTCCCAGGAGCCAGGGTCACTTGATCCTCAGCTACAGATGGCTGGCTCTGGACCCATTCTGAAATCACAATGAATATGCTCTGGGGTGTAGACAGTATTCACACCAATTGTTTTGCTTGAATTTAGTCAACTCTTCCCCTCAATGGAGTGGATTTCATAAAAAAATAAAGATTCTGGGGTCCGGCATAGTGACCTTTTTTGCTTTTCTCTTCTTCGTAGGTTTTAGCCTACAACTTTTAAGTGCTTCTGCTCTGCCAAACCTCATTTTGTGGAGCTACCAATAAGGCCCTGGAGCTATAGCTGGCATAAACAAGAAAAGCTCTTCATGTGTCTCAGGTTGCTCCTACTATGAGTATAGGCTATCTAGGACCTGAAATTCCTACCATTAAGATTAACCAGTTGAGTTTAATGAACACTTATGGACTGTCAGTCAATATTTAAGACTCTATGGTAAATACTAAGGTACAGATAAGAATATGACATTGCTCTGTCCTCATGGAGCTCACAGTCTGATGGAAGAGACAAACATATAAAATTAGGGACATTACAACATGCTCATTACTCATGGTTTGTAGTTAAGTGTGGTGGTACAAGGGGAGGAGCCCAAGTCATTCTGCCTGGGAAAGTTAAATGAAGGAAATGTCAAACGTCATTTGAGCAGGAATAGGAAAGATAAGTGAATATGTATTAGTAGGGTGGAAATAACAAAGAGGGAAGCATAGAGGAAACAGAATAAGAAAAGGCAAGTGGATGTCTGTCTGAGTGTGAAGGGCATTTCATAGCATGCCAAAGAGTGGAATGATTAGAAGGGAGGGTTGGGAACAATTGAATATTTATTGAGTGCTGCTTATGTGTGAGACACTGTGCTAAATGTTTTACACATATTTTATCCTAATAACTATACAAGACTGAAATTATTGTTGCTTCCTATGGCAATGACTGAGTTGCTCACCAAATACTAATATACTTCACTACATTATCTAGCTTCCCTTTCAGTGGATTTGGGCCATGATACTGGGTTTTGGCCAATGGGATATGCACTAAAAATATGTAAGCTATTTCCTGTACTAATGGGATCCTTCAGGGCTCTTTTTTCCTTCTGTGTCACCTTGGAGGCCACCTATTCCATATGATAATATGTACAGGATGGAGGAAGACATCCCCATCTATCATGTATGTAATATGAGCAAGAAATAAACTTTATGTTCAATCTCTAAGATTAGAGAGTTAATTTGTTACCACAGAGGCTATTCCAGGGCTTGCCAAATTATAGCCAGTGGGTCAAAAATGACTGGCCACCTGTTTTTGTACATAAAGTTTGATTGGAACACAGCCACACCCGAACATTTATATAATGTCCCTATGACTACTTTCATGCTACAGTTACAGAGTTAAATAGTTGCTACAGAGACTGGCCCACAAAACCTAAAATATTTGCTATGTGGCCCCTTACAAAAACAAAACAAACAAACAAAAACTTTGCTGACCTCTGTCCTACTTAAACAAGGAAAAGTAAAAACACTGGTTGGCAGTGTTGTTGGGATTTGAAGCCAGTTCTGTTTTTGATGGTATTCCCTGTTTCTTGCTTTTATTGTCACAGGTTCTCTGATCTACATTTAGTCCTGTACTTCCGTTATTATAGTTCTCCTGTTGATTTACCCACATCACACACCATATGGATTGAAAACCGATTCTGGAGTCATTTTTCTGGCTCAATATTGGCATGTCTTTGGGGGAATAACTTATATTACTTGTCCCCTAATGCCTAACTTCTCCCACTAGTCTCACCTTAGCCCCAAGGGACTGGCAATGAGAAAAGGAAGAATCAAGCATAACTCCAAGGACTTAGTTGTAACACTGGATGGAAGGAGGGTAAACAGGTTAAGAGCTGATGCAGGAATGGGGTAAGGACTAGAATGAGAGAGAAGTTTAATACTAGACATGTTGAGTTTCCAGTTGTTTCCCTGGAAAAATCCAGGTGGAGATGTTATACAGGCAGGTAGGTAGATAGTTATGAAGCTCAGGAAAGAGATCTGGGCTGGAGATACAGCAGAATAAATTATACTGAATCATCTATCCTCTCAGAAATCTCACTATGATTAGTGTTAGAGCTATAAGATGGCTCACCAAGGTCAGGGTTCAGTCTGAAACCAGGTTTGTATTCACTCTATGACTACATAAAAACAAAGTTAATGGGCACACCTGGGATAATATCTGTGACCTTGACCTTTTAAGCAACAGATCTATTTCTCCCTATAACATTGCACGACATGTCTTCATGGTAGGACCAGGCTGCTTACTATTTCCAGGTCATGTGGGACTCTACTTGGGACTGGGGAGCTTCCTCTCAGAAAGAGAACCAAAGCCTTTACTGTTTCTACCAAGATTTCACAGGAACCGATGGCAAGCTCAGTATCTCAAGGTCTTTTTTTTCCTCTGAGAGAAACAATGGTATGAATTATTCAGTATGCCATGGGAAGGCCATAAATTATTTGAGCATTGCAGTTTAACTGTAGTTGAATCTAGGATTGCTAATGCAGTATAGTGATTAATCCTCAAGATGTGCAAAAGTGGAGCTTTTTCTGCCTCTCAGGAGGGGCTGTGGGCCAGGTACCTGAGTTCAAACTTACTTCTGTCAAAAATATTTGATCTTCTCACTACCTTCTTCAGAAAAATCCCATTTAAGGAATGAAGAACAACAATAATAAAAAACCAAACCAATACTAAAACTCCAATGATGACAACGCAGTGTGGGTTTTTGTTTGTTTTTTTGTTTTTGCTTTGTAGTTTGCTCCTCCTCATGGCCCTTCCACACTGTGATTCACTGCAAATAGATGATCTGAGGAAAAATACTTGTCTGATATATGAACTTGTTCGGAGGCATCTCCTTTAAAAACCCATATGTTGGGGCACCTGGGTGGCTCAGTCGTTAAGCATCTGCCTTCAGCTCGGGTCATGATCCCAGGGTCCTGGGATCGAGCCCTGCATCAGGCTCCGTGCTCAGCAGGGAGTCTGCTTCTCCCTCCCCCACTGTCCCTGCTTGTGTTCCCTCTTTCTCTCTCTCTCTGTCAAATAAATAGATAAAATCTTAAAAAAAACTTAAAAAAACCCCCATATGTTGCACGAGAATCCACGTCATGAGCCTGAGTCTTACGCTATACAACAGGGCAATATGCTCAGAAGAATCCCACTGTTGGCTTAATGCTCTGTTGTCATTGTCTTGAAATTCTTAATTTTTGAACAAGGGTCTCACGTTTTAATTTTGCAATGGGGACCTACAAATTATGTAGCTGGTTTTGTCTTATACTTGACTTTGTTTTCCTACTGCCTGACCTTAGCCAACCTGAGCCCTTTATATGTGTACTCAGGCCAAAAATGTGGTGAAGATACTTGAAGAAATTCTGTGCTTCAGTGTGTATTATAAGTGGGGTTCTGCTGTTAATAGGCTCATTGGTAGATATCTGGCATGTTTCTGCATTTTGCTATTTTGAACCATGGCAAGATGGTGCTTGGCTGATTTCTGAGATTTTGGTAAGAATAGGGGCAAAGGAAGTTTTCCAAACCTGGATATCCATATGTGGATAAGAGTCCAGTCTCTCTCAATAATATGGACCACAAAAAGGCCAGAAATTCTATATAGATGGCTAATTGCTGTTGAACTTGTTTAAGGCAACATTGCTGAGTGTGTCTTCTTACCTTTAGTGTCTTTTGCACATTCCTTAGTGATTGCTCTATGTCTCACCTGCCTGCAGGTACTATTACCTTCTTTGTAGGAAGGTTTGCAGTTAAGAATAAAACAGGCAGCATGGCCACCTTTGAGAGAATTCAAGCCAATGTGTTGCTTCATCCGGGGCTCTCTACATTTGAACTTTTCTCTCAGTGAGGAGGAAAGAGTATTGTCTAATGAGTGTGAAGGAGGTTGGGGCAGTAGGCTTTCTAGAGTACCTCTTTAAACCACATCTCTCTGGATTTGCATGCTGCATCCATGAAAGGCCATCCTCTATTTTTTCAGCCTTCAGATATTTGTATAAATTCATGATTCCTTCTTGACCATCCAAACTGTATACCCCGAAAACCTCGTGCCATCAGGGCCCTAAAGGAACTTTGTCTGTCACTGAATTTTTTCTACCCTTGGCTCCTTTTCTGAATTCAATTTCCTTTTTTCCTCTTAGTGACCTTTTTGTAACCTTCTTTTGATGTCATAGATAGCCAAAATCTAGATACAGGACAAGCTAATGGTAAAGATATTCACTGTGACTTGGCAAACTTTCTCCTTGTCAGTTGGTGACTCAGGCAGGAGGGATGGGAAATGTGCTGTCAGTAGCAGAATTGCTCCCCGCAAGAAGGCATTAGTTTGAATCCCGAATTAAAATTTAAAAAGGATGGGGAGGAGGAGGAGGCCCATCCACATCCTCAGTCTTTATTCACCTGGTTAATGACTCAGGCTGTTCATCAGGCACCAAAGAAGCAAGCTTTATTGTTTCCCCAGCTTCAAAAACTGAAACGCCTGCATTCAAATTACACCAACATGCTCCAAAACCTCTTTAATTGAAAGTATGTGATGGGATCTAATGTAACACTTACCTTGCTGCGATTGACACGAGAAGAAGAGGTGAGGGTTTTAAGGAATATTTCATTGAAAAGCAGACTTGAAGAGGCTGTGGGAGTGATTAATAGCTTCTCAGGTGACTCACTGACACCTGGAGCGAACTTCTTGTCATTAGACCACCTGAATCCCAATATGGCCCAGGACAATAGACTGAAGGCTTCATCCCTCCTTTATCCCCACTTCCCTATCCCACCCCCTCTCTCCCTGGCAGTTTTTATCTCCACTAACAAATAAAAATTAGCACTCAACACCTACTGGAAATATTCATTACAAAATTGATCCAATTACAAGGCCTATATTGAGGGCTTATATATTAACAGACATGCCTTTCCATCCCACATACAAGTAATGCATTTGTGTTTACAAGAATCAGTAGTATTGGGGGTGCAAAGAATTGGCATTCAAAAAGAAGCCCCCAGGAATGTAAGGGAAGCATCCTGTTTAGTTTGTTGGATTTAGCCATGCATAGCCCACTGTCTTGGGGAAAATAATTTTGTATATCACCTTCCTTTCTCTTTTTTTATTTATGTATTTATTTTTTATTTATGTATTTATTAGAGAGAGAGAGAGAGAGAGAGAGAGAGAGAGAGAACGAGCAGGGAGAGCAGCAGGCAGAGGGAGAAGCACACCCCCACCAAGCAAGGAGCCCAACGCGGGACTCGATCCCAAGACCCTGGGATCACGACCCAAGCCAAAGGCAGACGCCCAACTGTCTGCGCCACCCAGGCGCCCCTACCACCTTTCTTTTTCTATGGGAGGAGATAGTCCACTTATTTCTGAGGGAGGCTCTAGGTGGGACTGATGGGATCATCTGTGATGCAAAAAGGATTTTGGGAAATCCTTTCAAGATAATTCTACTTAGGGGTAGGTGTTCACATGGAAGAATCTCTTCATAACCCCTAGCTATTGTGAAAATATGTAGGAATCATTATACATTAGAGCATTAGAGCACAGTAATTGCTTAGTTGGGTTTGGTCATGGAAGGAGGTGAGTGAGGGACTAGTGCATGCATGGGGACAACCCATGTTCTGCTTCTGTCATGGGCTTCCAAAACAGATCTCATCTTCTAAGTAGCAGAAATTTAGACAACAGTTAGTCTTACCATACTTGCTTACTTCTTGAGCTAAGAATTGGAAAAAAACTCCTATTATGCCATTCATTCTCTGGATCATGTACAGTAGTCTCCCCTTATCCCTGTGAATGCCTGCAACTGTGGGTAGTACCGAACTCTATTATACTGTTTTTTTTCCCTATACATACAGACCTATGAAAAGTTTAATTTATAAATTAGGCACAGTAAAAGATTAAGAACAATAACTAATAATAAATAGAATAGTTATAACAAAATACTGTAATAAAAGTCATGTGAATGTGGTCTCTTTCTCTCAAAATCTTATTGTAGTGCACTTACTCTTCTTGTGATAATGTGAAACGATAAAATGCCTGCCTGATAAGATGAAGTGAGGTGAATGACATAAGCATGATGATGTAGTTTTAGGCCACTATTGACTTTCTGACCATCCGTCAGAAGGAGGACCATCTGCTTCCTGACTATGGTTGACCACCAGCAACTGAAACAGTACAAAGCAAAACCAAGGCTAAGTGGGGGACGACTGTGCAGAGATTGAAAACAGTCCCAGCGTGGTTGATTTGTAAATTCTGTCACCCTCTAAGCTAGGATTTTCCTTGTTTCTTAGTTCCCAAGTCCTATCGGTTTCTTCATGTTTGCTCACATGTTTGCTCATTGTGGATTTTTTAAGTTTTTAGTTTGAAATAATTATAGAAATTCACAGGAATTTGCAAAAAGTGTACAGAGAGACAACATGTACTTTCATCCAGTTTCCCCCAACTGTAGATTGATTTTTTTTTCCTGCTATTAGTTGCATTTATTTGATACATCTTGACTGCCTCATTCCCCTAATACACCTTGCACAGGGCATTTGGGAACACTTATATGACATAGGGCATTCCAAAATATTAGTGTATATGTAATCGCCTATTATTTCATTAATACTACCCACTACATATCTTTAAGTTATCTTATTACTTCAGTTCATAAAGAGATGGCAATAAAGGAAACAACACACAGAAATATAAGAACTACCTTGAGGGTGAGCGTTTTCAAAGAGGATTATGTTCCATGAAATCTTAACATATACCTCATGTGAGTGGCTTACACATCATTGTGACTGTTATCTAAGGCATAACTGAAATAATTTTTGAAACTCAGGATGATACAGACTCTTAAAGTAAGAAATCCTATTAATGCAGCCTCTTATTGTTATGTAATACAAGATTCCTTTCCTTGGTGACAGCATTCTAAAATTTCTTATTTATGTTTGTGCATCTCTCCTCTAATTCCATATTGTGAAGCTTGACAATCAAAATCATTCTCCTTATCTCCTTTTATGCATTTAGGACTATCTACTACTTCACTCTCTCAATCCTTGTTTTCCTAGATTAAACAGGGTTCATCCTATTTTTTTTATTATGTTCTGTTAGCCAGCATGTAGTACATCATAAGTTTTTGATGTGGTGTTCAACAATTCATTAGTTGCTTATAACACCCAGTGCTTATCACAACACGTGCCCTCCTTCATACCCATCACCCAGTTACCCCATCCTTCCATCCCCCTCCCTTCTGTAACCCTCAGTTTGTTTCCCAGAGTCCAGAGTCTCTCATGGTTTGTCTCCCTCTCTGATTTCTTCCCCTTTTGTTTTTTCTCCCTTCCCCTGTGGTCCTCCATTTTATTCCTTATATTCCACATATGAGTGAAACCATATGATAATTGTCTTTCTCTGCTTGACTTATTTCACTTAGCATAATCCCCTCCAGTTCCATCCATGTCGATGCAAATGGTGGGTATTCATCTTTTCTGAAGGCTGAGTAATATTCCATTGTATATATGGACCACATCTTCTTTATCCATTCATCTGTTGAAGGGCATCTCAGCTCCTTCCACAGTTTGGCTATTGTGGACATTGCTGCTGTGAACATTGGGGTGCATGTGCCCCTTCTTTTCACTACATCTGTATCTTTGGGGTAAATACCTAGTAATGCAATTGCTGGGTCATAGGGTAGTTCTATTTTTAACATCTTGAGGAACCTCCATACTGTTTTCAAGAGTAGCTGTACCAGCTTGCATTCCCACCAACAGTATAGGAGGGTTCCCCTTTCTCCACATCCTCACCAACACTTGTTTCCTGTCCTGTTAATTTTGGCCATTCTAACTGGTGTAAGGTGGTATCTCAGTGTGGTTTTGATTTGAATTTCCCTGGTGGCTAATGATGTTGAACATTTTTTCATGTGTCTGTTAGTCATCCGTATGTCTTCTTTGGAGAAGTATCTGTTCATGTCTTCCGCCCATTTCTTGACTGGATTATTTGTTTTTGGGTGTTGAGTTTGAGAATTTCTTTATACATCTTGGATACCAGCCCTTTATCTGAAATGTCATTTGCAAATATTTTCTCCCATTCTGTAGGTTGCCTCTTAGTTTTGTTGACTGTTTCCTTTGCTGTGCAAAAGCTTTTTATCTTGATGAAGTTCCAAAAGTTCATTTTTTATTTTGTTTCACTAGCCTTTAGAGATGTGTCTTGAAAGAAGTTGCTGTGGCCAATGTCAAAGAGGTTACTGCCTATGTTCTCCTCTAGGATTTCCATGGATTCCTGTCTCACATTGATGTCTTTCATCCATTTTGGGTTTATCTTTCTGTATGGTGTAAAAGAATGGTCTAGTTTCATTCTTCTGCATGTGGTTGTCCAGTTTTCCCAGCACCATTTATTGAAGAGACTGTCTTTTTTCCATTGGACATTCTTTCCTGCTTTGTTGAAAATTAGTTGACCATAGAGTTGAGGGTCCATTTCTGGAGTCTCTATTCTGTTCCATTGATCAGTGTGTCTGTTTTTGTGCCAGTACCATACTCTCTTGATGATACAGCTTTGTTATATAACTTGAGGTCTGGCATTGTGACGCCACCAGTTTTGGCTTTCTTTTTCAACATTCCCCTGGTGATTCGGGGTCTTTTCTGGTTCCATACAAATTTTAGGATTGTTTGTTCCAGCTCTTTGAAAAATGTCAATGGTATTTTGACAGGCATTGCTTTGAAAGTGTAAATTGCTCTGGACAGCATAGACATTTTAATGATGTTTATTCTTCCAATCCATGAGCATGGAATGTTTTTCCATTTCTTTGTGTCTTCCTCAATTTCTTTCATAAGTGTTCTGTAGTTTCTAGAGTATAGATCCTTTACCTTTTTGGTTAGGTTTATTCCTAGGTATCTTATGGTTTTGGAGCTATTACAAATGGAATTGATTCCTTAATTTATCTTTCTTCAGTTACATTGTTAGTGTATAGAAATGCAACTGATTCATGTGCATTGATTTTGTATCCTGCCATGTTGCTGAATTGCTGTATGAGTTCTAATAACTTGGAGGTGGAGTCTTTTGGGTTTTATCATGTCATCTGCAAAGAACAAGAGTTTGGCTTCCTTGCCAATTTGAATGCCTTTTATTTCTTTATGTTGTCTGATTGCTGAGGCTAGGACTTCTAGTACTATGTTGAACAATAATGGTGAGAGTGGGCATCTTGTCATGTTCCTGACCTTAAGGGAAAAGCTCTGTTTTTCCCCACTGAGAATAATATTCACTGTGGGCTTTTCATATATGGCTTTTATGATATTAGGTATTTTCCCTCTATCCCTGTACTTTGAAGAGTTTTAATCAGGAAAGGATGGTGTCTTTTGTCAAATGCTTTCTCTGCATTGATTGAGAGGATCATGTGTTTCTTGTCTTTTCTTTTATTAATGTGCTCCATCACATTGCTTGATTTGCGGATGTTGAACCACCTTTGCATCCCAGGAATTAATCCCACCCGGTCATGGTGAATACTCCTTTTAATGTACTGTTGGATCCTATTGGCTAGAATCTTGTTGAGTATTTTGGTATCCATGTTCATCAGGGATAATGGTTTGTAATTCTCCTTTTTGATGGGGTCTTTGTCTGGTTTTGGGATCAAGGTAATGCTGGCCTCATAGAACAACTTTGGAAGTTTTCCTTCTATTTCTAGTTTTTGAAACAGCTTCAGTAGAATAAGTATTATTTCTTCTTTGAATGCTTGGTAGAATTCCCCTGGGAAGCCATCTGGCCCTGGACTCTTGTTTTTTGGGAGGTTTTTGATTATTGCTTCAATTTCCTTGCTGGTTATTGGTCTGTTCAGATTGTCTATTTCTTCCTGTTTCAGTCTTGGTAGTTTATAAGTTTCCAGGAATGCACCCATTTCTTCTAGATTGCTTAAGTTTTTGGCATATAGTTGCTGGTAATAATTTCTAATAATCATTTCTATTTCCTTGGTGTTAGTCGTGATCTCTCCCCTCTCATTCATGATTTTATTAATTTGGGTCCTCTCCCTTTTCTTTTGGATAAATCTGGCCAGTGGTTTATTGATCTTATTAATTCTAGGGTTCATCTTATAAATCTGTCTTGGTGAATAGGCTCTTTCTTGGTCAACTTAGATATATTTCTCTAGACCTACTCCAACCAATTTATAACCACCCCTGCTTCCAGAAATAGATGTATTGTACTTTTGCTCCTTGGCTCCAAATCTGTGGGTGGAGAAATGTTTTGAATATGAGCAGAAGTGTGTGTGTGTGTGTGTGTGTGTGTGTGTGTGTGTGTGTACGTGTATATGTAGTGTGGGGAGGTAGTTATAGTGGTGGGGGACTAAATATAAATGTCCCCATTTAAATAAAACATTGTGGTTACTCAGGGGAAAATACAAAAAAGTAGAAAAATTGCTTTGGATTCTCTGTTATTCTGCTGAAAATATACTATTTCTTTGGAATTATTCAAATACTTTGAAAAATTTTCACTGTACATATTTAATTTTCACTCATGCATTTGAAGGTATGCATACATTTGTATTCATGACAAATTAGGAGGCTTTTCATGAGTGCATACATATACATGGATGAGTCAGTCTTTCAGTGGTAAGCATCACTTCCTATGATTCCATAATATTAAGTACTGAGGAGATGAGGTGAGAATATGCAAAATAATATTTTCTGTTGAATTTTACCATAAACAAGCCTGAAAGAAAAAAATAAGAGGGACAATACTATTTGCTATTTCATTGAGATTTGAGGCTAAATTAGACTTTACTTAAAGCTTTTTAATGAAAATACAAATAAAGAAAACAAGGAAGAAAAGAATTCTTTAATGGGGCTGGTTGGGCAGCAAATATTAAGATCTCTCTCCCTTTTTTAACTTCCATTTACTAGTAAATGTTCCTGAGATAGCTCCATCCATCTCTGTAGTTTTCAAGGTTGAGCATGTTAGGGAAAGTCCCTGCACACAGTGTCTCTCCTGTGAATAGCTGTCTTCTCATCAAGAATGAAAAATAATAAATTGGAGGCCTGGGGTTTAAATTTGGAACCATTTTTTTCCCCAGTAGGCAAACATTGGACCAATGAGGACTCTTAGGATGCTCTTGAGGTCTTAACAATTTACCTTCCTTCTCCTTCACATCCAAACCTCTAGCCCTCAGACATAATCACTCTCACTCCACCTTGATTCTTTTTCTTTCCTTTTTCTCCTTTCTCCCTTTTCCAGCCTCCTGACTTTGGTTCATAAAAGAAATGGCTATCATCATTTTTTAATTCCTTTGGTGTCTCCAAAGAACTAATTGTGTCCTAGGGCAAAAATCACACCAGGAAGAATCCAGTGAGACTTCCTGAAAGAAAAGTATAGAATTATGAGTTTAGGTCTCTGATTCAATATATGGCAGATTGTTAACTTTTTGGAAAACTAGCTAATGAGTTTCAGCCATAATGCTATTGAGACTAATGGGATTATAGATATTTTTAAACTGTAAGAGACCCTAGAGGGGCCTCTATCATAGGCTCCCAGAGTGGGAAAGGATCTTATATGTCATCTAGTCCGTATTACCCAATGGATGCTTGAACTCCTCTATAACTTCCCAGACAAGAGTTTGCTAAGCTCCTGTGTAAACACCTTTAGTGATAAGGAACTCATTACCTAATGAAGTTGTCTATACCTTCTCTGGACTGCCTTTGTTCATCCTTGTGAAATTTTGCTCACACTGATCCAAAAATCTGTTCTGTAGATTCCATCTATTATTTCTAGTCTTATCCTCTTGAGGGTACACAGAACACTCTGTTCTTTCATCTTCACGATAGTCCTTCAACTGATGACAACTTCCATCTTTTTCTTGGGTCACCTCTTCTTTAGGCTTTATGTTTTTTATATGATGCTGTTTTATGTCTCTGTGATACTTGTGGTTATTCCCTTTTAAAAGCACAGGGCCTGGTATTCCATTCTATATAAAGGGGAAGGTAAAGATACCATCTAAAATGGAAAGGTTAAGAAAATAAATTTAAATATAGTATATACCATTATATCTAAAGATAAAAATGTGACTAGCAGGGTTTGCAGGGTGATTAGGGAGGAAGTGGGGGAGGAGAATGAACTAATTATTTATTGGCAGGAGGCTACTATGTTATTTTAAAAGTTTACAAATCCAGGAAGAGATGTATAAACACGTATTTTATGTTGTGGTGATAACCAGCAGGAAACCCCCAAAGAGAAATGATTAAGAGTAGTCACTGCTCTGAAACTGAGACTAGGGATGAAGAAAGAGTTCTTTTCTCCTTTTGAGCTTTTCTGCATTGTTTGAATCTTTATTACTATGGGCATTTACATTTCGATGGTGCCTTATATGTAATTCAGAAGCCCAAAAAACTCTGAGAGAGAAAATGTTTTTCATATCATTTGGATACTAAGCCTGACTTAATCTGAATAATTTGGTAATTCTTCAGCAAAATCTGAACTGATGTAAAGCTGTTTATAATCTTAATTATTGCAATGTAGATGTATATTCACAGATTTTGCTCCAAAGATATTAATGTTTGATTTGGGGGTGCTGTCCCAGACCCACTGGGTGTGCTAAATAATATACAGTGTATAGCACTGCATTATCTTTCTAAATCCTGAAAAATTTTGAATTTTTGAAACATATCTGGCCTTAAGTGTTTTAGATATGGTATTGTAAGCCTATAATACTTTTTTGTAATAATAAAAAAGAATGGCAAAGCCCAGAAACTGTACATAATACTTCAGCATGTTCTGATCACAGCAGAGCCCAATTAATCACCTCCCCCAGTCTAGATATCATACTTTTATTAATGCAACCTAAGAATACTTGTTTTGGTGTTTATATCACATTTACTGAATCATTTTGATGTTATTGTCTATTAAATCCCAAAGGCTCCTTTACAAGAGCTACTGTTGTTAAGCCATGTTCCTGAAAGTAATGTAGAAGATGAATGTGTATTCACTACAAGGATGTTATAAATAACAGGCTCTCTGGTGCATTTAAAATCTCATTCAATACCAAGATATGATATCATACAAGTTTTCAATAATACGATCACTGCATCATTACTACCTTAATATAGTGCATTGTACATTATGCATAGTACATTATCAAATTAAATATACTTGATTTTGAGTCCTGAATCTGTTATTTCCTACGGATGTGACTTTGGGAAAGTCATTTAACCACTCTGAGCTCATTTTGTTTATCTATAAAATAAGCTTTATAATAGTAAGCATAAGAGTTCTATATTCTCAGCCAGAAATAGTTTCACAAAAAACTATGTATTATTACTATTCTAAATAATAATAATAACATAAAACAGTGGTTCTCAAACTTTGTTGCTCATGAGAATTATATGGGGAGCTTTAAAAATTCCTGATGCCCAAGACGTATCCCATATTAATTAAATCAGAATAGCTTGAGGTAGGAGCCCGTCCATTACAATGTGTAGCAAAGTTGAGGAACCACTGACTTAAATAAAAAAATCTTAATACTTGTCACCAGAAGATAGACTTGTTGTTGTCATATTAATTTACTTGGCATTAATTTACTAGGCTCTCTTAATAGCTTTTCCCTATCCCAGTACAGCAAGTTTTTTGTTTGTTATAATAATTACCTACATGTTTTTGGAAGTTCATTTAGTCTCAGGAAGTTGATCCTTGCAAAAATGTGAACCCATTTTCATTATAAAGTGGACTTCATGTGTCTTGTAATTTTTTGTTGAAATCTGGATATTTTAGGCAATGTATTAGAGCAACTCGGGCTAATCATTTTTCTCCCCACTTTTGGCGGCTTGTATTCATTGGCTTATTCTTTGCTTAATGACTTAGATATTTGAATGAAGGTTAATTCCCCAGCAATTTGAAACCCTTGATGTTGTTTCTCAGATGTAGCTTTGGGCATGCACACATTCATCCCTGTACCCATGGCAATCACTAATATATTTTTCATTTCTATATTTTTGTCATATAAAAAATGTTATACAAATTAAATCATAGAGAATATAGCCTTTTATGCTCTCTCCCACCCTCCATATTACTCTCTTAAGAGTAATCCAGGTTTGAATAGACATTTTTACAAAGAAGACATCCAGATGGCCAATAGGCACATAAAATGATGTTCAACATCACTAATCATCAGGGAAGTGCAAGTCAAAACCACAATGAGATATCATCTCACACCTATCAGATTGACTTTTATCAAAAAGAAAAAAATAACAATGTTGGTAATGATGTGGGAGACAGGGAACTCTTGTGTACTGTTAGTGGGAATGTCAATTGGTGCAGCCATTATATAAACAGTATGGAAATTCCTCAAAAAATTAAAACTAGAACCACCATACAGTCCAGCAACTCTACTTCTGGGCATCTATCTGAAGAAAATGAAAACACCACTTCAAAAAGATATACACACCCCTATGTTCATTGCAGCATTATCTACAATAGCCAAGATATGAAAGCAACCTAAGTGTCAATCAATAGATGCTGAGATAAAGAAGACATGATATACATACACAGTGGAATATTACTCAGCCATAAAAAGAATGAAATATTGCCATTTGCAACAACATGGATGGACCTAGAGGGTATTATGCTAAGTAAAATAAATCTAAGAAAGGCAAATACTGTATGATTTCACTTCTACATGAAATCTAAAAAACAAAACAGAAACAGACTCAGATACATGAAACAAACTGTTGGTTACCAGTGGTGGGGGGATGCAGGCAAAATAGGTGAAGGGGATTAAGAAGTACAAACTTCCAGGTATAAAATAAGTAAGTCATGGGGCTGTAATGTACAGCACAGGGAATATAGTCAATAGCATTGTAATTTTGTATGATGACAGTAACTATACTTATAATGGAGATCACTTCATAATATGTAAAAATATTGAATTACTATGATGTACACCTGAAACTAATAGGATATGGTATGTTAATTATACTTCAATAAAAAAAGAATATGCCCTTTAAAATTGGAAACCAGGAAAAAAGAATAATCCAGGTTGTTTTGTGTATCAATAGTTTATTCCTTTTTATTGTAGAGCAGTATTCTGAATGTACCACAGTTTATTCAACCATTCACCAATTGGGTGCCATCTGGGTTACTTCCAGTTTGCTATAAACATATGTGTACAAATTTCTGCATAAACATAAATCTTCATTTTTGGGGGATAAATGTCCAGGAATGTAATTGATGGGTGGTATGTTAGTTGCATATTTTGTTTTTTAAGAAACTGAAAAAGCTAATTTCTGGAGTGACTGTGCCATTCTGTGCTTCCACTGGAAATGAATCCAGTTTCTCTATGTCCTTGCCAGCATTTGGTGTTGTAATTATTTTTTATTTTATCCATTCTTTATATGTGTGTAGTGATCTTGTTGAGGTTTAATTTGCACTTCCCCATTGGCTAATGATGTTTAATATCTTTCCATGTGTTTATTTGCTATGTGTCTATACATCCTCTGCAGTGAAATGTTTGGTTATGTCCTTTGCTCATTTTCTAATTGGATTGTTTTTTTACTGTTGACTTTTGAGTGTTCTTTATATATTTTAGATACTAATCCTTTGTCTGATATGTAGTTTTATAATATACTCTCCAAGGCTGTAGCTTGTGTTTTCATCCTCTTAACTGGGCCTTTCACAGGGCAAAAGTTTTAAATTTTGATAAAATTCAATTTATCAATGTTTCCTTTAATGAACTGTGCTTTAGGTGACAAATCTAAGAACTTTCTGCCTAGCTCAGATCCTTAAGATTTTCTTCTACTGAGACTTTTGTTTCAGTTACTGTATTTTTCAGTTCTAAAATTTTCATTGTCTTTATATTTTGTATTTTTTTACTGATACTTTCTATTTCTTCACTAAAAGTCTTCATCTTTCATCTTTTCAAATATATTCATAATTGTTTGATGAAGTATTTTTATTAGGACTGTCTTAGAGTCTTTGTCAGATAATTCTAACATTTTTGTCATTTCAATATTGATATCTATTAATGATCTTTTTTCATTCATCTCAATATTCCTGGTTCTTGTATTATAGGTGATTTTTTTTAATTGAAATCTGGATTCTTTGGGTATTATATTTTGAGACTCCAATATTCTTTAATTTTTCTTTAGTTGTTTTAGTTGGATTTTTTTTTTTTACACTGCTCTGGCATAGGACAGATGGGTGCCACCTTATTACTGTTGGGTAAAGGTATAAGTCTAGATTCCCCACCTGGTTTCTGTTGACACTCAAGGGTGGGAGGGTCTCCCTTGGTTTCCACTGACACCATGGAGTGGGCTTACTACCAGTGATGGGGATGAAAGTCCAGGCTCTCTACTTGACCTTCTCTGATATCACTCCAGTAGGGGTGTTGGGGCATCTTGTTACATCACAGCAAGGGTGAAAACCCAGGCTTCCCCTTCAAATTTTGCTGATGTCAGGAGTGGTGGGGCCACACTGTTCTCTGGGGTACCTGGCTGGAGAAGAGTGGTTATTGCCCAATAGTTTTCCATCTAGGCTGTTCCTAGTCCTTTGGTTAGAGAGAGCAGGCTTTGGGTGGAGAGGTGAGATACATTTTTTATTTGTGTCTGTTGGTGTTAACATATTGTCAGTCTCTTCATCTCCAACTCAGGATAAATGAAACAAAAGAATAGATAATTGACCACTATGTTATTCCTTGTGTCCTGAGATAAGCAGCTAGTTTGTCTTCTTCTCTCCACCTTTGGTAGACTTCTTATGCTTGTTTTATATATAATTAATGTCCAACATTTTTAGTTGTGCTTGGTGGAAAAAAATAGGGGAGAGTACATCTACTCCATATTTCTGGACATGGAGTTGACCCAGCAATTTTACTGCTAGGTATTTGCTTAAGATAAATGAAAACATGTCCACACAAAGACTTATGCATGAATCTCCATAGCATCTTTATTCATAAGGGGCAAAAAAAGAACCTACCAAGTGCCTATCAATGTGAAGGAATAGTGATATATAAATAATGTTGAATATTATTTAAAATTAAGAGATATGTCTGGTAATATCGAATGTGAAAAAAAGTGGAGGGAAAAAGGAACATTTAGACACACTGGTAGAAATAGAAATTGTTATAATTGCTTGGGAAACAAATGGAATAAAGTTACATTTGAGTAAAATTGAAAACATGCATTTTTACTTCTAGATGCCCTAGAAAGTGTCCTGTAAATGTATAGAAGGAGATGTGTACAAGGATGTTTAATATAGCACTATTTGTAACAGACAGAAATTGGAAAAAATCTAAAATGTCCATCAATAGGATATTAGAGGAATTGTAATATATTGCATAATTACATCCAATTAGCCTATAAATTGAAATTTAAAAACTTGTTGAGTGAAAAAAGGTTAGATGTAGAGTTACATATACAAATTATACTAACTATATAAATTTTAAATCACACAAAAGAATTCTATAGCTAGTTTTATGGACACTAATGTATGTAATACATGTATAAAGTCTTGAATGAAAAATACATCTGGAATTTACATGTGGCTGCCTCTCATCTGAGAAGAACAGTTTAAGGAACTTGAACCCAAAGGATCTCTTCTTTTTAACATTTTTTCCCTAGGTTTTAGATTCATAGACATTTTCTATGTTATTCTCTATAATCTGTTTTTACCTTTCTTTTTTTAAAATTAGTTTTAGAGGTAGAATTTAGTGATTCATAAGTTGCATATAACACCCAGTGCTCATTACATCGACTGCCCTCCTTAGTGCCCAACACCCAATTACTGCTGCCCCACACTCACCTCCCCTCCAGCAACCCTCAGCTTGTTCCCTAGAGTTCAGCATCTCTTACGGTTTGCCTGCCTCTCAATTTTCATCTTATTTTATTTTTCCTTCCTTTCTGGTATGTTCATCTGTTTTGTTTCTTAAATTCCACATATGAGTAAAATCACATGGTATTTGTCTTTCTCTGACTGACTTATTTCGCTTGGCATAATGCCCTCTAGTTCCATCCACACCATTGCAAATGGCAAGATTCCATTCTTTTTGATGGCCCAGTAATATTCCATTATATATATATACTAAATCTTCTTTATCCATTCATTTATTGATGGACATCTGGGCTCTTTCCATAGTTTGGCTATTGTGGACATTGCTGCTATAAACATTGGGGTGCAGGTGCCCCTTTGAATCACTATGTTTGTACCCTTTGGATAAATACCTAGTAGTTCAGTTGCTGGGTCACAGGGTAGTTCTATTTTTAACTTTTTAAATAACCTCCCTATTGTTTTCCAGAGTGGCTGCACCAGTTTGCATTCCCACCAACAGTGTAAGAGGGTTCCCCTTTCTCCACATCCCCACCATCATCTGTCATTTCCTAAGTTGTTAATTGTAACCATTTTGACTGGTGTGAGGTGGTATCTCATTGTGGTTTTGATTTGTATTTCCCTGATGCCGAGGGATGTGAAGCATTTTTTCATGGGTCTGTTGTTCATTTGTATGTCTTCCTTGGAGAAATGTCTATTCATGTGTTCTGCCTATTTCTTGACTGGGTTATTTGTTTTTTGGGTGCTGAGTTGGTAAGTTCTTTATAGATTTTGGATACTAGCCCTTTATCTGATAAGACATTTGCAAATATCTTCTCCCATTCCATAGGTTGCCTTTTAATTTTGTTGACTGTTTCCTTTGCTGTGCAAAAGCTTTTTATCTTGATGAAGTTCCAATAGTTCATTTTTGCTTTTGTTCCTCTTGCCTTGTAGATGTATCTAGCAAGAAGTTACCTTTCATAATCAAAAAGGAAAGCAGTCAGGAAATTATAGCTAGACCTGGCTTTCCAAAAAGGGAAAAACACATGTGCAAAAACGATGAGGCATACTTGGGAAATGGGAAGAATTTTGTTAAGGCTCACTGAGGGGCACATAAGCCTTGAGTCATAGATAAGGGCAGGTCATGAAGGGCCTTGTAATGAATTTTAGGGAAATGTGGATTTTTCTTGAAGGCAATGGAGAACCAATGAAGGCTTTGAAGAATGGGGGTTACAGGAATGCATGCATACCATAAGTGCATATTAAAATGCGATGGTATTAGGGTTGTGGAAAGGGAAAGGACTCAAAGAAGTGGTGACAATCTATCATCACAAGTAACAGTAAGTGCTACAAGTAAAGTTTGTTGGCATACAGGCTCTGTGAGGGCAGGAAACATGTTATTTCCTTAGTATGTGCCCCAGAGCACACTAATGTGGATGAATAGATACACAGTAGTGATAGTGGCTGCCTACTGGGAGAACTCACGATTGGGCTCTTATCGTGGGAAATTCTATTTCAGAGACATGATTTTCTTACTGGTAGGTTTATATCTGTGCAGTGCAAGCTATGTGATAGATACCGATTTTTTATTTGCTGTCTGACAGCCTGAATGTCCACCTGCTTGACTGAATTTATTTTGATCAACTTAGTTAAAAAACTGTTTCTTACATTACAACATCAGGCAGATCATTTATTGGATTAAATGAATTTATATTTTGACAAATATTTGAGCCAAATTGACAACCACAGTAGTCTGTCTTGGTTGCATGAATTGAAACAAAGATTCACTGGGTAAATACTAAGAAACAATATTTTGTTTTACTCATATCTAGAAAGATGTAGAAGTTCATCTCTGGGAGACTGGGGCCAAGCAATGTGAAATCCCACTCTATTTTCATTCCTATTCATAATTACATTTGCTCCACAAAATTCTATAATTTTTAAACTTATCCTTCAAAATAGAAGAAAATCTCACTCCGTGAAATTTGTAATTGATTGTTACATGTATATGGAGTGGGTATGGACTATGTTACATTATGATAAGTTTCAAATAATATTTGGAAACTAATTAGTCCATTTCTACCATGAGCCATCAATGAATATCCAGTCTGGGGCTAGACTCTAAAACTTAGCATATGAAATCTGAGACATAGTCCCTGTTCCTGTCACTCTTGACATATTTAAAATTCAGATAATAGTTCTTAATTTGAAAAGTTTTATGTAATTTAATTTACATATATATGTGTATATGTGTATAAATATATACACACAGATATCCACATGTACATATATACAGATATCCATATATATGTGTGTATATATATATATATATATTTGCCTGATACATAGGAAGCATCTAATTAGGTTTACTCTTTTCTCTTTCAAATCCTCAATGAGAATTTGGCAGACACTTGAGGAGACAGAAATGAAACAACCAGATGATTTCTCCATGCAGAGAAATTTTTTTTTTAAAATATGGATTAAAAAATTTTAAAGTCATAGTTATGCTAATGACTTTGTGTATCTCTTCTTTTCCAAATTAAACAAAATGTTTGTGTATCAGCCTGTGTATGTACATGTGGGATAGATCATACTGTGCATACTATTTTATCACCTTTGTTTTACTTAATTATCTATTGTTCTTATCTTTATATCATTAACTATTCTTTCTCAATAGATAAATCATTTCCCATTCCTCCACAGACCTTTTGCACAATGCCTTGTATTCCATTGTTTGTATGAATACACTTCTCTCACATTTTAACATTCCCTTTATGTAACT
The DNA here is from genome assembly GCF_003265705.2 of Callorhinus ursinus. NCBI lineage: Eukaryota > Metazoa > Chordata > Mammalia > Carnivora > Otariidae > Callorhinus > Callorhinus ursinus. Next base: position 11,626,017 of record NW_027397095.1, read on the forward strand.
ACCGTTCATTTTGCTTTTGATTTATTAAATGAACTTTCCCAAGGAAGTAAGAAATTTCTACTGCAACTATGTCCTTCTCTAATACTTAATCACAGTATTGGAGACATTTTATATAGACATTTAGCTTGTATTGTGACTCTGGCGACACTCAGGAAGTTAGTATTTAATATTAATAATACTCAGAGTATTTAATACTAATAAATAATACATATTATTGAGTACCTACTATGTGCCAGGTAGTGTACTAAGTGCTTTACATAGATTTAATCCTTGCAAGCATACTACACATACTATTTGTATACCTATTAAAGATGAGAAAACTGAGATCATTAAGTTAAATCACTTACCCAAGTTTACATAGCTAGTAAGCAAAGTGTAAGTAAGGATTCCAGTGTTGGCAAACTGTGGTCCTAACTACTACACTACATCATAAGCTGCTTCACATAGTGAAAAGGAAGTCAGAGAACAGGTATGCAACTGAGAGCTGACAGATTCCACAATTCTTCCATGTTTCCCCTCCTGTAGAGCCATGTACCTTCCACCTTTGAGCACTTGCCATGTTACAATCATGTTCTCAAATGATAGAGAAATCTAAGTGAATTTCTAATTCCACTGTGGTGTGTTCATGTTTGTGTATGTGTCTGTATGTGGTTCCTCTCAGCTTTGACATTCTTTAATTCTAAGAAGGCATCTACAGCAACTCTTGAAAAGATGTCTACAAATGGAGGGTTTGGAAGTCATTTCCCATTCCTCCACATACTCATAATTTCAGAGTTGCTTACTTTTTATTTACATCATTTTGTCATGACATAGTTCCTAAAGCTGCAACTTAAGTAATTTTGCTCTTTCCTCTCTGTTGGCTACCTTCTCCCCCAAGTCCTCTCTTTCAGTCAGTGATCTGTGAGTGAACACTTCAATTCACTGGGAGAAATCACTATTTAAAGTTGTCCTGTGGTAATCTTTTTGTCAAGACAGAATCCAGTAATGGGACTAATCACTCCCAAATTGATGTTTTTGAAATTTGGACATTTTGGTATATTATTGTCTTAAAGCAGCCTCATCTGCAGTCTGTGTTGAAGGCCCAGCTGTCAACCATAGAAAAGACAAAGTCAAGCTGGAAATAGAGGTGCATGCATTTTGGCCTGTGTGCTTATTCACACTCCTTTTAGCCACATCACTGAAAGAAAGTATGTTTATGAATATCCTCTTGGCACTTGAGGAAGAAAGAATTGTGTTGACTCCCAAAGTGAGTCTGAAATCAGCTCTGTTATAGTAAAAGCAATGGTTTGTTTTATTTGAGTATAAAATATTTTTTCTAAGATTGTTTTGCTTTTTAGATCTACAAGAAAGGAAGGCATAAATCCTCTACATAGACCATAAAAGAAGCAAAATAATTTATCTCAGCACCCATTCTCTCCAGGTCAATGTACTTGGCTAATTTTTATAGCAGCTGGCTAAAGTAGGCCTCGTTATCATCAGGGAAGTTAGGCAAATTGCCCAAGGTCGCAGAACCAGTAAGTGGCAAAGATAGAATACTACATAAAAGAGAGTCAGAGAATCCATAATAATAACAATACTAGCAAACAATTTTTGAGAGCTAACCATATACTAGATACTAGATACTGTGGTAGCTTTTCAAAAAAGATAAAAACCAGGTGATGAAAATTGGTTGAAAACTAAGCTCAACCAATAGAATATATGCGATGGCTAAGAATCCCCCCACTCCAATAATAATGATAAAAGCTAAAATCAATTTAGCACTTACTAAGTGCCAGGCTCTGAATAAAGTATTTTATACTCATTATCTCATTCAATCTTCACAGCAATTCTTTGAAGGAACTTACAATCTGGTGGGAGAAGCAGATAATAATCAAATAATCTCATAAGTAAATTAAAATTGCAACTGTGACAGGTCTTAAAAATGGCTACAAGAATGTATAATTAGGGGGATTGCCCTAGTCATAAAGATCAAGGAAGACTTCCCTGAGGGAGTGAGAGTGGGGAATAACATGTGCAAAAGCTGGTAGGCAAGGGAGCATGGAGCTTTTGGAAAACTGTGAAAGTAGGCCAGTGTGGTGAGAGCAGAAAGAATAAGCATGAGCTTGTTGTATATGGAGGCTGGATGGTTAAGGAAGGGTCAGATCATGTGCCAAGTGTGTTAAGGATTTGGGGCCATAAGAGGCCAGTGAATTATTTTAGAGGAGAATGACCCGTTCAAATGCATATTTTAAAGCAATCATTCTGGATGATTGGAGAATATATTAGAGGAGGAAGAGAGTAGTTGCAGGGAGACCATTTAGGAGATGATTATATTCATTAAGGCCAAAGGTAACCATGAGAATTTGGATGAACTGGTTGTGGTAGATGTGGAGTGAATTTGACTGAAGATAAATTTAATTCATTACAAAGGACAGGTATTGGTGATGCACAACAGAATGCAGAAAGTTCTCATTAGCCACTAAATTAATTAGCCATTTAATTCATGGATTAAATATTAATAATTACTTGGTTATGAACCAAATTATGTCCTCCTTAAATCCATAGGTTGACGCCCTTACCCCCAGTATGGTTATATTTGGAGATGAGATCTTTAAAGAGGTAATTAAGATTAAATGAAGTCATAAGGGTGGGGTCCTATTCCAAAAGGACTAGTGTCCTTATAAGAAGAGGAAGAGACACCATGCATATGTGTGCGCAGAAGGACAACCATGTGAGGACAGAGAGAAGGCAATCATTTGGAAGTCAAGGAAAGAGGCTTCAGGAGAAACCAAAGCTGCCAGGCCCTTGAGCTCAGATTTCTAGCCTCCAGAACTGTGAGAAACAAATATCTATTATTTCAGCCACCCAGTCCATAGCATTTTGGTATGATATTCTCAGCTAACACATACTCCTAGGATTCTGGTTTGAGCAACAGACTAGTTACATATGGCAGTAATTACTAAGAAAAAGCACACCAGAAGAGGTCCAGGTTCACAGGAAAAGAAGAAGAAAACGAGACAAAGAATTTTAAATAGTTTATGCATGTTCTCCAAACCAAAGCCTGATTCCAAACCCCAAGTTCTTAACCAATATTGTAGCATGGGTAAGTAGGGCAGAAAACAGTTCAGTCCATTATGAACCCTAGAGCTAAATTATAATTTTAACTTTTAAAAGCACGTTCCCAGTTTAATTATATAATGCAAAAAAAAAGAAAAGAAAAGAAAAGAAAAGAAAGAAAGAAAGAGAGAGAGAGAGAGAGAGAGAGAGAGAGAGAGAGAAAGAAAGAAAGAAAGAAAGAAAGAAAGAAAGAAAGAAAGAAAGAAAAAGAAAGAAAGAAAGAAAAAAGTCAACTGGACAAGTAAGTGCCGCTGCCTTTGGTATTACTGCCCTAGAAACATGAACTTGGGCTTGTCTAGCTTTAGAGAGCATAACCCAGAAGCTAAACCTGACAATGGTTTTTATGGAAGTGAGGGGATCTGCCTTCTGGTTAATCATTTTCTCAGTGCTTCTGCTAACCATTGTTAACTTGCTTGTGACCTCCTTTGAAGCATTCCTAACCCCTGACGGTGGTACCCCAAAAACACAGCTGCCAGATACTATGAACCTGATTGACCATAAGCCCAAGCAAGTATGGGAGAAGCTGTGGCTAATACTGGATAATATAGATGAGCAGCTATGTTAGGTTTGAACCATGTCTACTTTTTCAACCAAATCTCTCACCCACACCATACATGTGAGTGTTATCTGTTTCAAAACTGTCAACCTGTGGAGGAGAAAACATTTGACACTGGGGTGTCTGACTTTCCCTCTTTGTGTCCTAGTGTCTCTGGTGCCTGAAACTCTTAAGCCAGCTCTTCCACACCAGGATCTGTATTTCCTGTGCTGCGCCCTAAACTGTAACCCTTCTATTTTATTTTATTCTACCACAAAATACACTTCCCTCTCCATGGCCCAATCTTTCCTGTCAGTAGATGATAGGAGCTAATCTATATTACCACCAATGTCAACAGTAGTGGCTAATGAGAACTTTCTGTGTTCTGTTGTGCATGGAACATAGTTACATTTTGTTATAAGATCTTCACTACCAGGGCACCTTGGTGACCCAGTTGGTTAAGCGTCCGACTCTTGATTTCAACTCAGGTCGTGATCTCAGGGTCGTGAGATTGAGCCCCACTTAGGGCTCCACGCTGGGCATGGAGCCTGCTTAAGATTCTCTCTCTCTTTCCCTCTCCCTCTGCCCCTCCCAACCACTGCATGAATACTCTCTCTCTCCCCCTCCTTAAAAAAAAAAATCTTCACTAACTTCATAAAAAAAAAGTGATTTTAATGGTGGCGATTCCATGAACGGGGCTTTTGGCTACTGTTTCAAGCCATCTCCAAAACTGCTTAGGTTTAACATTTGTCCTACTAGAGGATATTATTATAAATTCTGAAGTAACTGGAAACCGAAATTTGGGGGGAAAGTAAGAAATAGAACATATGACTCATCTGTTGGTACCATCACTCTGCTACAAAGTGTTCAAATCTCTAATCATGCTTGTGTCTCACCACATAGAAAGATGACAGGTTTTTTGAGATATCCCTGGTATAAAATGGAAAGAAAAAATACACAAAATACCTGACACACAGACTGCCATATTCCATTTTCATACCAGTGGTAGAAAATACTTTATCAGTCATGACATTCTGTACCACTGAACCCAGACAAGGCCTCAGAATTCTAACTACACAACAGACGACCAGTTTCAATAGAACAAAGTTGGCCCTTGGGATGAAACCTATGCCATTTCTAGTCCAGGTGGTCTCTGAGAACTCTTCCAGCTGTTCCCTGATAATTGCTTTTCAACTTTTGGTTGGAACTCATGAACATCATTTTACAACTGAAGAAAGCAAGACCTGAAAAAAGAAGAGAACCTCTTCAGGGATGCAGAGAAAATGACTGAGAGAGCACAGTAAGATTTACTCTTTGCATATAACAGGTAGGCAATTTCCTGAGTTGTGTATTATGCTTACCATAAACACCTATAGTTACTGTAATTAGCATCATTCATTTGAGTTAAGACACAGAAGACCCTAGGAAAAGAGATACATGTTTTGGAGATGGTGGTGATGGAAGAATAGTTGGTATTGCCCATCAGATTAGCCCTGTGAGACAAAGGAAAGAAGAGAAAAGAGAAGGAATGGTCTGGGACATGGGGTAAGTGGGAAGGGAAGGCCTGGAGAAAGGCTCTCTCAATTGACAGCCAAGGACACTATGAGGTCATTGAACATTTTAGAGAGGGTGGGTTGGGTCAAAGGAGGCAGGCCTGCACAGGGAGGTGTCCTCAATCAAAGACAAGCTTCTTTATTCACGTAGCCCTCCTATCTCCTTGTGCTGCTGAGTGACTGGGAAGGGGTCCTTTAGTGGGAATGCGCCCTCATTGGATAGGAAATAGGGAGCCTCAGAATGCTATTGACTAGGGTTGCATTGGCTGACAGGGCATTTTACTGGCCCTAAGCCACAAGCTCTTTTAATTTACAACTCCAATAAATCCCAGCCCTCACCCCAAGGAGGTTTGTGTCCATGTGAACTAGGGCAGAATGGAAAAGTAGCTGTGCTTGTACACTTTTCACAAAGAGAGCCAAACATGGGTGTCAGAGTCCATTTACATCTCAAGAACATGTCACCAAAGGAGGTAAATATAATCACTGTAATTTAGAGAGGGTCTAATTAACACATTTGTTAGATAACTATGGCAACTTCACAATTACATCCTAATTAATGAATAATATCCTGTGTATTCATAGGGAGAATGTGACTGAAATTAAGTTGCTAATGAAAAAACAGGGCTCCAATTGCACCTGATACTTGCCAATAAACTAACAGCCTGCCCCATACACCAGGGTAAAGCTACTGTGGTTTTCAGCTCATATCTTCTTATTTAATGTCTTCCTCTTAGCCTAGAGAATAATATATATTTTCATACTAACCCCATGCCAAGGCAACAATATTATGTGTGTTATTAACAATGCTTACTATGGCAGTTTAAACAACCATAGCTACATTAAAATATAAGGCAGTCAGAAACTTTATACCCATAAAGGCCACAACTGGGTTTTCCTTAAAAACTAATATTGTCTGGTATCTTAATGTACTTGTTATTTGAAGATAGACTATTTTTATTACGATTGTCTACTGGGAAATGACCCATTTTTTCAGCCAAAGTACAGAATGGAACTGGAGTGAATGTATCAAGAGAATGCAATATATCTGGCTCAATTCATTTGAGGAGTACAATATTTAAATAGAAAGATCAAATGATTGTCTATTTTAGGGAAGGAAGGATAATCTAAAAGAAGGGTTAATGTTTTATAGAGCCTGTAATAGTAACATGTTAAAAGTTTTTGTCTCTGAAGTGTCCAGATAAATTTCAGAGCCTCTGAAATATTTTATAGAATCTTAATGAGCACAATACCATGTCTATGTATTAGGTAGTGGAAAGGGAAAAGCAGAGACCAGTGCTTTTATTCCTATTTCCTAGAAGAGAAAGCTGAAGAACAAAAAAGCAAAGAATTATTGGAAAGGCACAGGAAAGCAGCATAAGAGCCAAGATTTAATATTGTATAATGTGTAAAGGGTTTCCAACAGGTCTTAGCACAACCTACCATATTCCCCTATTCTCCTCCTTCCAAGATTGCTGTCATGAGAATGTGATGTGATGGGGACTTGTCCAGAAAGGAGGACTCCCCAGGTAGTCACAGATAATGGTAGAAGGAAACAAATGTGAAAAGAGAATTAACAATTTCAACCTATTTTAATCTGAGATTTTCATGAGGGCACATGCATGCACACACATGCATGGATACCTGTGCAATATCCCTGGGCCTGATTAGGTTGACCAATGGAGTCTGAGTGGCACTTTTCCCAGGTGGAAACACATAAGTGGTTTGAATTTCAAGGACAGCCTGACAGGGAGCCCACAGGGTCCTTTAATGAGCTGGCCAGCCAGGGTCCAGTCCATAGATTCAGCTGTCAGGGAGTGGCAGCTGTCTCCTTCCATGTATTACTCGTCTGAAGCACTTCTTCATTAGAAGCTGCAGACTGAAACAGGTAAACTAGCCCAACAGATCCAGCCTAGAATGAAAAGAGGTAGGGATATAATTTTGCAATTAGAGTGAGCTAAGTTTCTGGCCCACATGTATTGGCTTATTTTATGACCTCCTATAGAAGGATAGCTGAAGCCTCACAGTTTAGCTTCCCTCTTTTCTCTTCAACTACTGTAAACTATTTTAAAGATGAGATTGTGTCATTTGTTTTCATGTCTTCATGCCTTTGCTCCTGCTCTTCCCCTTTTCTCTTTTTCCCACCTGATAAATTTCTTATGTATCCTCTAAGATACAGCTAACATGAAACTTTCTGAAAACATGTTTGTATTAACTTGTTCATTAATTATAAGACAATTATCTGTTCACATGTAGCTTTCTCCTCTATTAGGTAGTGAATTCCGAAGGGCAAAGGTAATGCCTTGTTTACTCTGCATCCCATTTATCATAGCTCTGTTCATGACAAAATAACTTCTTATATCTATATACTGGACATTTTCCTAGGTGCTGGAGATTCAGCAGAGTTCCTGCCATCAAGCTTATATCCTAGTAGAGAAGGACAGATGATAAATATGTAAAACAAAGAGAAATTCAGAGAGTACCAAGGGTCAGAAAATAAACAAAATATGTTAGTTGAAACTGTGGAAGTAGATGTGTTTCTGGGAAACTGTATAGTATGTGAAGGATGGAATCCTTGGTAAATGTCAACTTGTCAAGGCCAGTCAACAAATGAGGAGTGAAAAAGGTCCAAAAACTAAGGGAGAAACAGATAAGAGTGGTAGTCCCTCCTTTTTTGCCTCTTCCTTCTTCCTCAAATCACTATGCTGACTCTCGCTCCTCTAAGCTTGGAAGTGTAGAGGAAAGCACACACAAGGGACCAGAAAGGACTTACTTGACTAGTACTGACATCATCTGATATTAATGCCCTCCATGTATGGCCAGTATCCAAAATGCTAATTCTTTCTTTTTTGGGTACATTTGTGGGTTTCTCTGATATTCTCCAACTGAGGAGATCCAGTTACAGTTTCCTACAGGATACCTCCAGCCTCCTGGCCGAGGTCACCTTACACCTGGCAGGAAGCCTTCTTTAGTAGTATCCTTTTACAGTATAGCTCACAGCTGGCTGCTTTTTGTGGGGTTCATATATGACCTACAAGAAAATGCAAATTTTCCCTGCCATTGATGAAAATACAAATTGCTTTTAATTCAGTACTGTTACCAGCTAGACCCCAAGACCTGACTTTTACTACTCACCTGCTTAGACTTACCAACCTTTGTCCCACATATTTCCTTAAGCTCTTCTTTTCAGCTTATCTCTTAACTCAGGCAAAAGACATGACAGGCATAACCTCCTGTGATGGAAAACAAAATTACCCCTCAAGCAATAATGACTGCCTGGACAAAGAGCTCTGGTAGCCCAGCCCACCCAGACCAGTTTGAGCTTAACTCCCCAACTCATGCCTGCGCAGATGAACCATGGAATCACCTATGGAGTGACCAACAGTTACCTTAACCTCACTGTGACACTAAAATCTCCACCCAAGGAGGAGTTCAAGCCTCATTCACATAACATACAACGTATGTATAGGCATGTTTTCTTAAGGTGCATGTGTGACTTTATGCCCGTCTCTACATATGATGACAAGGCTTCCCTTTCTAAATATTCACCCTAACCCTAAATAAAAGGAACCCATTCACCCTTGCTCAGGGAGTCATGGCTTTGGAAATTATTCCCTGAGATCTCCTTATCTGCTGCAAATGAAGTTTCCTTTGTGTAATAACTCCACCTGGTGTAGTTTCTATCTGTGACTCACCAAGGAGCAAACTCAGGTTAGTTGGGTTACAGTACTTTCCCTTCGTATCCTACCAACACCAGGCATTTTTAGCCACAATATTTTGACTTTAGGTATTTTTTAGACACATCAGACAGCAGTCCTTACAATGTTCAAATTCAAGGTGATATGTGTCAAGGTCTTAAGGGGGCTTTGCTCTAATTTGGCTTGAAATGGTGGCAGGGGAGGGAAGAGAGACCACTACCCTCCCTTCCATAATGTAAAAATTCTTGGATTGTTACCTGTGGTTCAAAGCTTCTGTTTAAATATAAAATTTAGGGGCGCCTGGGTGGCTCAGTCATTAAGCATCTGCCTTCGGCTCAGTTCATGATCCCAGGGTCCTGGGATCGAGCCCCGCATCAGGCTCCCTGCTCAGTGGGAAGCCTGCTTCTCCCTTTCCCACTCCCCCTGCTTGTGTTCACTCTCTTGCTGTCTCTCTCTCTGTCAAATAAATAAATAAAATCTTAAAAAATTAAAAACAATAAATATAAAATTTAGCTGGGAAGAATAATAGATCAAATTGTCAACCATTAGCACTCCAGTGAGAATAAGAAAAATAGATGATTCTTAATCACTTATAAAAGTTTTAAATAAATGAGCCACAAAGTAAGTACCTATTTATTAGGGAAAAATGTAGGAAAAGGGCATGGTCCAGAGTGCTGGAAGAAAGGCCTTGTGGAAGAGCACAGTACTGAAAGGATAGAGAGGGAGAGAAACAGAGAAAGAATTCTAATTCTCTGCATTTTCAATTTTGCCTAAGATAATTTCCTAATAGACATTTCTCTCTTTCTCTTTTAAATATGTTATTTCTTTTTTGAATACATATTACAAAGAGTGCTGCTAGAAATACACTTTTCCATAGATAATTGTGTACATCTATGAGCATATCTATAGGATAAATATTTAGAAATGGATTTGGTGGGTCAAAAATACATGTGTAATGGTTAATTTTACATGTCAACTTGACTGAGCAAAGGGATGCCCAGATATCTGGTTACCATTACTTCTGGGTGGGTCTGTGAGGGTGCTTACAGAATAGATGAGCATTTGAGATGGCAAGCTGAAAAAAGTAGATTAATCTCCCCAGTGTGGGGTGGGCATCATCTAATCCATCGAGGGGCTGAAGAGAACAAAAATGGAGGGTTGACTTCTCTATCTCTGCATGACTACTTGAGCTGAGGCATCGACCTTCTGCTCTTGGACTGGGATTTATATCATCAGCTTTCCTGGTTTCCTGGGTCTCCGGGTTACAGACAACAGATCATGGGACTTCTCAGCCTCCATAATAGCATGAACCAGTTTGTTAAAATAAATCCCATTTTATATATATAAAATTATACCTATGATCTCCTATTGGTTCTATTTCTGTAGAGAACCTTGACTAATGTGTATTTGTAAGCTTTGTGGTTATATCCTACTTGCCCTTCATAGAATTTGCACTGATTTACACTCCCACTAGCAATGTATAAGAGTGTTTTGCCAAACCCTCACTAGCACAGTATATCTTAACACTTTTTAATCTCTGCCAATCTTTGAAGTGAAACATACTATCTCACTGTAGTTTTAATTTATATATATTTCCAATTAAGAATAAGATTGAAAGCTTTTTCATATATTTACTAGCTCTTTGTATTTTCATTTCTGTACAAGGCTTGGTCATATACTTTTTATTATTTTCTGTTGGGTTATTGTTTCCTTATTGATTTTTAGGATTTCTTTCGTTCGTTCGTTCTTTCTTTCTTTCTTTCTTTCTTTCTTTCTTTCTTTCTTTCTTTCTTTGAAAGCTTTTATTTATTTATTTGACAGAGAGAGACACAGTGAGAGAGGGAACACAAGCAGGGGGAGTGGGAGAGGGAGAAACAGGCTTCCCGCAGGGAGCCTGATGTGGGGCTCTATCCCAGGACCCTGGGATCACTACCTGAGCCGAAGGCAGATGCTTAATGACTGAGCCACCCAGGCATCCCAGGATTTCTTTATTTATTAAGGGAATTAGTACTTTAATGGTATTATGAGCTGTAAATGTTTCCCTAGTATATTATTGTCATTTGGCTTTATCTTTAATGTGGAATTTTTAGAATTTAGTTGTATTTATCACTTATTAAAATTTTGGCTTTTAAATTCTGTCTTCTGGGTCTTGTCAACCTTAGAAATACCTTTATTATTTTATGTTTAAAAACACTTCCCTCATAACCCTCTTACACTGTTGGTGGTAATGCAAACTGGTACAGCCACTCTAGAAAAGAGTATGGAGGTTCCTCAAAAAGTTAAAAATAGAGCTACCCTATGAACCAGCAATTGAACTACTAGGTATTTATCCAAAGGATAAAAACATAGTGATTCAAAGGGTCACATGCACCCCAATGTTTATAGCAGCAATGTCCACAAGAGCCAAACTATGGAAAGAGCCCAGCTGTCCATCAACAAGTGAATGGATAAAAAAGATGTGGTATTTATATATATAATAATGAAATTTATATATACATAATGGAATATTACTGGGCCATCAAAAAGAATGAAATCTTGTCATTTGCAATGATGTGGATGGAACTAGAGGGTATTATGCTAAGTGAAATAAGTCAATCAGAGAAAGACAAATACCATATGATTTCACTCATATATGGAATTTAAGAAACAAAACAGATGAACATAGGGGAAGGGAAGGAAAAAATAAGGTGAAAATTGAGAGGGAGGCAAACCATAAGAGATACTGAACTCTAGTAAACAAAATGAGGGTTGCTGGAAGGGAGGAGGGTGGGAGGATGGCATAATTGGGTGATGGGCATTAAGGAGGGCAGTTGATGTAATGAGCACTGGGTGTTATACGCAACTGATGAATCACTAAATTCTACCCCTGAAAATAATAATACAGTATATATTAACTACACTGAATTTAAATAAAGAATTAAAAAAAAGTTCCCCCATGTTTTTTTCCTAGTAATTTTATTATTTAATTTCATAAATTTAAATATTTGATCTACCTGGAATTTATTTTTTTAGTATATGAAGTAGGGATACAACTTTCACTTATTTCCAGAGAGCTATCCAGGTGTTTCAACACCATTTGTTGAATTTTTCTCTACTTGTTTGAAACAATTTTTTAAAAATCTGTCTAATAGTCTTTCCATGTATATATTAACAAGCAATTAACTTAGCTGAGGCACTGCTACCACAGCCTCTTCTTCATCCTTAGCAGAATGTCACTTAGTTTATATAAAATACTGCCCAGGGACTAGGAAGACCTCTGTAATAACAAAGAACAATGGAGAAAGATGGGCTCTTAGAGTTAATCTAGTCCAACTCCATTTACAAATAGGGAAACTGAATTACAAATAAGAGAACTTATTTTTCCATAGGTTAAAAAGAGTTGTTACCACATAATATTGGTGTTTGTAATAGGTCATTACATATATTAAGATGATTCATTTTACATAAAGGTTCTAATCTCTAGAGAAATGCCAAACTAAAAAAAAAATAAAAATCAGGCTTAGAAGGGACAGTTTGAGTATGAAACGGAATGGGTCTCCACATATACATGAAACCACCAGTTCAAAGTGATCAAGGCAAAATCATGTTCTCAATGAATGGAGAAAATCTTTGAGAGAGTTTACAAAAACCAGTTGCATTTAGTTACAGTTTACAAAAACACATAGGGTCTGTGTATATATGGAAATCCTTCTCAATTGTTTACTGATTTCATACTCCAGATTTTATAGTAGATATCTAGGCCCAAAGGAAAAACAAAAACTTTGAAAAAATTAGTTTGACTGTCTTAGTGTGATTTGAAAAAAGGAAAATAAAGCAAAACAATACCAAACACAAATAAACAAAATAAATAACAGTGGCATTCAACTAAAGCAAAAATATGTATTTATTCAACAAATATTTGAGTACCTACTATGTGTCCTACAATAGACTCCGGGCATTTAGCAGCTAACCAGAAAGACAATGTCCCTACTCTCTAGCATGCAGAAAAAATGTTAATAGATTTAAAAGGAAAGAGAAAAGATGTACTTGAGATTAAGTGGCCAAAGTAGGTTTATATAAGGTGACATTTAAGCTTGGAATGAAATGGCAACAAGGAACCAACTCTGTGTAAATATGAGGCAGAGGATTATACGCAGAGGTAAGGAAAAGTGCAAAGGCTATGTAGTTGTAATATGCATGGCCATTTGTAAAAATATAGAGAAGGCCATTGTAGTTGCAGTGTAGTCAATGAGGGGAGAATGTTACAAAAAGAGGTTGAAGAAGTAGGCAAAAATTAGATCTATAGGACCTTAAGTGATAAGAAGTTTGACTTTATTGTATGTACAGTGATAATTGGAAGTCATTGGTATATTTTTTGTTTCTTTGTTTTTGCTTTGTTTTGCTTTTGTAATTGACAACCTGAATAGGCCAATAACCAGTAATGAGACTGAAGCAGCGATCAAAAACCTCCCAAAAAACAAGAGTCCAGGGTCTGATGGATTCCCTGGGGAATTCTACCAAACATCCAAAGAAGAAATAACACTTATTCTACTGAAGCTGTTTCAAAAAATAGAAACAGAAGGAAAACTTCCAAACTCATTCTATGAGGCCAGCATTACCTTAATCCCCAAACCAGGCAAAGACCCCATCAAAAAGGAAAATTTCAGACTGATATCTCTGATGAATATGAATTCCAAAATCCTCAACAAAATCCTAGCTAATAGGATCCAACAATACATTAAAAGGATCATCCACCACGACCAAGTGGGATTTATCCCCGGGATGCAAGGGTGGTTCAACATTCGCAAATCAACCAATGTGATAGAACACATTAATAAGAGGAGGGAGAACCATATGGTCCTCTCAATTGATGCAGAAAAAACATTTGACAAAATGCAACATCCTTTCCTGATTAAAACTCTTCAGAATATAGCGGCACCTGGGTGGCTCTGTCAGTTGAGCGGCTGCCTTTGGCTCAGGGTGTGATCTCAGGGTCCTGGGATCAAGCCCCACGTTGGGCTCCCTGCTCAGTGGAGAGTTTGCTTCTCCCTCTCCCTCTGCCTGCCTCTCTGCCTCCTTTTGCTCTCTCTATATATCTGTCAAATAAATAAATAAAATATGAGGCAGAGGATTATAGGCAGAGGGAAGGAAAAGTGCAAAGGCTATGTAAATTAAATAAATAAATAAATCTTAAAAAAAAACTCTTCAGAGTATAAGGATAAGGGAACATTCCTCATGTTCATAAAATCCATCTATGAAAAAGCCACAGCGAATATCATCCTCAATGGGGAAAAGCTGAGAGCCTTTCCCTTCATATCAGGAACACGTCAAGGATTCCCACTCTCGCCACTATTGTTCAACATAGTACTAGAAGTCCTACCAACAGCAATCAGACAACAGAAAGAAATAAAAGGTATTCAAACTGGCAAAGAAGAAGTGAAACTCTCTCTTTTCACAGATGACATGGTACTTTCTGTGGAAAACCCAAAAGTCTCCACCCCCAAATTACTAGAACTCATTCAGCAATTCAGTAATGTGGCAGGATACAAAATCAATGCACAGAAATCAGTTGCTTTCTTATACACTAACAATGCAACTGTAGAAAGAGAAATTAGAGAAATGATTTCAATTACAATAGTACCAAAAACCATAAGATATCTCGGAATAAACCTAACCAAAGAGGTAAAGGATCTATACTCTAGGAACTACAGAACACCCATGAAAGAAATTGAAGAAGACATAAAAAGATGGAAATATGTTTTATGAGGCCACCATTACCTTGATCCCCAAACCAGACAAAGACCCCATCAAAAAGGAGAATTACAGACCAATATCCCTGATGAACATGGAGGCAAAAATTCTCACCAAAATACTAGCCAAAAGATCCAATAGTACATTAAAAGGATTATTCACCACGACCAAGTGGGATTTATCCCTGGGCTGTAAGGTTGGTTCAACATCCGCAAATCAATCAATGTGATACAAAACATTAATAAAAGAAAGAACAAGAACCATATGATCCTCTCAATAGATGCAGAAAAAGCATATGACAAAGTACAGCATTCTTTCTTGATCAAAACTCTTCAGAGTATAGGGATAGAGGGTACATACCTCAATATCATAAAAGCCATCTATGAAAAACCCACAGGGAATATCATTCTCAATGGGGAAAAACTGAGAGCTTTCCCCCTAAGGTCAGGAACACGGCAGGGATGTCCACTATCACCACTGCTATTCCCAACATAGTATTAGAAGTCCTAGCCACAGAAATCAGACAACAAAAAGAAATCAAAGGCATCCAAATTGGCAAAGAAGAAGTCAAACTCTCACTATTTGCAGATGATATGATACTTTGTGTGGAAAACCCAAAAGACTCCACCCCAAAACTGCTAGGACTCATACAGGGATTCAGTAAAGTGGCAAGATATAAAATCAATGCACAGAAATCAGTGGCATTCCTATACACCAACAACAAGACAGAAGAAAGAGAAATTAAGGAGTCGATCCCATTTACAATTGCACCCAAAACCATAAGATACCTAGGAATAAATCTAACCAAAGAGACAAAGAATCCGTACTCCAAAAACTATAAAATATTCATGAAAGAAATTGAGGAAGACACAAAGAAATGGAAAAACGTTCCATGCTCATGGATTGGAAGGACAAATATTGTGAAAATGTCTATGCTCCCTAGAACAATCCACACATTCAATGCAATCCCCATCAAGATACCATCCACTTTTTTCAAAGAAATGGAACAAATAATCCTAAAATTTCTATGGAACCAGAAAAGACCTCGAATAGCCAGAGGAATGTTGAAAAAGAAAAGCAAAGCTGGCGGCATCACAATTCCGGACTTCCAGCTCTATTACAAAGCTGTCATCATCAAGACAGTATGGTACTGGCACAAAAACAGACCCATAGATCAATGGAACAGAATAGGGAGCCCAGAAATGGACCCTCAACTCTATGGTCAACTAATCTTCAACCAAGCAGGAAAGAATGTCCAATGGAAAAAAGACAGTCTCTTCAACAAATGGTGTTGGGAAAATTGGACAGCCACAGGCAGAAGAATGAAATTGGACCATTTCTTTACACCACACACAAAAATAGACTCAAAATGGTTGAAAGACCTAAATGTGAGACAGGAGTCCATCAACATCCTAAAGGAGAACACAGGCAGCAATCTCTGCAACCTCAGCCGCAGCAACTTCTTCCTAGAAACATCGCCAAAGGCAAGGGAAGCAAGGGCAAAAATGAACTATTGGGATTTCATCAAGATAAAAAGCTTTTGTACAGCGAAAGAAACAGTCAATAAAACCAAAGACAACCGACAGAATGGGAGAAGGTATTTGCAAATGACATATCAGATAAAGGGCTAGTATCCAAAATCTATAAAGAACTTCTTAAACTCAACACCCAAAAAACAAATGATCCAATCAAGAAATGGGCAGAAGACATGAACAGACATTTTTCCAAAGAAGACATCCAAACGGCCAACAGACACATGCAAAAGTGCTCAACATCGCTCGGCATCAGGGAAATCCAAATTAAAACCTCAATGAGATATCACCTCACACCAGTCAGAATGGCTAAAATTAACAAGTCAGGAAACGACAGATGTTGGCGGGGATGTGGAGAAAGGGGAACGCTCCTACACTGTCAGTGGGAATGCAAGCCGATGCAGCCACTCTGGAAAACAGTACAGAGGTTCTTCAAAACGTTGAAAATAGAGCTACCATATGATCCAGCAATTGAACTACTGGGTATTTACCCCAAAGATATAAATGTAGGGATCCACAGGGGTACGTGCACCCCGATGTTTATAGCAGCAATGTCCACAATAGCCAAACTGTGGAACGAGCCATGATGTCCATTGACAGAGAAATGGATAAAGAAGATGTGGTATATATATTCAATGGACTATTATGCAGCCATCAAAAAGAATGAAATCTTGCCATTTGCAATGACGTGGATGGAACTGGAGGGTATTATGCTGAGCGAAATAAGCCAATCAGAGAAAGACGTGTATCATATGACCTCACTGATATGAGGAATTCTTAATCTCAGGAAACAAATTGAGGGTTGCTGGAGTGGTGGGGGGTGGGAGGGATGGGGTGGCTGGGTGATAGACATTGGGGAGGGTATGTGCTATGGTGAGCACTGTGAATTGTGCAAGACTGTTGAATCACAGATCTGTACCTCTGAAGCAAATAATACATTATATGTTAAAAAAGAAGAAGAAGAAGCTAGCAGGAGGGGAAGGATGAAGGGGGGTAAACTGGAGGGGGAGACGAACCATGAGAGACTATGGACTCTGAAAAACAATCTGAGGGTTCTAGAGGGGAGGGGTGTGGGAGGATGGGTTAGCCTGGTGATGGGTATTAAAGAGGGCATGTTCTGCATGGAGCACTGGGTGTTATACGCAAACAGTGAATCATGGAACACTACATCAAAAACTAATGATGTAATGTATGGTGATTAACATAACATAATAATAATAAAAAAAAAAGATGGAAAAATATTCCATGCTCATGGATCGGAAGAATAAAGATTGTTAGAATATCTATGCTACCCAGAGCAATCTATACCTTCAATGCCATCCCAATCAAAATTCTAATGACATTTTTCACAGCGCTGGAACAAACAATCCTAAAATTTGTATGGAATCAGAAAAGACCCTGAATCACCAAGGAAATGTTGAAAAAGAAAAACAAAGCTGGGGGCATCACGTTGCCCGATTTCAAGCTGTGTTACAAAGCTGTGATCACCAAGACAGCATGGTACTGGCACAAAAACAGACATATAGACCAATGGAACAGAATAGAGAACCCAGATATGGACCCTCAACTCTATGGTCAAATAATCTTCAACAAAGCAGGAAAAAGCATGCAATGGAAAAAAGACAGTCTCTTCAATAAATGGTGCTGGGAAAATTGGACAGCCACATGCAGAAGAATGAAACTCGACCATTCTCTAACACCATTCACAAAGATAAACTCAAAATGGATGAAAGACCTCAATGTGAGACAGGAATCCATCAAAATCCTAGAGGAGAACATAGGCAGTAACCTCTTTGACATCGCCCACAGCAACTTCTTTCCAGATACATCTCCAAAAGCTAGTGATTTTTTTAAATTTAAATTCAATTAGCCAACTTATAGTACATCATGAGTTTCAGAAGTAGTGTTCAATAATTTATAGTTTTATGATCCTTTGTGCTGTTTCTTATATTCCACATATGAGTGAAACCATGTAATTGTCTTTCTCTGATTGACTTATTTCACTCAGCATAATACCCACCAGTTCCATTCTCATTCTTGTAAATCGTAAATATTCATCATTTCTGATGGCTGAGTAATATTCCATTGTATATATATACCAAATCTTCTTTATCCATTCATCTGTCAATGGACATCTGAGCTCTTTCCATAGTTTGGCTCTCGTGGACATTGCTGCTATAAACATTGGGGTGCAGGTGCCCCTTCGAAT
>NW_027397095.1:11659366-11901632 GCF_003265705.2 Callorhinus ursinus
TGCACCCCAATGTTTATAGCAGCAATGTCCACAAGAGCCAAACTATGGAAAGAGCTCAGATGTCCATTGACAGATGAATGGATAAAGAAGATTTGGTATACATACACAATGGAATATTACTGGGCCATCAAAAAGAATGAAATCTTGCCTTTTGCAATGACATGGATGGAACTAGAGGGTATTATGCTAAGCAAAATAAGTCAGCCAGAGAAAGAGAAATACCATATGATTTCACTCACTTGTGGAATTTAAGAAATAAAACATGAATATAGGGGAAAGGAAGGAAAAATAAAATAAGATAAAAGTAGAAAGGGAGGCAAACCATAAGAAACTCTTAACTATAAGAAACAAACAAGGTTGTGGAGAGAAGGTGGGTGGGGAGATGGTATAATTGGGTGATGAGCATTAAGGAGGGCACTTGATGTAATGAGCACTGATGAATCACTAAATACTACCCCTGAAAGTAATAATACACTATATGTTAACTAAATTGAATTTAAATAAAAAAAAAAAAAGAAGAAAGATTAGGCTGTATGACAAGAGCTACAATTGAGCAGACTTAAAACTTGACTGTCCTGTTTGCTTATCTCCTGCAGGTGCTTTACAATAGCGTATCACTGTTTGGTGTGAATTTTCA
Source organism: Callorhinus ursinus (assembly GCF_003265705.2). Classification (NCBI taxonomy): domain Eukaryota; kingdom Metazoa; phylum Chordata; class Mammalia; order Carnivora; family Otariidae; genus Callorhinus; species Callorhinus ursinus. The sequence continues at coordinate 11,660,004 of NW_027397095.1, forward strand.
GAGATTCTCAGATGGGCTCCCTAAGTACTTAATGTGTATAAGGTATCTCTTAAATACCTCAGCAGTCCACAATCTAGTTTCTAAGGATCTAGAATTTTCAGAAATGTTTCAGTTTCCTTGATGCTGCATTCCTGAGTCACTTCCTTGCTCTAGCACCTTCTCCATTGTAGATCTACTTAGTATGGGTAACTTTGCAATTTTCTGTCTGGCTATAACCATGATGTCACAAATCAGCCTACATGTCTAGAATATAAGAAGGGATAAGCGGACCTTGAACTCTAATGGGCAAAAAGAGAAATGTAAATTAAATACCTTCCTCAGTGGTAAGGAAACTGATGGCAAAGCAGATGAAATAATGACAAAACAAAACAAAATCAAAGGCAGATTGTCCATATGCTGCATTTAAATAGTACCCTCTGCCCTTGTACGATGCTGGTTTTTTTCCTAATGTCTACTTGATAGGGATGTGCAGTTATCAACAGCAGTTCAAGCATTGGGAGAGAATCAGGTCAATGGGGGAGTGGGGGGGACAGAAAATGCTATATAATAAAAAGGTGAAAGGAAGTTCTATATGAATCAAAAAGAAAGAAGAAGCAAGTCAACAAGCAAAGCAAAGAAACTCAGAACATTTCACATAGTGCTATGGATATTAAGATAATGAGATTTGGAATAAGTTTTCATAGGTTGGGAAATAAATATAAAACTAGGGCAAAAAAACACAAGCAAAATCAATGTACCTTGAGGCAACTAGACAAAGTGCCAGAGATTAGAGCCTTTGACAAGACTGGCCTGAGGCCAAGCCATGTTTGAGCTGTTTTCTTTTGTTCTCTTTCTTTCTTGAACTTTCTTGTCCTCTGTCTCATCCTCAGGGGCCCTCTCTCTTACTGATGACAGCTAGCTAATCTGGTAAACAAATTCATAATGATGGATTAAAGATGTAGCAAAAAGAACACAGGTTTTGGTGTCAGACAGGCCTGGGCTCAGATCCCAATTCTGCCTCTTTCTTAATCCATTTCTTAGATGTGTGGTCTTGGGTGGCTTTCTTAAAATATCTTAGTTGATGTGTTTTTAAAATGGGAATAATCATATCCACCACACTGCATTGCTGTGAAGATGAAAGTAATGTCTATAAGGCACTTAGAAGAGTACCCTGGATATAGTAGATGCTTAATAAATGGGACAGCTGTTTCACAATCAATGTATTCTTCTCAAGAGTATATTTATAATTTCATATGAATCTTCACTATACCAAAAAAGAATACTGGGTTTCAAGGGCCAGGGATGAACATTTCAGGCCATTATCATTGCTAACGTTTGTTAAGTTTGTAGAATGTGCTGGGTCTCTTGTTAAGGATTATAATAAACAATTTCATCTAATCCTAACAACCCCATGAACTAGATACCATTACTATTTCCATTTTATGAAAGAGGAAACTAAGGCATGAAGAGGTTACAGGTAACTTGACCAAGGTCATAGAGCTAGAAAGTTGAAAAGTCAAAGTTCTACTAATGTTCTATTCAAATATAGTGATATAAAGGACTCTTTATGCTAGTTATATGGAAAGACTCTCCCGCAAAAGTCACCAAGGTGCTAAATGTTTACACTTGGCAAATGACTACTGTATTCCTGCTCAAATGATCCAACCAACAAATTAAGATGTCAAGGGTTAAAGCCCACCATGATAAAAATAACTACCATTTGTTGAGCACCATATGCCAGGCACCATGTTATGCACTCTATATACCTGATCATATTTACATGATTTACATACAGCGATTGTGTAGTGTGTTGTTGATCTTATTCCCATTTCACAGAGGAAAACACAGAGGATTAGAGAGTACAAGTAACTTGCTCAGGATTACAGGATTAAGAAGCTATAGCACTAGGATGAAAACCCCTGGCTGTGTCAGAGATTGTGTATCATTCCCATACATGACTGTGCAGGGGAGAACAGTTCTGCTCACTCTTCCCTTGAGCACTACTGACTCAGCTGGGAAGTTCAAATCCAACCTTCAAAGCCATTTTCCATCAGGGCTAACTTGTACTAATCAGTGGGGGTATTCACTTGAAAGTAGCACTTTGGAAGTAATGCCTTTAATGTTTTCAAAGGTAGAAAGGAATTTTGTGAGGGTTTCTTTATTTTTTTTCTTTCCTTTTTTTTTTTGCCTTTTATTTTGGGATGAGTCATACTGCTGGCTAGTTTCACTGAGAACCAACTATAATCTGGTTCCATCCCCAAGGATAATAAAATATCTAGTACAATGGTTTACAAAGAAAGATAAGGTTCTACATTTTTGTTTGATTTTGGAAATTTGTTTATTGAAGTTTTGAATGTAATTTTCACTAACTGTAATAAACATATGTATAAAGTTAGAGTTCTTCATCTCATGAGTCCATATAACTCATAGGGACTGAGGAATTACATGGTGCCTGAACCTCTATTAGGCTTTAAGAATTCAATTATAAGGATAGTTTGTGTTCCTAGTCTCTCAGAGCTTACTGGTTAGCAATAAAACCTACCAGATTCTACTCCTTATTCACTCATTCACTCATTCATCAGACATTTATTGAGCATGTGCTATGTGCCAGGCATTGTGTTAGGTATTGTGTGTGGATAAAAACAAATAATAATTAATATGTATTAAGCATTTAGCATGTGCCTAGCACTGCTTTAAGTACATTACATGTATTAACTCATGTAATCCTCCTAGTAACCATTTGCAATAGGTTCTATTATCTCACTTTATAAATGAGAAAATGGACATTGGCAGGTCAGATAATCTGTCCAAGTTCAAAGTGGTGGAGGCAGGCTATTATTCCAGAGCCTGCACTCTTAGCTGCTATGTTAAACTGTTTACGATAGTGAATGAGAAAAGGTCTGTGCCTTTAGGGACCTCAGAATCCAGCAAAATAGACTAAAAGTTTAAATCAAGCAGTTGTAATACACTGGATTTGTGATATGGGATTCATAGGATGTGATGAGAGTATGTTATAGGGCTACCTAACATAGTCTAGAGAGTTTAGAAATGAACATCTGAACTGAGACTTGAAGGATGAAAGTGAGCTATCAAGGCAAAGGGACAAATAGGTTGGGTGTGTGGGTGGGAAGGGCGTGGAGGCTCACTGAGAAGTGTGTTTCAAGCAGAGGGAACAACATGTATAAACAGAAGTTAATTTATTACAACTGGGATATTTAGTATTGTTGGGGTGTATTGGCTGAAGCTAGAGAATTAGGTTTTAGATCATGCAGGTTTATTTAGGTCATGTTAAGAAATTTGGACGTTATCCAAAATATAATATGAATCTACTGAACAGATTTAAGAAAGAGAGTGACAGTAATTTACATATTTTCATATTTACATTTTAAAATTATTGCTCCAGTAATAGTGTGGAGAATGGAATGAAGGGGCAGGAAGGCCAGTTTTCACAAATTAATAAAAAACTTGTTTTCACAAATCAATAGCTGAGTACGTGATGCATACCTGAAAAGTTCCCATTTCTTTCTTGGAAATTTTCTGTGATGAGAGTTACCTAAATTTTCTGGTTTCTGTGGCCCTGACTTTTCTTATCCTCCCAAAGTGCACACAACCAGCATAATAGATATATTTTTGGCTAAAGATCTAATTCTAGTCATTGCTTCAGAAGGGAAGAATAACCAGTCAGTTCATCTTTGTGGTTATTTCCATTTATGTTTTCAGTTTAGAGAAAATAATTTGCCAATTGAATGAAATAACTTATGTTTGTTTCAGTATGATACAGTTAAGCACTTTTGGGGGGGTATTAGTTTCATTATACAAATAAAGTTCCTGAGGCATAACTGAATATAAGACAGCTTACTATAAGACAGAGCTACTCAAGTTTTGTTTTCTCCTTGATTTATGCCACTGCCTTTAGATAAGATGCGTGTTGATTACTTTTGTTCAAAGATGAAAATGCTGAATAAGCCAAAAGCATTTCAGGAAAAGGCAAAATATAGAATTCATATAACTGTGTAAAATAACTGCTTGAATTTCATAGCTCATGCCAAATATTGTACCTTGAATAAATGTATAATATAGATCAACAATGGGATTTGTGGTATGTCCCCAAAAGTTATCTGGAATGTCCAGAATCTAGAGGAGAATAAGTGAGAAAAGGATAATTGTGTTGCATTAAATTCACTTGACTGAGGAGAGGTCTGTAGAGACCTTAACCACTGTTCACATAGTTCAGGTCTTCTTACCAAGCTGTTGGAGTTTCTCTGCTGAAAGAGTGTTTTGCCATGAGTAGAACATACTGGCTAGAAAGACTTTCTACCTGAACTCAAACTATACCAGAGTTTACCATCACTAGTACAATACATACAGATATACAGACATACTTTACAACTCAAATTTGCTGCCTCTTGTGTTAGCAGCAAAACATCTGAGAAAATGAAGGCAAATTTAAGCGAGGGACTATGTTATATTCCTTCTGACCTTAGGATTCAGAGAGTAAACCCTCACATGAAGCAGAGACAGCTAGTCTAATGCTTCGTACCAACAAAGACTTACAAGGCATGGCTTTGACCACTACTCATATCTGCCAACTGACAATGCTGAAACTGCATGGGGATAAGGTCTCCTTTAAGGACCAATGAACTCACCCTTGCTGCTTTGTGTCTAAACCAATCTTTGTGTCATCTGTGTCCTCGGCAATTTATCAGAACCACAGTAGCTATCAGAAGAGTAGTGACAAGATGTGGAAGTAGACTGTAATTCCAAAGAATAACCAATTTCACTGTGAGTCAGCTTGTTCCCTGCACAACCCTTCTTTCTCCCCCTTTATACCCCACAAACTTAAGAGCTTAGCACTTCTTTTTTTTTTTTTTCCTGAGGTATGTGTAGGAAGCAATGAGGTATAATGGAAAGAGCATAGAAGTCCTTCCTCTGCTGTATGTGTGAAATTTGGAAGTCACTCAACCTTTCAGAGCCCCTGTGTCCAGGTTCCTTATATGTAAAATGAAGATAATATTTATTACCCCATAGAGATAGTAAAACATGAAGATATTTGTAAAACCACTTTGCAAATGCTAAGACTATAGTAAAACTATAGTCACTCAGATTCTATGGGACTCAGTTTCCCCATCTAGAAAAATGAATGTGTTGGAAAAGGTGACTTCTAAATGTACTTACAACTCTAACATAATCATCCAAAATATCATAAAATTATTCTGTTCTATAAAAATATTTACTCAGATTATCATACACTCAAAATTGAATACACAAGGGTGCCTGAGTGGCTCAGTTGGTTGAGCATTGAACTCTTGGTTTCAGGCCAGGTCATGATCTCAGGGTCATGAGATTGAGCCCTGCATCTGGCTCTGCACTCAGTGCAGAGTCTGCTTGAGAGAATCTCTCTCTCCCTCTCTCTCTGCTCCTCTCCCCACTCATGTTCTCTCTCTCTCTCTCTCTCTCTCTTAAATAAATAAATAAAAATATTTAAGAAGAGAGAAATCATATGGAATTTGTCTTTCTCTGACTGACTTACTTCACTTAGCATTATAATCTCTAGCTCCATCCATGTCATTGCAAATGGCAAGATTTCATTCTTTTTATGGCTGAATAACATTTCATTGTATATATATGTGTGTGTGTATATATATATATACATATATATATATGCACCATATCTTTATCCATTGGACACTTGGGCTGTTTCCATATCTTTGCTATTGTAAATAATGCTGCTATAAACATAGGGGTACATGTATCCTTTTGAATTAGTGTTTTTTATTTCTTTGGGTAAATACCCAGTAGTGTGATTGCTAGATCTTAGGTATTTCTATTTTTGTTGTTGTTGTTCCATCTTTATTGAGATATAACTGACATATAACACTGTGTGTGTTTAAAGTGTACATTGTGATGATTTGATACACATATATATTAGAAGATGATTATGACAATAAGGTTAGTTAACCCTCCATCACCTTGCATAATTACATTTCTCACTCATTTTTTTTCTTCCAAGAGTTTATTTAAAATCAAGTTAGTTAACATAGAGTGTAGTTTTGGTTTCATAAGAAACAAAACAAATAAGCAAAGGGAAAAAATAAGAAAGAGGGGGACAAACAAGAAAAAGACTCTTAAATATAGAGAACAAACTGATGGTTACCAGATGGGAAGGGTGGGGGGATCAGTAAAATACATGATGGGGATTAAGGAGTGCAATTTTTGTGATAAACACAGGGTGATATGGAAGTATTGAATTACTGTATTTTATACCTGAAACTAATATAATGCTGTATGTTAACTAACTGGAATTAAAATAAAAACCTAAAAAAAATCTTAAAAAAAAAGGAAAAGAGAGTGATCAAATGCCAGCCCCCCCACCCCCTAAAACCTGTAAGTAGATGCAGACAACTGACTTACAGATTTCAACAAAATAGGGATAGAGGCAATGAAACAGAATAAAGAAGCAAACCAGAGAATCTCCTCCCTGCCAAGAACTTGCTGTAAAAACTAATCAGGTGCATCTCAGGGAGGAAGAAAAACTTGCAATGCCAGGCAGATGATAGTTATTTATCAGCCCCTACCTCAGCAACAGAGGCTCAAATAGGCTGGCAGGATATTGAATAGAAGTCAGTAGAGATGGATTCCACCAGACCAAGGGACCCTGAGGACAGACCTTTCAACCACAACCTGAGTAGAACAATAGTGCAGCTGTGTGATGGATGGTAACTCCAGTGGCATGGGAATTAGCTGTTTTAAGCCACCTTAGTGAGTGGCTGTGTTTTCCACAAAGGCGACTGACACTGAAGGGGATGGCTTCTTACCTTGCCATTTGCTACAGGGGTTTGTGGATAGTGGGAAAAGGTCTGCTTGATTCTGGTTGAAATCATTTAAGAGAGCAATGATTCAAAATGCATCCACTTAACTCATATTTATTGTGAACCCGCTATGTGCTTGTGCTTGGTACTGGGAGTATAGCACTGAACAAAAGTCCTGCTCTCATTCTAGTTTGTGGAACATAACAAAATAAGTAGTAAGTAAAATATATAGTGCATTAGTTGGTGATAAGTGATATAGAAGAAAATAAAGCAGAGAGAGGATAGAATGGGGGGGCAGGTTGGGAGGATTTATAATTTTACATAGCGTGATGAGGATTGGCTTAACTGAGAAGGCTGCATTTGAGTAAAGTCATAAAGAAGGTGGGGATATTAACTGTTCTGATATCTTGGGAACAAATATTTTAGGCAATGGGAATAGGAAGTACAAAGGGGCTTGCAGTAGGACTATAACTGATATGTTAAAGGAACAGTGAGGAGGTCAGGTTGTTGTAGAAGAGCAAACAAGGCAGATGATAGTAGGAAAAAAGATCAGAGGTCAAATTAAGTAGCCTCAAAAGCCACTGTAAGGATGTTGGCTTTTAATATGGGTGAGATGAGAGGGTATTGGAGGTTTCTAAACAAAGGAGTTGTATTATGTAATTCATATTTTAAAAGGATCACCCTGTTGTGTGATGAATACACTGGAGGGAAGTAAGAAAGAAAACTGTGAGAATAATTAGGAGACTGCTGCAATAATCCAGATGAGGGATGATGATTTGGGGACTAAGGTAGTAATGATGGAGGTAGTGAGAAGTGATTGAATTCTGTATATGTTTTAAAGGCAGAACCATCAGTATTTTCAGACAAATTTGACATGAGGATGTTTTTAAAAAAATGGGCCAGGGTGCCTGGGTGGCTCAGTCAGTTAAATGTCCAACTCATGCTTTCAGCTCAGGTCATGATCTCACGGTCATGAGATCAAGTCCCTCGTCGGGTTCTGTGCTGAGATTTTCTCTCTCTCTCTCTCTCTCTCTCACTCTGCCCCTCCCTCTGCTTTTTCTCTCTGTCTCAAAAGAGGGAAAACAAACAAACAAACAACAGGTCATCTTTAACTATAAGGATTTTGGCCTTGTTAATAGAAGGATGCAGTGACCAATAACTGAGCTGGGAGGGTGTGAGGAACAAGTTTTAGGGGGATGATCATGGGTTTTGTTTTGGACATATTAAGTTTTAGATTCAATTAGAGATGTCAGGTAAACCTGTTTATAAAGGTCTGATTTTATGAGAGAGGTCCAGCTTAGAGATGCAAATTTGTGAATCATTAGTTTTTGTCTGGATGAGATCACCAAAGGAGGTAAGAGGTGCATGGACAAATGCCTGAGGCAATGTTACATTAAGGAGTCAGAAAAATAAAGCCCACACTTGTTAAATATTAGTTGTTCTAAAAAGCAGTTGCTAAATGTTATTTTTTTAAGTAGGCTTCATGCCCAACATGGGGCTTGAACTCACAACCCTGACATCAAGAGGCATATCCTCTACCAACTGAGCAAGCTAGGCACCCCTAAATGTTTTTTTTTTTAAACAGAAGATTATATCTTTCTTATGCAGATTCCAAAATGGATGCTTGTGATAGAGTGGGGGCTTTTCTCCAGTGACCTAACTTGTGTTTCTACTATCCTTAATTATTGGGCTTCCCAGGTCACAATCACAATATTAAACTTCATCATAGTGCATCAAGCTAGTAGAAGAAGAATGAATTTGGAGGATTGTGAGTGGGAGTACTTACTTGGGCCAGACTTGAAATATGAGTGCATAACTCATGCTCATTTTCCATTAGTAAAAACTTGTTTATGTGGCTACAGTGAACTGCAGGGAAGCTGGGAAATGTAGTTGAAGTGTGTGTCAAGGAAGAGGAGGAAATGGGTTTAGTGAACATCTATCCACTCTCTACACAAAGAAAAATTAGCAAAGGAGATGAAGATGAGTAGTCTGTGAAATAGGAGAGTATGGTGTCAGGAATGAAGAATTAAAAACTATTTTTTTCCTTGAAGGAGAGAGTGGTGGATTGAGTAACATGATACATAAAAATTGACCACTGGATTTAATAAGGCATGGGTCAGGGAGAATGTTTCAAGAGCAGTTTTGGCAGGGTAGGGATGGGGAAAGTCCAAATGGAATAGATTCTAGAGAGAATGCAAAGAGAGTGATTGGAGACTGTATGGACAATTATTTTGCAAAGTCTCTTAATCCTTTCAACCAGCAGTGCTATCCTGTATCTTGGGATTGTACATAAGCAGCTCTACAGAAGAAAATATGTTCCTGAGCTTTACATAGTGAAGATGAAGATTATGGACAATTTTACTGGCTTTACCTGGACCAGATGGTGTCCAACTAGACCTTCAAATATGAAATAAAACTAACATCAGGAGAGTGATGTTACCAATATGATGGAGTAGGACACCCTAGCCTCCGTCATTGGATTTCCAGAAGGAGAAGAAAGGGAGAAAGAGAGAAAACTTACTTCAATAATTGCTGAGGACTCCCGGGGAAAATGGCAGAGTAGGAGGATCCTAAGCTCACTTTATCTCATGGATACAACTAGATAACACCCACATCAGTGTAAATAACCCAGAAAATAACGTGAGGCCTGGCAGAACAGACACTCCACAACTAAATGTAGAGAAGAGGCCACATTGAAGAGGGTAGGAAGAGTGGAGATGCAATCAGGAGCCAAATGGACCCAAGAGACTGTCCATGGAAAGGAGGGATGACATGGGCACATAAAGGAGAGAGGAGCAGATCCCCAAGCCAGGCATCCCAGGCATGGGGTACCCACACAGGGAAGATGAATCCCCATAACATTTGGCTTTGAAAACCAGAGGGGCCCAGCAATCAGTGGGGTTTAACACCTGAGACTAGGTCAGGAAAAGATGGCAGAGGAGTAGGGGACCCTATTCCAACTGGTTCCTGGAATTGAGCTGGATATCTACCAGACCACTCTGAACACCCACGAAATCAGCCTGAAATGTAAGAAAATAGATCTGGATCTCTACAAATGGAATATCACAGGCGGTTGGTTTTGAGATAGGAAGCAGGGAGCCGTGATTCTGCGGGCAGGTATTGGAAGATAAATGGAAAGGGGAGGGAGCTGCCATAGGCTCTGCTGCCAGGAAGGTGAAATAACACAAGAGTGCAAAAGCCTCCTGTGCTGGGGACTGGGCACAGATTTGCAGACTGGTAGCAACAGGGAAAGGACTTCAGGGCAGCCCCTCGGACTGAAACATGGAGCAGTGGGGCCACACGTGTGAACTGGGGGTGGCTGGTGGTTTTAGAAGCATAAAGGGTAGAGATGTGCCCTGACCTAAGGCAAGGACTGGGAGTACTGCTGGGGTTGCAGAACCCAGGACGACACAGTTTATAGCAGCACAGACAGAAATGGAGATAGTGTGGCCTGGAGAGCTCATTGAATAACAGACTGCGAACTCTCTGCTCTAAGGCAGAGGGTTGGAAATGATCTCTTCTGCTCTGACTCTAGGAAGAGACACAGAAAGCCACCAGGGAAAGCCACCAGAGAACAAAAGCCGCCCAAAACCGGTTTTTACTGAGCCCATCCCCCCCCCCACAGGAGGCAGGGCAACTCTGTCCAAACAGGGTTGCCTGAGTAACAGCATGGCAGGCCCCTCCCCCAGAAGACAGGCTGGGAGAACAAGAGGCCAACAACCCTAAGGTCCCTATAAAACAGGTGCATCTTGCTTGGGTTGTGGTCAATAATTTGGACTCTGTACATTCCCTCAACCACCCCTCAACAGAATGACTAGGAGGAGGAACTCCCAAAATAGGAAAACGCAGAGACTGTGACTTCTGCCACAGATTTAGAAATGGATACAGATATAACCAAGATGTCAGAGATGGAATTCAGGGTAGCAACTGTGAATACAATAGCTAGAATGGAGAAATCGATTAATGGCAACATAGAGTCTCTAAGGGAAGAAATGAAAGCTGAATTAGCAGAATTTAAAAATGCTATCAGTGAGATCTAGTCTAATCTAGATAATCTAACAGCTAGGGTAAGCGAGGCAGAAGAATGAATTAGTTACCTAGAAGACCAGTTGATAGAAAAGAAGGAAAAAGAGGAGGCCAGGGAAAAACAACTAAAAATCCATGAAAATAGAATCAGAGAAATAAGTGACACCATGAAATGTTCCAATGTCAGAATTATTGGGATCCCTGAGGGGGTGGAGAGAGGGAAGACTAGAAGATATATTTGAGCAAATTGTAGCTGAGAACTTCCCTAATCTGGGGAATGAAACAAACATTTGTGTCCTAGAGGCAGAGAGGACTCCTCCCAAGATCAAAGAAAAGAGGCCAATGCCCCAGCATGTAATAGTAAAACTCACAAATCTTAGAACCAAGGAAACCATCTTAAGGGCAGTTAGGGGGAAGAGATTCCTTATGTACAGAGGGAGGGACATCAGAATAATGTCAGGCCTATCCACAGAGACCTGGCAAGCCAGAAAGGGCTGGCAAGACATATTCAGGGTACTAAAGGAGAAGAACATGCAGCCAAGAATACTTTATCTGGCAAGGCTGTCATTTAGAATGGATGGAGAGATGCAGAGCTTCCACAACCGGCAGAAACTGAAAGAATATGTGACCACTAAGCCAGTCCTGCCAGAAATGTTAAGGGGGTTTCTATAAAAGGAGAAAGACCCCAAGAGTGATTTAGAACAGAAATTTACAGAGACAATCTATAGAAACAAGGTCTTCACAGGCAACATGATGACAATAAATTCATATCTTTCAATAATCACTCTCAATGTGAAGGGCCTAAATGTTCCCATAAAATGGCACAAGGTTGCAGATTAGATAAAAAGACAGGACCCATCCATATGCTATCTACAAGAGACTCATTTTGAACCTAAAGATACATCCAGACTGAAAGTGAAGGGATGGAGATCCATCTTTCATGCCAACGGACCTCAAAAGAAAGCTGGGGTAGCAGTTTTTATATCAGACAAATTAGATTTTAAGCTAAAGACTGTAGTTAGAGACACAGAAGGACACTATATCATTCTTAAAGGGTCTATCCAACAAGAAGATCTAACAATTGTAAATATCTATGCCCCCAACATGGGAGCAGCCATCTACATAAGCCAACTGTTAAAAGAGTGATATTGATAATAATATGTTAATTGGAGGAGACCTCAATTCTCCACTCTCAGCAATAGACAGATCATCTAAGCAGAAAATCTACAAAGAAACAAGAGCTTTGAATGACACACTGGACCAGATGGACCTCATAGATATATACAGAACATTCCACCCTAAAACAACAGAATACTCATTCTTCTCGAGCACACATGGAACTTTCTCCAGAATAGATCACATACTGGGTCACAAATCAGGTCTCAACCGATACCAAAAGATTGAGATTATTCCCTGCATATTCTTAGACCATAATGCTTTAAAACTGGAACTCAATCACAAGAAAAAATTTGGCAGAAATTCAAACACTTGGAAGCTAAAGACCACTCTGCTCAAGAATGTTTGGGTCAACCAAGAAATCAAAGAACTTAAACAATTCATGGAAACCAATGAGAATGAAAACACATCAGTCCAAAGCCTATGGGATACTGCAAAGGCAGTCCTATGGGGGAAAAACATAGCCATCCAAGCCTCATTCAAAAAAATAGAAAAATCCTGAATTCACCAACTAACTTTACACCTTAAAGAACTAGAGAAAAAGCAACAAATGATGCCTAAGTCACACATTAGAAGATAATTAAGAAATAATTAAGATTAGAGCAGATACCAATGAATTAGAAACCAGAAACACAGTGGGTCAGATCAATGAAACTAGAGGCTGGTTTTTTGAAAGAATTAATAAGATTGATAAACCGCTGCCCAGACTTATCCAAAAGAAAAGAGAAAGGACCCGAATTGATAAAATTATTAACGCATGCCAATAAACTGGAAGAAATGGATGCCTTCCTCTAAACCTATAAACCACCAAGACTGAAACAGGAAGAAATTGACAACCTGAATAGGCCAATAACCAATAACAAGACTGAAGCAGAGATCAAAAACCTCCCAAAACACATAGTCCAGGGCCTGATGGATTCTCTGGGGAATTCTACCAAACATTCAAAGAAGAAATAATACCTATTCTCCTGAAACTGTTTGAAAAAACAGAAACAGAAGGAAAGTTTCCAGGCTCATTCTATGAGGCCAGCATTACCTTAATCCCCAAACCAGGTGAAGACCCCATTAAAAAGAAGAATTTCAGACTGATATCCCTGATAAATATGGATTCCAAAATTCTCAACAAAATCCTAGTTAATAAGATCCAACAATACATTAAAAGGATCATCCACCACGACCAAGTGAGATTTATCCCCAGGATGCAAGGGTGGTTCAACATTCGAAAATCAATCAGTGTGATAGAACACATTAATAAGAGGAGAGAGAAGAACCATATGGTCCTCTCAATTGATGCACAAAAAGCATTTGACAAAATACAGCATCCTTTCCTGATTAAAACTCTTCAGAGTATAAGGATAGAGGGAACATTCCTCAAGTTCATAAAATCCATCTATGAAAAACCCACAGCGAATATCATCCTCAATGGGGAAAAGCTGAGAGCCTTTCCCTTGAGATCAGGAACACGTCAAGGATTCCCACTCTCGCCACTATTGTTCAACATAGTCCTAGAAGTCCTAGCAACAGCAATCAGACAACAAAAGGAAATGAAATGTATTCAAATTGGCAAAGAAGAAGTCAAACTCTCTCTTTTCACAGATGACATGAAACTTTCTGTGGAAAACCCAAAAGGCTCCATCCCCAAATTACTAGAACTCATTCAGCAATTCAGTAATGTGGCAGGATACAAAATCAATGCACAGAAATCAGTTGCTTTCTTATACACTAACAATGCAACTGTAGAAAGAGAAATTGAGAAATGATTTCAATTACAATAGTACCAAAAACCATAAGATACCTCGGAATAAACCTAACCAAAGAGGTAAAGGATCTATACTCTAGGAACTACAGAACACTCATGAAAGAAATTGAAGAAGACACAAAAAGATGGAAAAATATTCCATGCTCATGGATCGGAAGAATAAGCATTGTTAAAATGTCTATGCTACCCAGAGCAATCTATACCTTCAGCGCCATCCCCATCAAAGTTCCAATGACATTTTTCAAAGTGCTGGAACAAACAATCCTAAAATTTGTATGGAATCAGAAAAGACCCTGAATCACCAAGGAAATGTTGAAAAAGAAAAGCAAAGCTGGGGGCATCACGTTGCCCGATTTCAAGCTGTGTTACAAAGCTGTGATCACCAAGACAGCATGGTACTGGCACAAAAACAGACATATAGACCAATGGAACAGAATAGAGAACCCAGATATGGACCCTCAACTCTATGGTCAAATAATCTTCGACAAAGGAGGAAAAAATATGCAATGGAAAAAAGACAGTCTCTTCAATAAATGGTGCTGGGAAAATTGGACAGCCACATGCAGAAGAATGAAACTCGACCGTTCTCTAACACCATACACAAAGATAAACTCAAAATGGATGAAGGATCTCAATGTGAGACAGGAATCCATCAGAATCCTAGAGGAGAACATAGGCAGTAACCTCTTTGACATCGGCCACATCAACTTCTTTCAAGATACATCTCCAAAGCTAGTGAAACAAAAGCAAAAATGAACTTTTGGAATTTCATCAAGATAAAAAGCTTCTGCACAGCAAAGGAAACAGTCAACAAAACAAAGAGGCAACTCACAGAATGGGAGAAGATATTTGCAAATGACACTACAGACAAAGTGTTGATTTCCACCATCTATAAAGAACTTCTCAAACTCAACACCCAAAAAACAAATAATCAAGTCAAAAAACGAGCAGAAAATATGAACAGACACTTCTCCAAAGAAGATATACAAATGGCTAACAGACACATGAAAAAATGTCCATCATCATTAGCCATCAAGGAAATTCAAATCAAAATCACATTGAGATACCACCTTACACCAGTTAGAATGGCAAAAATTGACAAGGCAAGAAACAAGGGCAATAACGTTCATAATATAGGGATCCCAAAAGAGAAGAGAGAGAAATGGAGCCAGAAAATGTATTTGAAGTAGTAATGTCTGAAAACAGTCTGGGGAGGGAAACAATCCAGATCCAGGAGAGAGCTCCCAACAAAATCAACCCAAGGAGATCTACACCAGGATACATAGTAATTAAATGGCAAAAAATAGTGATAAAGAGAGAATTTTAAAAGTGACAATACAAAAGAATACAATTACATACAAGGGAAACCCCATTAGGGTTATCAGCTGATTTTTCAGCAAAACTTTGTGGGCCAGAAGGGAGCAGCATGATATATTCAAAATACTGAAAGAAAAAAACCCTTGAAACCAAGAATACTCTATCCAGCAAAGTTATCATTCAAAATAGAAGGAAAGATAGAATTTCCCGGACAAACAAAAGGTAAAGGAATTCATCACCACTAAACCAGCCCTATAAGAAATGTTAAAGGGGACTTTTTGAGTGAAAAGGAAAGATCATAAATAGGAGTAAGAAAAGTAGGAAGAACAAAAGCAGTAAAATTAAGTATATCTATAAAAATCAGTTAAAGGATCCACAAGATAAAAGTATATAAAGTATGATGCCATATACCTAAAAAGTGGGAGATGAGAATAAAGAATGGGTTTAAAGTTATGTGACCATCAACTTAATATAGACTGCTGTATGCATAGGATGTCATATATAAACCCAATGATAACCACAAATCAAAAACCAGTAATAGATATGTAAAAAATAAAGAGAAAGGAATCCAAGTATATCACTAAATAAAGACAGCAAACTGCGAGAAAAGAGAGCAAGTGAAGAAAGCAATACAGAAGAACTACAAAAACAACCATAAAAAAGTAACAAAATGGTAATAAGTATATACCTATCAATAATTACTTTGAATGTAAATGGATTAAATGCTCCAATCAAGAGAAATAGGGTGATAAAATAGATAAAAAAAAGCAAGATCCATCTATATTCCGCCTACAAGAGACTCATTTCAGACATAAAGACACATGCAGATTAAAAGTGAAGGAATAGAAAAGCATTTATCATGCAAGTGGAAATGAAAAGAAAGTCAGGGTAGCAATACTTATATCATATACAATAGACTTTGAAACAAATATTGTAACAAGAGACAAAGAAGGACACTATATAATAATAATTAGAACAATCCAACAAGAAGATATAACAATTGTAAATATTCATGCACCCAACATGGGAGCACCCAAATACATAAAGCGGCTAACAAACATAAATGAAGCAGTCAGTAGTAATACCATAATAGCGGGGACTTTAACACCCTATTTACATTAATAGATAGATCATCCAACCAGAAAATCAACAAGGAAACAGAGGCTTTGAGTGACTCATTGGACCAGATGGATTTAAGAGATATATTTAGAACATTCCATCCTAAAATAGTAGAATACACATTATTTTCTAGTGCACATGGAACATTTTCCTGAATACATCACATGTTAGGCCATAGAATAAGTCTCAACAAATTTTAAAAAATCAAAGTCATATTATGCATCTTTTCCCAACACAATGGGAAATTTCATAAAACTGGAAATCAACCACAAGAAAAAAATCTGGAAAGAACACAGCCACACAGCAGTTAAATAATATGCTACTATACAATGAATGGGTGAACCAAGAAACCAAAGAGGAAATAAAAAAATCTAGGGAAACAAATGAAAATGAAAACACAACAGTGTAAAATCTTTGAGATGCAGCAAAAGCTATTCTAAGAGGGAAGTTTACCGTAATACAGGACTATCTCAAGAGGCAAGAAAAATCTCAAATAAACAACCTAAACTTAGACCTACAAGAGCTAGGAAAAGAACAACAAACAAAACCCCAAACCAGTAGAAGAAAATAATAAAGTTTACAACAGAAATAAGCAAAATAGAAACTAAAAAAACTAACAGAATAGATCAATGAAACCAGGAGCTGATTCTTTGAAAAGATCAACAAAATTGACATACCTTTAGCCAGACTCATCAAAAAGAAAAAGAGAAAGAGAGTATACAAATAAACAAAGTCACAAATGAAAGAAGAGAAATAACAAGCAACACCACAGAAATACAAAGGATTGTAAGAGAATATTATGAAAAATTACATGCCAACAAATTGGACAATCTAGAAGAAATGGATAAATTCCTGGAAACATATAACCTCCATAAACTGAGTCGGGAAGAAATAGATAACTTGAACAGACCAGTTACCAGCAACGAAGTTGAATCAGTAATCAAAAAACTTCCAAAAAACAAAAGTCCGGGACCAGATGGCTTCACAGGTGAATTCTACCAGACATTTAAATAAGAGTTCATACCTCTTCTTCTCATAGAATTCCAAAAAAATAAGAGAGGAAGGAAAGCTTCCAAATTCATTCTGAGGCCAGCATTACCCTGATACCAAAACCAGATAAAGACACCACAAAAAAGAGAACTACAGGCCAATATCTCTGATGAACATAGATGCAAAAATCCTCAATGAAACATTAGCAAACTGAATCTAACAATATATTAAAAAATATTTCACCACCATCAAGTGAAACTTATTCCCAAGACGCAAGGGTGGTTCAATATTTGCAAATCAATCATGATACATCACATCAACAAGAGAAAGGATAAAAAAACATATGATCATTTCAATAGATGCAGAAAAAGCACTGGAGAAAGTACAACATCCATTCATGATAAAAACCCTCAACAATGGTTTAAAGGGAACATATCTCAACATAATAAAGGTCATATTTGAAAAACCCACAGCTAAAATCATACTCAATGGGGAAAAACAGAGCTCCCCCCGCCCCAAGATCAGAAACAAGACAAGGATGTTCAATCTCACCACTTTTATTCAACATAATGCTGGAAGTACTAGCCACAGCAATCAGACAACAAAAAGAAATAAAAGGCATCCAAACTGGCAAGGAAGAAGTAAAACTGTCACTATTTGCAAATGAAATGATACTATATATAGAAAACCCTCAAAACTCCACCAAAAAACTACTAGAACTGATAAGTGAATTCAGTAAGGTTGTAGGATACAAAATGAATATACAGAACTCTATTGCATTTCTATACACTAATACTGAAGTAGCAAAAAGAGAAATTAAGAAAACAATTCTATTTATAATTGCACCAAAATAATAAAATGCCTAGGAACAAGCTTAACCAACGATGTGAAAGACCTGTACTCTAAGAACTATAAAACATTGATGGAAGAAATTGAAAACAACACAAACAAATGGGAAGATATTCTATGCTCATGGATTGGGAGAACAAATATTGCTAAAATGTCAATACTACCCAAAACAATCTACAGATTTAATGCAATCCTTATCAAAATACCAATAGCATTTTTCACAGCATTGGAACAAATAATCTTAAAATTTGTATAGAACCACAAAAAACCGTGAATAACCAAAGCAGTCTTGAAAAAGAACAAAACTGGAAGTATCATAAGCTCAGATATCAAGTTATACTACAAAGCTTTAGTAATCAAAACAGTATGGCACTGATACAAAAATGGGCACATAGGTCAAAAGAACAAAATAGAGATCCCAGAAGTAAACCCACAATTATATGGTCAGCCAATCTTCAACAAAAGAGGCAAGGATATGCAATGAGAAGATAGTCTCTTCAAAAAATGGTGTTGAGGAAACAGGATAGCTACATGGAAAAGAATGAAATTGGACCAGTTTCTTACACCATTCATAAAAATAAACTCAAAATGGATTAACAACCTGAATGTGACCTGAAACCATAAAAATCCTAGAAGAGAGCACAGGCAGTAATTTCTCTGACATCAGCCACAGAAACATTTTTCTAGATATGTCTTTGAAGCAAGGGAAACAAAAGCAAAAATAAACTATTGGGACTACATCAAAATTGAAAGCTTCTGCACAGCAAAGAAAACAATCAACAAAACTAAAAAACAACATACAGAATGGGAGAAGATATTTGTAAATGACCTATCCAATAAAGGGTTAGTATCCAAAACATATAAAGAACTGATACAACTCAATACCCAAAAAACAAATAATCCACTTAAAAATGAGAAGACATGAACAGACATTTCTTGAAAGAACATATATAGATGGCCAACAGAAACATGAAAAGATGCTCAACATCACTCATTATCAGGGAAATGCAAATCAAAAGCATGATGAGATATATTACCTCACACCTATCAGAATGGTTAAAATAAAAAACTCAAGAAACAAGTGTTGGTGAAGATATGGAGTAAAGAAACACTTGTGCACTCTTGGTGGAAATGCAGACTGGTGCAGCTACTGTGGAAAACAGTATGCAGATCCCTCAGTAAAGTTAAAAATAGAATTACCACACAATCCAGTAATTCTACTACTGGGTATTTACCCAAAGAATATGAAAACAGTGATTCAGAAAGATATGTGTACTCCTCTGTTTATTGCAGCATTATTTACAATAGCTCAAAATAGAAGCAACCTAAGTGTCCATTGATAGATGAATGGATAAAGAAGATGTGGTGTGTGTGTGTGTGTGTGTGTGTGTGTGTGTGTGTGTGTGTGTGTGATGGAATATTTTGCAGCCATAAAAAATGAAATCTTGCCATTTGTAACAAAATGGATAGATCTAGAGAGTATAATGCTACATGAAACAAGTCAGAGAAAGACAAATACCATATGATTTCACTCATGTGTAATTTAAGAAACAAAATGAAGAAAAAAGAGACAAATCAAGACATGGGCTCTTTTTTTTTTAATTTTAAGAAATAGACTCAACTATGGCTAACAAACTGATGGTTACCAAAGGGGTTACCAAAATGGTGGAAGGATGGATGAAATAGGTGAAGGGGATTAAGTGTATACTTATCATGATGAGCACTGAGCACTGCGTAGAATTTTTGAATCACTATGTTGTATACCCAAAACCAATATAACACTGTATATTAACTATACTAGAGATAAAATAATAATTAAATTTAAAAAAGAGAAATAATGGCTGAGACCTTCCCAAAAGTAGGGATAAATTTGAACATCTAAGTTTATGAAGCTAATAGGTCACCCCAAATTTCAGTCAAAAACTATCTTCTTCAAGACACATTATAATAAAAGTGTTTAAAATCAAAGACAAAGGGAGAATTTTAAAAGCAGCAAAGGAAAAAAAATACCTTATACAAGGAAGTTGCCATAAGGTTATCAGTGGTTTTCTCAACAGAGATCTGCAGTCCAGGAGAGAATGGGACGATCTATTCAAAGTGTTGAAAGAAAGAAACTGCCAACCAAGCATACTTTACCCAGCAAAGTTATTCTTCATAAATGAAGGCAAGAAAAAGATTTTTCCAAACAAACAAAAGCTGAGGGAGTTTATCACCAGTAGATCTGCCTTAAAAAAATGCTGAAAGGAGTGCTTCAAGCTGAAACTAAAAAACACTAACTAGTAACATGAAAACAACACACTGTTAAAGTAAGTATATAATCAGATTAAGAATAATCTAATACTGTAATATGGTGGTGTCTTAACCACCATTTGATTCTATTATAACCATCATTTTTAAAAAGATTGAAGGAAAGATATCAAAAATAGCTAGATATACCAATTTGTTAATGGATACACAATATAAAAAGATGTAAATTGTGACATCAAAAATAAAATAAAATGTGGGGGTAGGCCATAAAGGATAGAAGTTTTGTATGAAATTGAAATTAAGTTGTTGTCAGGTTAAAATAGTCTTATATCTATAAGATGTTTCAAGTCAGATTCAGTGTAACCACAAAACAAAAAGTCTTTAATGCACAAGATGAAGAAAACAAAATCAAAGTATACCACTACAGGTAATAATCATTTCACAAAGGAAGACAGCAGGAGAAAGAAAGGAAGAAAGAAAGAACAAAACAGCCAGAAAACAATGAACAAGATCACAATAGTAAGTTCTTGCCTATTAATAATTACTTTAAATGTAAATGGATTATATTCTCCATTTAAAAGCCATAGAGTGGCTGAATGGATAAAAACCAGGACCCTACTACATGCTACCTACAAGAGATGCACTTCAGCTTCAAAGACATGTATAGGCTCAAAGTAAAGGGATGGAAAAATATATTCCAACGGAAAGAAAAAAAAAGGGGGGCAGGAATAGCTATACTTATATCAGGCAAAATAACTGTAGGTCAAAAAATGTAACATGAGACAAAAAACTCATTATATAATGATAAAGGGGTTAATTCGTCAAGAGGATGCACTAATTGTAAATATATATGCACTTAACATTGGAGCACCTAAATATATCAAGCAAATACTAACAGATTTGAAGGGAGTAACAGACAACAGTACTAGTAAGGAACTTTAATAACCCATTTTCAATAATGGATTAAACTGACAAAATTAATACGGAAACATTGGACTCTATACTTTTGAACAAGTGGAGCTAATAGACACATACAGAATGTTTCATCCAATAGCACATTCTTCTCATGTGCACAAGGACATTCTCCAGGATAGATTATATGTCAAGTGACAAAACAAGTCTCAGCAAATTTTTAAATATTGAAACCATACCAAGTATCTTTTCTGACCACAATAGTATGAAGCTAGAAATCAATAACAGAAAGAAGACTGGAAAATTTGTAAGTATGTGGAAATTAAACAATACACTCCTGAACAACCAATGGGTCAAAGATGAAATCAAAAGGGAAAATTTAAAAAAATATGAAAACAATAATAGAAGCAACATACCAAAACTTATGGGATACAGCAAAAGCAATGGTAAAAGGGAAGTTTATAGTCATAAGTGCCTATATTAAAAAGAAAGATCTCAAATAAACAACCAAATTTTACACCTCAAGGTATTAGAAAAACAAGAACAAACTAGTCCAAAGTTAGCAGAAGGAAAGAGATAACAAAGTTCAAAGCAGAAATAAATGAAAGAGAGAATAGAAAAAAGTAGAAAAGGTCAGTAAAAGTAAGAGTTGGTTTTTTTGAATAAACAAAATCAACAACACTTTCACTAGACCTAACAAGAAAAAAGAGAGGACTCAAATAAATAAAATCAGTTATGAAAAAAGGTGACATCACAACTGATACCACAGAAATACAAAGGATCATGAGAAACTGCTATAAACAATTATATGCCAACAAAATAGACAACCCAAAAGGAATGGATAAATTCCTACCAACAAAACCTACCAATTCTGAATAATGAAGAAATAGAAAATCAGAACAGACAAATAATGAGAAGAGATTAAATCAGTGATCAAAAACCTCCCCACAAAGAAAAACCCAGGACAAGATGGCTTCACAGGTGAATTCTACCAAACATTTAAAGAAAAATTAATGACAATTCTCACACTCTTCCAAAAAAGTGAAGAGAATGGGATACTCCCAAACACATCTTAGAAGGCCAGTATTACCCTGATACCTAAGCCCAATAAGAATACTCCAAGAAAAGAAAACTATAGGCCAATAACCCTGATGAACATAGATGCAAAAGTTCTCAATAAAATACTAACAAACTAAATTCAAAAGCACATTAAAAGGATCATACACTATGATCAAGTGAGATTTATTCCTGGGATGCAAGGAAGTCTCAACATATGCAAATCAATATATGTGATACACCATGTTAATAGAATGAAAGTCAAAATCATATGATCATCTCAATAATTGAGAATAGAAGGAGCACACTTTAACATAATAGAGAATATATGTTACAGACCTACAACAAACATTATGCTCAATGGTGAAAGATTGAAAGCTTTCCTACTAAGACCAAGAATAAGACAAGAGTGTCCACTCTTACCACTTCTATTCAATACAGTACTTGAGGTCCTAGCCAGAGAAAATAGGAAGAAAAAGAAATAAGAGGCATTTAAATTGGA
This sequence comes from Callorhinus ursinus, assembly GCF_003265705.2. Classification (NCBI taxonomy): domain Eukaryota; kingdom Metazoa; phylum Chordata; class Mammalia; order Carnivora; family Otariidae; genus Callorhinus; species Callorhinus ursinus. The sequence continues at coordinate 11,682,745 of NW_027397095.1, forward strand.
AAGCAGGACAGACTCTGTTTCTGTTTTCTAGTGGCATGATCTTGTATATAGAAAATCCTAACAACTCTGCAAAAAAACAGTTAGATCTATAAACCAATTCAGCATAGATTCAGGATACAAAATCAACTTACAAAAATCATGTGCATTTTTATACACTAACACTGAACTATCTGAATAAGAAATAAAGCAACACCATTTATAAAAGCCTCAAGAATAATAAAATACTTAGAGGTAAATTTAACCAAGAAAATGGAAGATCTATACAGTGAAAACTGTAAGACATTGAAGAAAGAAATTGAAAAAGATACAAATAGGTGGAAATAAATCCAGTGTCCATAGATCAGAAGAGTTAACATTGTTAAAATGTCCATACTACCCAAGCCATCTATAGATGCAATACAATTCCTATCAAAATCTCAATGGCATTTTGCACAGAAATAGAAAAAACAATCCTAATTTCTTATGGAAACACAAAAGATCTCAAACAGCCAAAGCAATTTTTAGAGATAAAGCTGGAGGCATCACACTTCTGATTTTAAACATATTATATGACAAAACTATAGTAATCAGAACATATGGTACCGGCATAAAAGCACACACATAGAGCAATAGAACAGATCAAGAGCCCAGAAATAAGCCCTCATGTATATTGTCAACCGATATTTGACAATGGAGTCAAGAATACTCATGGGGAGGGGTGCCTGGGTGGCTCATTTGGTTAAGTGTCCAACTCTTGATTTTGGCTCAGGTAATGATCCAGAGGCATGAGATGGAGCCCTGAATCAGGCTCTGTACTGAGAGTGGAACCCACTGGAGATTCTCTCTCTCTCTCTCTCTCTGTGCCCCTTCTCTCTCTCCCTCTCTCTCTCTCAAAAAAAAAATTAAAAAAAATAAAAGAATACTCATGGGGGAAAGGATAGTCTCTTTGGTACTTGGTGTTGAGAAAACTGGATATTCAAATTGGACCCTTATCTTACAACACTTACAAAAATAAACTCAGTAAGAATTTGAATGTAAGACCTGAAATTGTAAAACTCCTAGAAGAAAACACAGGGGAAAAGCGCCTTAACCTCAGTCTTGGCAATGTTTTATTTTTGAGTATGACACTAAAAGCACAAGCAACAATAGCACAAATCAAGAAGTGGGACTATATCAAAGTAAAAAACTTCTGCACAGCAAAAGAAACAACAATGAAAAGACAAATTACATAATAGGAAAATATTTGCAAACCATATATCTGATAAGGAGTTAAATGTCCAAAATATGTAAGTTACTCATGCAACTCATAGCCAAAAAGCAAACTATCCAATTAAAAAATGGACAGAAGACTTGAATAGACATTTTTCCAAAGAAGACATACAAATGAGAAACAAGTATATGAAAAGATGCTCAACATCACTAAACATTAGGGAAATACAAACCCAAACCACAGTTAGATATCATCATACCTGTTGAATGGCTATTATCAAAAAGACAAGAGATAACAAACACTGGCAGGGATGTGGAGAAAAGGGGATCCTCGTCTACTATTGGTAGGAATGTAAGTTGATACAGTCACTATGCAAAAACAGTATAGGGGGTCCCTCAAAAAATTAAAAATAAAAATATGATCCAGCAATTCCACATCTAGGTATATATCTGAAAAAGATGAAATTACTATCTTGAAGAGATATCTGCACTGCCATGTTCACTGCAGCATTATTCACAAGAGCCAAGACATGGAAACAACCTGAGTATCCATTGATGGATAAATGGATAAAGAAAATGTGATATATGTACATATATAATGAATATTATTAGGTGAATGAATTCAATGAATGAACATTACTCATTAAAAAAAAATCCTGCCACTTGTGACAACATGGATGAGACCTCAAGGACATTATGCTGAGTGAAATGAGTCAGACAAAGAAAGATAAATACTGTATGATCTCACTTATGTGTAGAATCTAAAAACGCCAAATTCATAGGAACAGATGGTAGAACGGTGGTTGCCAGGGACTAAGGGTTAGGGAAATGGGCGGATAATAATGACATCATTAACAATGAAATGGTTAATGTACTTAAAACCTGTTCCTTCAAATATTAGAAATAATGAAAAATGGTCATTTTCCTTTAAGGAACAATTTTTCATTTATAGGAAGAAAAATTGCCCAAAAGGAATGTTTGGCTAAAAAGAGGATTTTCTTTGTAGATGAAGTTCTCATTAAACAGGACAGGAAAATAAAGAAATTCTGAGACTGGGTTAGTTGAAGAAGAGTGGGTAGAAGGTAAACCATATCAGTAATTTATTTACCTGGGTAACCATAACCACACTGGCGGGTGAAAATGATAAGATAACAAGAAGCCTGAAGAGAAAGAGAATCAGTGTGATGGTTCCCCTTCTTTTTGTGTTCTCAGCCTAGAAAAGGGCAGATTAAAGAATGGAGGAAATAGGGGAACACCTTTTAAGATTTTACTGGAAATTACCATAGTGAGAGGTAATCATCTAAGGACCAGGTGAGGAGTCAAGCAAGCCAGAGGGTACTTAATTAATATCTGTAGTGGAAGACAGTGGATGTGGAGTTTTAGCATCAAAGTTATAAATTGCTTGCTTTGGCTCCACAGAAGTTACCAGGCCCAGAAGCCTCTTTACAGAGCCTAGAAGCACATTAAGAGAAATTACTTAACATATTTTCTTAGTCCAAACAAAAATGGAAGTTTAGTTAAGGATATCAAAGTAGCTTATTTTAATAAAACTAACGAATTGCCTTGTACATAGATTTTCTATTTCTTTGAATCTTGCTCCAGTCATATTTTTCCTTAAGGTTATAAAAACTAGATATCAAATTGTGTTAGCTTTTTATATAATGGACCAATGATTTATCCTCCACACCTCTCACTTATACACTCTGAGAAAAGTCAAAGGGTAGATTACATTAATTACTCCAACAGAAATTACCACTGCCCACTAGCAGAAGACACCCAAATTTAAAAATTTTTTAAATTGTAAAAGATTTTATTTATCCATTTGGGAGAGAGAGCATGAAAGAGAGAGAGCATGAGAGAGGGAGAGTCAGAAGGAGAAGCAGACTCCCCGCTGAGCAGGGAGCCCCATACAGGACTAGATCCAGGGACTCCGGGATCATGACCTGAGCTGAAGGCAGTTGCTTAATCAACTGAGCCACCCAGGTGCCCCAAGACACACAAATTTTAGTCATCAGGCTTAAGAGGATAAAAAATAGTCTCTAGAGAAGAGATGGCGAATATTTGACACTCCTAATACCACTTCCCTTCTTCAGCCATGGACATGACAAAATTAATCATGGGATTCTTTTATGACTGAACCTGGAAACAGTCTTAGAATTCTTCTTAGAAGTACCCCAGGCAGCCACCACAAAACAGTTGAAACTGGCATATGAAAAGAAACCTATGTGCCATTCCAGCTCTAGAAGATGTTCTTTGTGGAAAAACAATCAACCTTACTATATTAAGACAAACTTGACAGAAAATTTTTCTGTTTGAAACTAACGAAAAATGTTTTTTAAAAGTTCCAATTTCAAAGACATTTGGGTGTGATGAATAAGTAGAAGATGGTCTTGTGATTAATGTGATTAATGATACCATTTCTCTTAACATACTCTCCTGATTAATTGGTAAATACATTTGATTTTAGAATCGGTTTGTAAAGGTAACACAAGAGCAGAACTAAAATATTATGCAGGAAAAATATGTTATGCAAGATGTCCTAAAAATGTTTCTTTAAAGGAATATCAATGAAGAGTTCTTGTTTCCTTTTTACTTCACTTACAGTAATTATTGACCAAATTATGGTTCCTACCATGGAACATTTAAAGAATTAAAGATGACAACTGCTTGAAATATTCTTTTTATGATTTGTAACCCTAGAGGTGTTTAGTGCTTTCTCATACACTCTTATTTTCATATACATATATATGTATATATATATATATCTTTTCAAAATAATTTAACTCAGGGATGGGATGAAAAAATCAGCGTGCAGCATAGTTCCCATTAACATTCTTGATTGGCATCATTTGCAGTTTACACCCTCTATTTAGTAGCTCATTAGCTCTCTAGAAAACCAGTTCCATCTTCTCTGGGTAACGTACTGGAGTAGATTGGAAAGCTAAGAATTTTTTGCTTCCCTTTTTTTGTGGTATTTACAAACAATATTTCGTCTTTGCATACTCATTTGAATTTGCTTTGCATCAGATAGAACTTATTTTTTTCCATCAACGCTAGCCCAAAGGAAAATCAGTCAGTCATGGTTTGAACTCCTAAACCCTTTTCCTTTTTGCCCCTCATGTTCCTCACGTCCCCCAGCCCTTATCCTACCACACATTCTGGCTTTCCTACTCCAGGAATTGTGTGTTCCCATATTATCTTTTGGATACCTAGGCTATTTGACTGGGGTCCTTTATTCAAAGCTGTTCTGTCTCTCCCCCTTTTTCCCATTGAAATATATCTGGCCAATGACTTGTTCTTCGAAATATTGCTGGAATACTGAAGTGAACTGGCTATATTGATTTATATTATGGAGTTACTGTCTATTTCATGGGGTTCTCCTCCAATGACTTAACTGAATAAGGAAACATAAGGTGTTAGGTCAGACTGGTGGAAGCAAAAATTTGGGGCAAAGGGCTCTGTAGTACTCTTATCATTCCAGTTAACAGTGTACCTATGTTGTTTCTGTTGAGCAAACTTTGGTAGCACTTTATGATTATCAAACCTGAATATGCCTGGAGCCAGTGTATAATTAATGCAAAGATTTTTTTTTTTAAAGCTATATGCCCAACTTGGGCTTGAACTCACAACTCTGAGATCAAGAGTCACATGCTCTACTGAATGAGCCAGTCAGGCACTCCAAAGGCTTCAGTTCTTTTTTATTTTTAAATTTATTTATTATTTATTTTTAAGGAATCTCTACACAACGTGGGGCTTGAAAAAAAGGGGGGTGCCTGTCTGGCTCAGTCAGTAGAGCATGCGACTCTTGATCTCGGGGTTGTAAGCTTGAGCCCCACATTGGGTGTAGCGATTCCTTAAAAATAAAATCTTTTAAAAAAAATAATGAAAGCAAAGTTTCCACAGAGGAATTACCAGGAATGTTTTATGATATGGAAAAGGGAACACTGGACCAGAGTTGGAAGATCTGGGTACTAGTTCATGCTGTGTCACTTACTAGTCATCACACTCAGGAACTTGGTTTCTTCGTTTGCATTCCTCAAACAGCTGTTAAAGCTTAATTTGAGGTGATATAGATAAAAGCACTTTAAAAACTGTCAAGGGCAGGAGCAATAAATATGTAATTATTATTAATGTGTACAACTGTCATCCTTTGACCCCCAGTGCTTTTGATAAATCTCTGGACACAAATAAGCTCACATCTTCTTTCTTGAGTCTATGGGTGGCTTGTCTGGATTAGATAATTTCTGGCCTGCTTTTTTCCTCAAGAAAATATTATTGCCAATAGGCACACAGACTGTTAGAAGTATTGTGTTCAGTGAGGTGACAAGTTGACATGAGGATTTAAAATTTATGGCCCAAACCCAGTGCTTTCTGTGGCTGTTTGTGTTCCAATTCCCAGGACATATGAAAGCTCTCTGGTACGCCGAGCTTCAGATAAGCACTGAAATCACACGGGGCTAGTTGGCTGGTCAGGCCCCCATGCACTGCACGCTCCCAGAATTTGCGCCCTTTTCCAGGCTACTCATCACCATTCAGGGTCATTTGTTGATACAGAAGGGTGTCCTGCTTGGAATCCCATCACTTACTGGACTGATATTTAGTAGGCAGTGGGGAGACTTCTTTGAGGAGAGTGACATCTATACAAAGTCAACTATTCCCATAAAACAGGGTGAGGAAGAAAAGAGAAAGGGCAAGCAAACTCAGGTTCAGATTGGAACTAAGAAGGCAGGATTTCATGGTAGTTAAGCACATGGGCTTTGGGGGTCAGCCACACCTGGATTTTAATGAATCCTAGGTGTGCTGCAACTAGCTCTGTGGCCTTGGACAAATTACTTAACCTCTCAGGTTTCTCACCCAGAAATAAGATAACTAACCGTAGCTTCCTAGTGCTATTTTTGTATGTGTAAGAATTAAATGAGATAATGAATACAAAGTACTTAGCATAGTGCCTGCCACATAAACATAGGTGGCATTTTTAAGGGCTGATTATATCAAAATGTTCAACAAATATTTATCGCATGTCTACTATATGCCAGACCTTGTTTTAGGCATTAAGATACATGAATGCAGGAAAACCAAAACAAAACAAAAACGCTCAAGTCCCTGACCTTATGGCACTTACATTCTAGTGGGGGAGACGGAAAGATGGCAAAAGTGAAATGGAGACCGGTACAGCCGGGTGAAGAAGTGCTAGGGATGGGAAGGGGTGGATGGCTGTTCCTATTTTTATAGAGATCAAGAAAGACCTCACTAAGTGACCCGTGAATAGAAATCCTTGTGAAGGAAGCACATTATCTGGAGAAAGAGCATTCCAGATACAGGAAACAACAGATGAAAAGGTCCTGAGGAACCAGCATGTTTTGGTGTAGTTCAAGCAACAGCACAGAAGCCAGCGAGACTGGAGCAGTGATTGAGGTGGAGAGTAGCAGGAGGGGAGGCAGAGAGATAATTGGGAAGATGATGCAACGGGCCCTGCCAGCTGCTGGATGAGTTTGGAGGGGTTGAAGTCAGAACATGACATGATCTGACTCACACTGTAACAGAATCACTGACCATTTTCAAGAATAGATGATAGAAGGTGAGAGTGAAAGCAAGGAGACCAGTTCAGAGGCCACTGCAACCACTCCAGTGAGAAGTGATAACAGCTTTAACAAGGGTGGTCACCATGGAGGTGTTAGGAAGTGACCACGTTCTACAGACCAGGACACATGGTCTGACTTAGTCAAAAGCTTAACTCTCACGTAAAAGGGAGCATTCTGTGTGGTCTAGCCCAACCCATTAGAATTTTCTGCAGTGGGATTTGTGGCCAAAGCCCCAGAAAATCCTGCTTTGCTTTCCGTTGTCACCATTCCCTGTTGCATGTGACTAGTACAGGAAGGGGTTCAAAGTTCTGGTATTCTTAGGTTCCTTCACAGTAAGATCATTAAGTAGCACACTGAGTGCCAACATTACTTCTAATTGCTAGCACTGTTTTCTGTCGTCCAGCTTCAGAAATTTTGCCCTCCTTACCGCACTTTTCTCCTGCCAAGTTTGTCTTACCTATTCCTTTCTGAACTAACATGAAGCAAAGTGGTCAATGGGAATGGGAATCGAACTGAGTGGGAGGTGGTTCCCAGTAGAAAATTGACATTGGGCAAGTCATTTTCCCTCTATGGACTCAAATTTCTCATCTCTAAAAGGAGTGGGTTGAATTGATGAGCATTAAGTTCCCTTCCAGCTCTCAAGTTCTATGATTCATTCAATGATTCACTCATATCCAGACGCTCATCAACGCATTGTATAAATATATATTTAACATTTTAATATTTGTCATCTCATCTTTAAATCATTTAAAAATTTCATAGGTGAAGAAAAAAAGGTCAATAGAGATTTGTAGAAACTTCCCCAGGGTCACTTAGAGAGGACTGAAAGAACAGGTTCCAGGTACCAGTTTTGCCATGACATAGCAAAGTGGCACCAGTCCAGTTTCTTTTAAGCACTTAATTTCCATTTACTGCTTTTCTGAAGCTCTCCGTTAGAAGATGGAGATCTTTTCCTTAAAATGTATTATATGTGAATGGATGGCAGCAATCTATGGCAAGCAATATCATAAAATATTGTATTTATGCCACAGTCTTCCTTAGCTAATTTAGATAGAAAATGCCCTCACTCAAATTATTCATCTGCAATTTCCCTGAACTGGCACACATTTCTCCCACATCAGGGGCACCTTTAGTACATTTGAAAGCTGAGCTCTTTTCTTCCTTTCTACAACTGCTAACTCTCTGCAGTTTTTATAGCTCTTCCAGATGGAAATCAGAAATAAATATTAAGGCAGGTGGTATTATTTTCAGTCTGACTAGTGCCCAAAGGCTGTGTCAATGGCTGAGAGGGGGCTAGCAGAAGTTCTGTCCCTGGTTATGCCCTGCTGATTGCTAATTAGATGTAAGGGTTGGAGAGTAAACACATACTTTAAACACCTATGCCCTAATGGGGTTCTACTCTGTCTCATGGGATGTATTTAAACTCTGCATGGGAGAGACTACATTTTTGCTGTGAGTGGCTGGCTTCCTAGGTAACTAACCCAATGTGTAACTGAGAAAGCAGCTAATGGGGACAGTGTAACTCTAAAGCTGAGCCAAGCTGACATGATGAGTGGCCTTCTCTTTGATATCAAGCCGTTTTAGCATAGATGCAAGAAATATGCCTGGTAAAGTTCTCATTTACCAGTCCTGCTTGGTTGTTCACTAATTGGACTCAAAGTGGAGAAAGAAAGAAGACGAAAACAGAGAGGGGATATACCATTGAGAGGGATGCGTTCTACTCTAAAAACATGAGCCTATGTATTCTAACATCCCAAGATGAATGAATCTGTCATTACCCAATTCTGGTTAGCATTCAGTGTACCTGACCTAGATCTGGTGTCCCTAATGCTGTTCCCATTCCTTTAGTGACTAGTTCCTGCCTAGAAATCACTCACGCTAATATGGAGGCCCTTTCAGATAATACAATGCTGTGAACCTAATTCTAATGCACCCTCCTGTTTAAAATCCTTCAGTGACTATAGATAATTTTAGAGAGAGTCCAAACTCCTTAGCATGGTCCACAAGGCCCTTTATAACTTGACCTCTGTTTACCTTCCCATCTTCATCTGTCTTTACTCCATTAGGCCATGCTTTTCCTTAGCTGTGCTGAACTACTTTCAGCTCCTCTGTGAACCATGTGCTCTAATGCATCTGAGTCTTTACATGTGTTTTCTGCAAAGGATGCCTCTCCCAACTTTCCCTGCTAATTTATCCTTTAAAATATAGCTTAGATGTCACATCCTCCAAGAAGCCTTCCCTGAGTATCCCCTACTGAGTTAGGTGCCTTTATTCTGCATTCTCATAGGATCGATTTCTCTATTAGAACTTTGGATAGTCTTTTTACTTGCTTTGCTTCACAGCTATTACATCACCTCCTCAAGGGAAGAACCACGGCTTGCTCATCTCTGACTCCTCATATACTACAAGTACTTCCTATAATATGGTTTGTTCTTAATAAACTTCTTATGGATGATTGTTTGAATACTGCATCTATGGCTCTATAGGCAGGACAGGATGGAGATTTCAGGCACCGTGGCAGGATGATGAGGGCAATCTTTTTTAAATCAGGAGCTTTTATTTGGGGGAGGTACCTTTGTCTTTACAGCATGTAGTATAAGCTGCTTGTGTATATGAATGGGGCTAATACATAGAACGTTTTCCAAACAGTGTGTTCCCAGGGCTATAGTATTTTCAAAACACTTGTCTATAGCAGAATTCCTCAAACATAGACCCCAGGAAGGTGGAGTCATGGGAAGGAGGGTGGTAATGCCTCACAGAGGCAGGGAGAGTAGGAAAAAGATGAAACAGCAGTGGTGTCAAGTTTTAGTAATCCATACTAGTCTCTGCCACCAACTACCTGTGTGCCTGGGACTGAGGTATTTTTCTGCCTTGGGTCTTTATTGCCTCATTGGTAAAACAGAGGGGTTTAAGTAATAAATTATTTAGTAAGCCCAAGAGGTACCACTTTAGTAGATTTGACTCAGGTCTGCCTAAGGGGTAGGGGTATGAAGCAGAGGATCTCTTGAGAACGTTTTAAGGTTTTCCACATCTTCTGATCTACAATTTGATGACAGGGTGTTACATTATTTTTTACATTTAAAAATTTACATATGTAATATATTTTCACTGACCAAATTTAGAAAACACAAATAACTCCAAAAGAGATTTTAAAAAAATCATCCAGGGGCGCCTGGGTGGCTCAGTCGGTTAAGCGTCTGCCGTCAGCTCAGGTCATGATCCCAGGGTCCTGGGATCAAGCCCCGCATCCGGCTCCCTGCTCTGCGGGAAGCCTGCTTCTCCCTCTCCCACTCCCCCTGCTTGTGTTCCCTCTCTCGCTGTGTCTCTCTCTGTCAAATAAATAAATAAAATATTTAAAAAAAAATAAAAATAAAAATAAAAAAATAAAAAAATCATCCACAAATCTACCAGCCAGAGCCACAGGAGTTTTAATCTATTACTATGCTGGCTGTCAGACACGATGCTGAAACAATTAGTTAAAAATGGAAAAATCCTTATCTGTTGGTATTCAACTATTGCCTTTCAATTGTAGTTCATTTTAAGTAGGTCAAATAATTTGGGTAGTTAGACATAGCCTTGCTGCCTGGGGTGTCCACATTGGACATTTAAAATATCTTGAACTGAACACATAAACAACAGCAATAAAATCAGACCTGAGATCACCCCACACTTGGGCTCTCCTACTGTATTCAGACAGCAGTCCCCACAGCATTGCTGACTTGGCTATTCAGGTTGTTTCCCTCATTTGACAGAGGAAAGAAGTGGTCTGGAGCCATCTGGTAATTGGGATGATTTGTGCCACCTCCAGTTATGGGGTCTGTGCCTCCCCTCACCATCTCCTTATCCCTTACCCTCCATGATACTAAATGTCCACTTAAAGGATAGGGATAAATTAAGCAAAAACCCGTAAAAACCCTGAGAACCAGATCATTGGTTTCTAATTGATCAAATAAATACTCAAATCCTGGTTTGGCTAAGTCTTCCTGATGCCAAATCTCCTGATTTGGAATCTGAAAGAATGGCTTAGCTTATGCTGCAACTCTGTCAGGAGGGTGACAATATATATATTAAAAAAAAAAAAGTCCTTATATCACTGACATTTCTGGTTGAAAGTGCATCTTACCCGGTCCTTGTGACAAATCACCAGCCAATTGCCCCCAAAGTGGTCTCAATAGACAGAGATGCTATGAGCTGCTTCAAGTAACAGGTAGTACCGATAGGAGGAAACAACCGGGTGTCATTTCATGACTACAGCCTAGATGATTTCCCTCCTATTTCAGTTCCAATTACATAAAAGATCACTGCTGGCTGCATTGTGAGCTCACCTAAAATCTTTTCTCTGAAACTTTGAGGTAGCTTGGTAAGTGGGTAAAGCCAGTCAGGTTCAGGTCCTAGGACGTGTCTGAGAGGCAGCATGGTAGAGGGAAAAGAGCACTGGGCTGAGAGTCAAGAGTCCAAGTCTGTGTTCATAACTTTCTGTTTGTGTTACCTTCAACTAATTACCAAATTTCTCTCCTTGTTTTTTTTATCTTTTGTAATAACCATCATAAAAGTTGCTTTCTACCTCTTATAGTTGTAAGAATCAAAGTGAAATAATGTATAGGAAATGGACTTCAAAAAAATAACCTTTATAAAGCACTGTACAAATGTACCCTGAGTTATGGATGAATAAAACACTTCCTGTTGATCTCAAACAATTCACAAACCCAATTCCACTTGAGTCCATAGTCAATTGCTTTAAAACAATCTGGCTATCAGCCCAGAGTAAAAACAAAATGATCAGACCAGAGGTTTACACTGGGCTTTCCCCTAGATCGTGTTTTATGAGATTGATTTCTCTAAGGAGGACTTAATCCCAAAAAGGTAAGGATGATTAATTTTCCTGTGCTAAGTCTCTCCTTCCTCCTCTCATTGAGTCTGTTTCCCCACTAGGCACTTACCCTTGGTGTATCCAGAAAAAAAAGTTTCATAAGAACTGTGCATTCTTTCTGGTTCACAAAAATACTTTATCTTGGATTATCTTTTTTATCCCCAAATTATCAATCAAGGCAGTTATATTTTTGTTCAGTTAATGCCAATGTGAGAATGGTCACTCACAGATCCATCTTCTTGCCTTCTATGGCATTTTAATCAGAAAGCTAATATCCTTTCTTTCTGTTTGCAAAGCTCAAAGTGCACTCTATCAGATGTAGTCCCTTGCAAGGTGCCATTCTCCACTGAGCAATACCCACATAATGTACTCCACGTGGCCTTCAAGTCAGCTTCCTTTCATATCTGGGCTGCTCTAGAAGTAGTCTGCTAAACTGCTATGACTACTGAATTAAAATACTCTTTCTCCCCGCCACCCCCACCTTAAAGTCACTGGATTTCACTCAGGCCACAGCTCAGCAATGAGTGAGGCCCTTCCCAACAGATTTTATTCATTTCTCCTGCCTCAGGTATTCAGCAGTCCCCATTGTATAGTGCCTAAGCTCCCACTGACCCCGGAGGAATCCAACAGACTTTCTGCTTTTCCATGATCCTGTTACATCAGAGGTAGCCTTCTGGAACCCAGCAAGCTGTTTGGTTTGTCCTCACAGTACGGCCCACAGTGTATTTTTTAAATAAACCTTTTATTCTGGAATAGCTTTAGAGAAGGGTTATAAAGATAGAACTGAGAGCTTTCACATATCCCACACTCAGTTTCTCCTCTCGTTAACATCTCACATTAGTATAGTACATTCATCATAACTAAGGAGCTACTCTTGATTCAGGATTATTAACTCAAGTCCTTACTGCATTCAGGATTTCTTAGGTTTTACCCATGTTCTTTTATCTATCGCAGGCTCCTATCCAGGATTCCACATTACATTTGGTCACGTCTCCTTAGGCTCTTCTTGTTTGTGACAGTTTCTCTCAGACTTTCCTTATTTTGATGACCTTGACAGTTTTGAGAAATCAGGTATCAGGATCAGGTATTTTGTGGAACTGTATCAACTGGGATATGTCCAATGTTTTTCTTATGGTTAGACTGGGATTATGTTTAGGTATAAAAACCAGAGAGGGAAAGTGCCATTCTCATCACATCATATTAAGGGTACTTATTATCAACATTATTTATGACTGTTGATGTTGACCTTGATCAGCGGGCTGAAGTAGTATTTGTCAAATTTCTCCATTGTAAAGTTCCCCCCACCCCACCCTTTTCATACTATACTCTTTGGAAGGAAGTCACTGTGTGCAGTACACCCTCAAGGAGCAGGGAATTAGGCTCTGCCTCGTTGGGAAAGAGTATCTACATACATCATGGGAAGTTTGTCTATTCTCCCCCACTTATTGATTTATTCAATTACTTATTCATATCAGTATAGATTCATGGGTATCTATTTTATACTTTGAGTTACAATCTAATACTTGTTTTTTGAATCAAATACTTATTTTGTTGCTCAAATTGTTTCAACTTGAACAACTGGAAGCTCCTACAGTTGGCTCCTGTGTCCCTTTGACATACTACCATCACTATGGGTATTGGGTGGTTGTTGTTGTTGTTGTTATCATCCCCTTACTTTCGGGCACTAAAATAGGCTTTAAGCTCATTTTGTATATTTCTTGCCCCAGTCCTATAATCAGTCATTTGTGCAAGAAACTCTAGTTCTTTTTATAATGGAATGGTATCAAAAATTAAAGACAATATACAATGAGATGATATCCAGACCATATGTAAAAATGGAAATCTGATCCACAATCTGTAGCAACCAGCCCAGAAAACCAGCTCATTGTCTATAATAACCAGCCCAGAAAGCCAGACTACTATCTAAAAGTCACACTTATAGGAAGTCAGACCATTATTTCTAGCAATAAGCTTAGGAAGTCAAACAATAACCCCTGTAACAATCGGTCCCAAATGGCCAAACTCCCTAATTTTTGTCTCTGCTGCCAACTTAGAACCATCCAGAGAAAAAGCCAGTTATGACTATGCACCCCTAACTAACCACATACAATACCCTACTTCTAGTTAGCCTGCCTACATGTAGCTTTCCCATGCCAACAGCCACCAGTCAGGACAGAGTGGAAGTTTTCCCTTTTTTCTACTGTAAAACTTTCCTATTTCTCTGCTTGCCTATGAGTCAAAATGGGAGTGATAGAGGCTGACTCCTTAGTAAACTCTGAATAAATAACTTTCTCCAGTTCTCATGTGGTTCATCTTTACTTTATTTCCACAGAAACGAAAATCTTGATGCTAGGTATATTCATTGCTACTAGAGTTAGTTGCTTATAGGTCCTCCTAGCTAACAGTGCAAAAAAAAAAAAAGTGTGTATACTATGATGCATATATACACGGCTATAAATATTTCTATGTTTAACAATCTTTATTTATACTAAACTAAACATGATTTCATGTTGGTGTCTCCAACCCTAATCCATTACCACATGCATCATCCTAGCCTTCTATCGCTTATCTGTAAACTCCCACAACACTGAGAAACCTGGCTCCCACTCTCCTCCATCCATTCACTTAATTGTTTAGTCCCAATATATACATGTAGTAGAAAAACAAGTCAGAAACTTTCCAGATACATGATGCTGCTGGCTTTGAAATGGAGGGGACCATGGGAAAGGATTATAGAAAACTGGGAGTGACCCCATCCAACAGTCTTCAAGGAAATGGGATTCTCACGCTTATAGCTACAAGGCATTGAATTCTGCCAATAATCTAAATGACCTTCGAAGTACATTTTTCTCAATATACTCCAGATAAGAGCCCATTCTGGCCAACACACCTTGAATCACAGCCTTATGAGACCCAGAAGAGAACTCAGTCATGCCTGCCTGAACTTTTGACCTTCAGAACAGTGAGCTAATAAATGGATGTTGTTTTAAGCCTGTAAATTTGTAGTAATTTGTAACACAGTAATAGAAAATGAATACAGCAGATTGTCATTGGATAGTCCTGTTTAATAAATAAGGAAATGAATCATGAGCAAGGAATGTAATGGTGCCAAATTCTGAAGAACACGGATGACAGCAATATCAACTGTGGCTAATTTGACTCTAGCCCTGCTTCCTCTTAAGCAGGAAGCAAAGTGTGCCTGCTTAAATTTTAGTCCAGTGCTGGCATTTGAGTCTCTTACACTAACCTACCATCGTTTCTTTTCTGCCAGTCAGGCAGAATCAGTCTAACACACTGGCTTATTCCCTAAGAGAGAGATACATTTACGTGTCATATGTAGCTTGCTGTAGGTTTTGTGTTATCCTAAAATGATGACTTTGAGGAAGGAATCTAAAGCCATCCCAGTAAAAAAAAAAAAAGCACCGGGGAGAAGAAGAGACAAATGAGAACCCCCTGAAACATCACATCATGTGGATAGCCATCTATTCCATCTATTCCATTTATTCCAGTCCTGCCAAGTTGGCAAAGTCAAAGGAAACCATTTCCCCTGGCTGGCAACACTAAACCAGTTTAAGCTCCTAAAATCAAATGAGAAGAAAGGCACAGAGAGCCAGAATGAACCATTCAAACAAGCTAAGCTGATTTTGACAGGTTCCCTGGTAACAAACCCAACTATGGTTATAAATGGGTCACTATAGCCTCCAGCTGTATTTTTTGTTACGTAAGCTTCCTGGAAAAGAGGATTAAACCATATTTAAGATAAACATTTGCTTTTCTATAGTAAATTTAGCACTGTTGTTTAAAGTGCTGTGGAATTGAATCGTGCAGGTGCTAAAATTCTAATTGCCTGTTTTTCCTGACATTCATCTCAGAATTGCTCAAAGAAAGACATTATCTTTGACTCTTCCACATAAAATATAATGATCACATGAAAGGAATGGGATAGACAGGAAAGAATCAAAAGTAAAACAAAGACCTTAAAAAATAAAATAAAGACATTTTGGAAGTCATGGACTCAAGCCATCCATTGGTGGGGATGATACATCATTTCTGAAAGGATTCCACTTTAAGTTGTTGATGATCTGGGTTGCGGGGAAGACCTGTACCTGTTTATAGTAAGAGGAATAGAAGGCAAGAACATCTACTTTTGTGGGGTGCCAAAAATCCAGTGTTTCAGTTGAAGATGTAGATTTGGGATCATTTATATAGCTGCAAAACCTGAATGCTTTTAGGAAAACAAAAGTTTCTATGAGTCAACCAGAATACTCTAGAAATGCTTGATTCTGACTTCACGTTTCTTGAGACTCAGAGAATGTTTCAGAGTCTGTAGAAGCAGTGTGTGTGTGTGTGTGTGTGTGTGTGTGTGTGTGTGTGTGTTGCTTTTATTTATTTTAGCACCTGCACAATTGCTTAATTAACCTATGACCTAAGGCTAAAGGAAAGTACAAGCAAATACTCAAAAGGATTTGAGTGTCTTTACAATCCTCAAGGCTCTCCTCTTAACTGGAATAATAGTAACATTGGTGAATTTAGTCAAGGCTTTGAAACTGACTTGACAGGAGCTATGCCATTGTTTGGATCATTAAAACATCCACTGATAGGCCCCTTCTCCAATTACCTTCTCAAGCTGCCTGGGCTGTTGTGTACAAAAATGACACGAGTTACAAAAATGACGGATTGATTTTGGCAAAGCAGAGGCCTGCGGTAATAAAAATACTGCTATTTACCTTGATAGTATTGTTCATTTAACACCCACTTGCATGAAGGGGGATGGGGAAGACTGCCCCTCCAGAGCCTGATGGAAAGGATCTTGCTCCCACTGGTATCCATCCTGAAGGGGAAAACTGAGTTTCAGGGTCTCTGGTATAAGCAGAAGAAAGAAGAGGGCTACAATTCTGTTGAACAAGTAGAAGCAGCACTCTCTCCTGGCTGTTATGTTGGTTATAAGAGCAAAACACTGTCTAAAAGGAGCTTACAATATTGTTGAAGATGTGACATGAACTTCGAAGATAGAAATAAAGAACACAAATCTCTATATAGTCAAGTGCTACAGTGTATGGTCAGTACGTTGGAATGGTCTGGAACAACAAAGGACAACCAAGACCAAGAACAGGAACACTTTACAGCTGAGCTGAAGTATAAGTCAGGAAAGATTTGGAAGTATATGTGTTCTGCAACATGATAGATATTGGCTTTTTTTATGTTATTCCAACACTTAGAGGCGGTTCACATTTCCGGGCAGGTTCCTGTATTATTGAAGATATTTATGGCTACAAATAACAGAAAAACAGACTAACAGCTTAAACCACAAGAGCATTTAGTATTCTCTAAAGGAAAAATCTGGAGGTCGGATTAATTCAACAGAATGATGATGTCAGGGCACTGGGTAGGCATCTCTGGAATTATTTTTGCCCTCTCTTGTGGTCACTAGATGACTGAAATAGCTCCAAGCATCATGTCCTCATATAAGAATGTTCAAAGCAGGAAGGAACACAGGAAAACAAAAGCCTGGATTTTGTTAAAGCTAAAATATGCCCAGTACCAGGAGATGAATCATGATAGATATAAGCTTGCTGGGAGATTCTAGGGGAGGAAAATCTTTTCCAGAAGCTCCCAGCAGACTTTGTTTTGAATTTCATTAGCCAGAATTGCATCATATGTCCCCAACTAGTCCACTCACTGGGAAAGGGGGACTGGATTGCCATAACTGGCTTAGACCTATCATGATGTATTTCCTGGGCCTAGGCACATTTTAATAAACAAAATCTTTTAGGAAGGGAGTGGAGTCAGTGGAAATGGGGTGAATCAGAAAACAATATTTGCCACAGTCCCCACAGCTGAATATGATGATGGACATGCTGTACAACAGAACCTAATATATGTATGATATTCTTTGCTTCCTTCTCTTGGTCTCCATCTCTCTGTCTCTGTTTCTCTCTCCCCCTCCTCCTTTTCTCTTTTCCTTTTTTTTTTTATCACACACACATATACACACAATCATAAACATCTCACCCTTAAACACACTGAAAACTTGGATTTAAATGAGGCACCAAGGGAGTGGGGCAGCCGAAGTCTATATTTTGTTTGGCTCCCTTCCTGAATGCCTTTGTATGTCAGCTAGTATTCACATTATATGAAATTGCCCAATTAGAATCTTCTGTCATTCACAAATTTCAACCTGGGATCCTTTAAAATGAAAGGTATTGAGTAGGGGTAACTACTTCTAATCAATCATGAATCAAATGCAAACGGAGTTATTCTTTCTATCCTTGGAGCCCTAATCCTCATTTTATTCCCATCAAATATTAGGTCAGTGGTTAACAAAACATTGTGACTTAATAATATTTTTACCACTGAGAAAGCGGTGTGATTTAGGTTTACTGCAGGTATCAAGCTATAAAAGAAGTCATGTTAAATCATATTTTAAGGCATCTGGCTATAAATCTGGCTATATATTTCTTTTTCTTTCTGAAGAGCTTTGTCCCCAGAAGCTTAGAGTCTAAATGCTCAGGCAAGATAAGTGTAGATAAGCAGCCAAAATCAACACAGGGATGTTTAGATGAAATGCTTCCCTTGAATCGAAAGGCTGAGGAAAGGTAAAAGACTAGAGTGCACATTGCATCCGAATGTTTTATTCATGAAGAGTTCTCAGCTCAAACCTCTGAGATGTAGAGATACTCTGCTTTCTATACCATAACCTCATGTACTCAAGATGTAAATGTGGATTCCTATAACATTTCTGGCCTTTTTAACTGCTGGATTTGTTTTGGTGATATTATAACGAGATATTTTCCTCTTCAAGTTAGGAAAACTTAACCATTCACACTGATTCCTGTATTAACTTGCAAGACAAAATTGTCTGTGAGTGCTAAAACACTAAATTTAGCTTAACACATATATTTAAATCTATTGAGCCAGATTTTTCCCTTGGTTGGTTTAATTGCAGATCCTTAAGCAACGGTCTCTTTTTCTTGGGGGTAATAATTTTGATATTTAATTCAGAGAATATCAGAGTTAGAAGGAACCTTAGAGATCACCTAGTTCCATTCCCTCATCTTTCAGATGAGGAAAAAAGAAACTGAGGCTAACACGAGTTAAATGACTTGCCTACTACCACATAGCTAATTAGTGGCAGAGTTAAGGACTATAAACCAGCTCATCTGACTTCAAAGTCCATAATTTTTATGCCATACAGTGATGCCTCAACTATAGTAAATTTTACCTGTAGTATTAAATACACTGGCATCACACACCCTGTTAAGATCCTGCTTTCCTGAGCCCTGATTAGATACAGAGAGTAAATCTGTCCACTTGAGTCCTCAGCCAGCCCAGAGAAACACAGAGACCACATAGCATGACAATTACGAATATGGGCACTGGAATAAAGCCAGATCAGGGTTCAGATTCTGGCTCTGCAACCTACTTACTTCAAATAAGAGCAAGTTGCTTAACCTTTCTATGCCTTACTTCCCTCCTTTGAAAAATGGGAATAAAATTCCTTCCATAAGATTGTTGCTTGAACTAAACCCATACAGAACATTCCAAGTCTGGAAAGCTCTCAATAGATGCTAATTCACTACTTTTAAATCTCATTTCCTGAGCCAAACACAATCAGAGAAGCAGATCCATTAGGGTTCAATCAGAAGACCAGTAAGTATGGTCTTAGAATCTGTTCTCCTGCCCTAAGAAGTGATGATAGGAAATGTTGGCAAACTGTTTCTCTTTTCTGTTTTTTTCTTTTAATTGTCTTAAATGTAATATTACCTTTTTCCTCTTCCTTTATATCTTGCCCTCTTTTTAAAAATTGAAAAGAAAATGGGTATTGGGCATTTATCAGGACAAGAAATTGGACTGTAAAGTAGGTACTGGACAAGAGAATCTGGATATGAATAATTGGGGATTTCCATGGGGTTGCAAGTCTTTATATATGTCTACAGCATCTATGCAAAGTGCTGTGGGACACTTGGGTTGCTTTCATATCCTGGCTATTACAAATAATGCTGCAGTAAACATAAGGGTGCATATGTCTTTTCAAATTAGTGTTTTCATTTTCTTCGGGTAAATACTCAGTAGTGGAATTACTGGATCATATAGTATTTCTATTTTTACCTTTTGAGGACCTAGAGGGTATTATGCTAAGTGAAATAAGTCAGACAGAGAAAGACAAATACCGTATGATTGCACTTATATGTGGAATCTAAAAAACAAAACAAATGAACAAACAAGAACAGATTCTTTTTTTTAAGTTAATTTATTTTTTTTTTTAGTAATCTCTACACCTGACGTGGGGCTCAAACTCATGACCCCAAGATCAAGAGTTGCATGCTCTTCTGACTGAGATAGCCAGGTGACTCTTAAACACAGAGAACAAAATGGTGCTTGCCAGAGGGGAGGTAGGCGGGGAGATGGGGGAAATAAATAGAAGGCATTAAGAGGAATATCTTCCACTTATAAAATAAATACCTCACGTAGATGAAAAGTACAGCATCGGGAACCTAGTCACTAATATTGTAATAACATTCTATGGTGATAGATGGTGACTACACTTACTGAGGTGAACACTGAGTAATGTACAGAATTGTCAAATCACTATGTTGTACACCTGAAACTAATGTAACACTGTATGTTAACTGTACTTCAATAATATAAATAAATAAATAAATAAATAAATAAATAAATAAATGCTGTGGAAAATACAGAAGAAGCATCAAATATAAAATTGCCCTCCAGAATTTTAATTCACCAGGTAGATCAGAATTTTATATATAGACGAGATCGGGTGCGTTCAGGGTGGTATGACCATAGATGAGAATTTTATATATAGAAAACATTACCATTGGTGACATATATACTTCGTTTTTTAAAAAAGAAAAAGAAAAAGAACACGCGACTCAGTGACTCATTTATACTCATTTATTAGATCACCTCCGAGGAGATTAAGATCAATGTGCCAGAGTGTGCTAGAACCAGCAGAAGAGGCTTAATTAGTGAGGTAGAAGCTGAGCCGGGTGTTGAAAGATGAGTAGAACTTGAAGAGGCAGGGAGGAGGAGGGAGTGCATTCCAGGGGGAGGAAATAGCCTAAGTAACATGATGGAGAAGGAATTTATAGTGTACATTGGCAGCAGTGAGGAAACGAGTGGGAGAGAAGTAGGATGAGGATAAATTATTAATGTAACTGCAAGGCTCCCAGTGCCTTTACCTGGGGAGAGGTGAACAGGAGAAGTAGGCCTTAAAGCCGAAAGCTTCGTTGACTAACTACAATACAGCTCTTCCCCCATCCCCCTCAGCTTTACTGAGATATAACTGACATATTATGAGTAAGCTGATGTATACAACATGATGACTTGATACATGTGTGTATATTGTGAGATGATTACCACAATAATGTTAGTTCACACATTCTTCTTAATGACACTTTCAGAGATGGAGGGGTGATCTCTTTGTGTCGTGGAGTGTAAGGATGCAACTGGGAGGATTCATGGCCAGCATCATTTGCTGCCACCTCTACTCCTTTCAGACTGTATAACAGAGCTTTTGTCAACAGAGATGTTGCATAATGGCACTGACCATGGACAGTGGTGGAGTTGATACAGTCCTTATAATTCCACCACAAAAAGGCCACGATCACTTTAGGGTAGCCTTCTCTCCTCCCACAACCACACAGGGAGATCTAATTGACCACTTAATGTACCAGTTTCCCACTTTGAGGATACACAAATCAAATCAAGTCAGTATTTTTTATCAGTGAAGCACCAGCAATTCAGAATTTCTCAAAACGCATCTTGGGAAGGGAACACTGGTATTAGACTGAAATCCTCACTCTCCCATCTAGCCCAGAGTAAGCATTTATTGCTAGGACCAGTGGGTCCTAGCTGAAAGTAAGAACTTCACAGCGAAGCCAAACCCCAACCTCTCTATCACGTTCTCCCTTCAGTGCATGGACTGCTACTGCCCCGGATTCAGTACCTGTTTCCCACTCTGACCTCTGTTGTCAGAACAGCGGTATATGATTTCTTGGCTCCCAGGGTACTGACACCGCATATTTCTCTCAGTTCTCCCTACTGCCAATGATAATACCGTCCTTTCTTAACACTTGCCGAGCACTTATCATGTGTCAGTCATAGTGCTTTCTTTATGAGCGTTGTGAAATCTAATCCTCACATAAACTTTGTGGGATGGATATTGATATTATATCCCCACTTTTTTTTTTTTTTTAAACAGAGAAACTGAAGCGTAAAGACAGGAGAACCTTGCCCAAGGTTAAACAGTGGGTGTCAGAGCATGGAGCATGCATTCCACTCCAGGCAGTCTGATTCCAGAGACCACACTAATAACAACTAGAGTGTGAGAACTGGCAGCTTAAGAGAGTTCTGGGTATTTCTTCATTTCAGAGCTTCTAGAAGAGAGTAGTAAAAGAACTTCTGTGGGTGAGTCGACCAGAGGTCTATCAGAGACAGGCTAGATTATTTTTTCAGGCCCATTTCTGTGAATTTTTGCAATGGCTCACATTATACTAGTTCAAAAAAAAAAATGTTAGCCAGAGATTTGATTTGTGGACTACAGTAGGGAGGGGCTGGAGAAGGATGAATCTGACAGAGGATGGAGGGAGCTGTACTTCACTATGCCCAGAGGGAAGTAGTGTTCAAACAACAGTGGGCAAATGGAGGTTGTTCAAAACAAGTGCATTCCATGGTCTTTTCCCTTAGGACTAATGTAGTATTGATTGGTTGCTTCAAATTCATCATTCGGTGAGTCAATAATATCGATTGATCTGTGGCTGGGTGCAACACATTATGCTAAGTAATGTGGGGATACATAAAGACATCAGGAATGCAAATTTGCTCTCCTGGGGTTGCTAATAAAGAGCATGGATTGAGGACAACACCTAGGTAGAAGACAATAGAGCACATACAAGGACATAAGTACAAGACCAAAAGACATAAGCAAAGATTCTCAAGGCCATGCATCAAGAGGGCTCAGAATCACCACCACCACCTACCTTGCAGTGAGTTGCTTTGAATTTTAGTCAATATTTTCAGGAGCAGGTTTGGGGTACGCCCTTTGAAGGTTCACTGAGTGATATCGCTAAAGCAAAGATTCTCAAATCTGACTGTGCACCAGATTAATGTGTTGAAATATTGTCACGTACAAAAGACCAGGATCCTCTCATCTACAGAATTGATAATCTCCAGGTATTCGGGGCCTGGAAATCTCTGTCCTTAACAAGAGTCATTTAGAGAAAAATAACGCTAATATTGTTTGTCTTAGTCCATTTGGGGTGCTGTAACAAAACTACCATAGACCAGGTGGTTTAAACAACAAATATTTATTCCTCACAGGTCTAGAGGCTGGGAACTTCATGATCAAGTCACTGGCAGATTTGGTGTCTGGTGGGGGCCTACTTCTTTGTTCACAGACACCATTTTCTCACTGTGTCCTCACTGCAAAAGGAACCAGAAAGCTCTCTGGGGTCTCTTTTATATGGGCGCTGATCCCATTCATAAGGACTCCACTCTCATGACCTATTCACCTCCCAAAGGCCCTAACTCCTAATAGTACCACACTGGGGGTCAGGATTTCAAAGTATGAATTTCTTGATGACACATTTAGTCCATAAACGCTGTTGATTTCCTTTACACCGGGGCAATGGCATGAGGAATCAAATGAGATAAAAAATGTGAAATTGACAAACTACAGTTATATTCATTTAGGGTCTTCTGTGTGCCAGGCATCACTCTAGGTGCTTTAATTATATTATTCAATTACTTAAGTTCTGCTGTGTTCATGTAAGTTTCAGCCTCAACTTCTTCATCCAAGCTGTAAGGGTTTGGAGAATATCTCCAAAATGTTAACAGTAACTGCCTTCAGGTGGTGGGATATAGGTGATCTTTATTTTCTTCCTTACACTTTCTGCATTCTGCCATGCTTTTTCATTTGCCAAGATCATGTGTTACTTCTATAATCAGAAAAACTTCCAAGCCCATAAAAATTACTACAGATTTCTCAATTACACATGGCCAGTCTACATTCACAATACTAGCAAATCTGTAAAACGTTATTTGAGCAAAATGTTCCGAGATTAAGAAATAGTTGAAGATGACTGGGCTAGATATTAAATATCCTTATCAAAATGTTGTCATAGCAACATTCCTCAATTTTCTTGGAGGATCCCAAGAGAATGAAACCTGGATAGCAATGTTTGTCAGGGATGAGAGATACAAGGAAAATTCAGGAGTGTGGGACATACTTAGTTCTAATATTGTACCACAGCAAGAAGTCCCAGTTATTCTGAGGCCTTAGCATACCACAAAGGAGGATGTATATATGGAAGCAAAGATGTTGGACTCTGCAATTACATGTTACTGATTTCACAATTTTGCTCTAGACTGGCTGGATTTGGTCAGTCCCCAAACTCCAAATTATTAATATGAGATGGTCACTAGCTGGGTGTGTATTCTAAATGTGAAGATGCTCTAAAGCCTGTCAGAAGTCTATAATGCCTCTACAATGCATCATACCATTTAGAGATTTGGAACTTGTTCTACATATGCCACTGTGCCTCCTCAGAGCAGAGTAATTCAACAGTGGCAACATTAGCAGAAAATTGCAAGGCAGCCAGCAAAGTGCCTGGATGACTATCAATATAATGGGTCACATATCCTGAATGACACTTATGCATGTCCACTTTCCTGCTTTCTGTCCTCACCCTTACTGTTGCTTAAGATGACATTTCTGCTTCCTTTGAACTGCTCTTCTAAATCACTGTGGAAATGAGTGAATGGTCAAAACCAAATGCACTGGGTGTTATATGCAAACAATGAATCATGGAACACTACATCAAAAACTAATGATGTAATGTACAGTGATTAACATAACATAATAAAATAAAATTAAAAAAACAAACAAACACCAAAAACCAAATGCAAACTAAGTTGGTTAATGATTCAGAAAAGGAATCTAAGAGGACACTAACCCAAGTCCTAGTTTACTTTTAAATTGTAACTTAAGAAATAATTACAACCTGGAGGAGGAAAAATATACTTAAAGGAAAGATTGTACCCCTAAAGAGGCCAAAGGAGAGGCCAAAATGAGCTTAGTATTTGATTCATTTGTATTAAACAGTTCAGCTCTTCAGATGAAAGCTACAGCCTCTGTGTGATACCCAAAAAATCCAGTGCCTGACATTCCGATCCCCTTTTTCTTGAGAACCTCAAATAGGCCACAATCATTGTGGCCTCCCGCTGGCCACTTCGTATTCATTCATTCTTTTTAATAACAATTTGTTTTCCACTTGGAAAATTACCTGCCTCTCATTGTATGCAATATGGCTCAAGTAGTCAATGAAAGTGTTGTGCCCACCATAAGGATTTTGAGGAATACTAGGGAAAGCAATGTCTAAGAGAACAAAAGGACTGAGTGAAATTTGTGATATGAAATCCAGACTTGTATTACTCTGAATATCAGAAGAAATGCAACCTTAGTTTGTACTCCAAATCAGATGACACAGGGCATACTGGTAACCAGGAATAAAAAGAATGGAAAGAAATATACCAACGGTTAGCAGTGCTCATTTCTGGATCATGAGACAACTGATGTTTAGTATCGTTGTCTTCTTCTTCTTCTTCTTCTTTTTAAAAGGTTTTATTTATTTATTTCTTCTTCTTTATTTAGAGAGACAGTGTGTGCGCACCTATGGGGGGGAGGGGCAGAGGGAGAGGGAGAGAGAATCTTAAGCAGGCTCCATGGAGCCTGATGTGGGGCTTGATCCCAGGACCCTGAGATCCTGATCTGAGCCGAAATCAAGAGTCTGATGCTTAACCAACTGAGCCACCTAGGTATTTTCTTTTTTATAAAAGAAGAAAGGGTCATGCTTATTATATAATATTTAAAATCACATAAAACAGTCCAATATGTTTGTTTAAAAATACCTCAGTACATGTGCTGTCCTACTTTGGGAAGCCAGACAAGGCTTGGTCTGGTGAGATGGTGCACTTCCTCCCAAGGTCACCATCCCAAGCAGCCTGAGGCCTTGGAGAATAGGTTCCCTTTCTTGTTTCAGGATCATAAACTAATCCATTGCTCCTACTGCCTAAGATTTGAAGTTTTCAGCACACTTAATCACATGAATACACAGTCCAGCATAAATACCTCATGAGAAACTTGAATATATTTTAAGCCAAATCACAAGAAAAAGATCTCATGATACTCAAGTTTATTAATGCAGGTATATAGCTTCTCCCATTGTCATTGCCTCTGTCAGTCTGAGTCTGAGCCTAGGAATCTCTCTCTCTCTCTCTCTCTCTCTCTCTCTCTCATCTTTTCTGCCCTTGTCGTGGGTCTTTGTTTCTGGCTGAGGCCAAAGGAGAGGCAAAAATGGGCTTAATATTTGTTTCCGTTGTATTAAACAGTTCAGTTCTTCAGATGAAAGCTGCAGCCTCTGTCTTATATCCCAAAAATACAATGCCTGACATTCAGAGTCCCTTTTTCTTGATCAAGAACAGTTTATTCTATTGCTTCTGTAGTTTTTCTTGCCTGATCAGATTTATAAAAAGTTCTCTTAGCTGTTTACAACTCTGTCTCCTGTTGTAAGCAGCCCACACAATCCAACTGATAACTCATTCCCTATGCATTTGCAGCATATGTCTTTCGCTCAGATTGGTGCTAACCACAGGACTGGCTTGCATGTTAATGACAACATCATTTTCTCCCTGAAAGTTTCATGGCCCTTTCTCGCAAATTAGAATATACTTAAGATCCCATTGCAATTGTAACATATTGGAGACTCGAGTTATCCAGGGTCACTCCCTAGTTCACAGTCACTTCTGGGAGTCTGGTGGGAAGAAGAAAATCTATGTTTGAAGTGGTCCTTTTTGCAAATTGGTAAAGCTCAGAATATAAGCACTTGAGTTATGATATTTTTTTTTCCTGAAAACATAGAACAGCACTGAGTAGAAACGTTATATGGCAAAAATCAAAATTTGGGAGGTTTTTACTTGAGTTATTTTTATAGAGTAGATTTTGTCCAGATACAAAATGATGGTTCTGCACATGTATATTTCATTTTTAACTTTTATACTTGTCTTGGCTCTCTGAGATGAAGGCACTTAATCCACTTCCTTAATATCTACCCTTAAGACTCTTAGCTATATTAATTCTTTACTATAAAGAATACCACAGTGGGTATGACAGATAACATCCTGCTTTCATGGACCTTACATCTAGTTGGGGAGGGAAAGAAAATAAACAGTAAGCAATTCAATAATCGAGATAATTTCAGCAGGTGATGAGTGCTATGAAGAAAATTAGAGGGATTATGATAGAGATTGATCTATGGAGTGGAGAAGAAGCAGAAAATGCAAAAGCTCCATAGTGGTGTGTATAATAAATCCATATGGAGCATAGTGTGCAAGGGGGGTGGGGTGAGAAGCAAAGTTAGAGAGGTAAGCAAGGGTGGATCATGAGAGGTCTTCTCTCGTACATTAAGAATTTTAATATCATTCAAATTGTGATGGGAAGCTATTAGACAATTTTAAGCAAAGATGCAGTTTGATCTGTTTCAAGACTATCACTCTGACTGCTGTGTAAGAAAGAATATAAAGAAATGGGAGTAAAATTGGGGAAACTTGTTATGGGATAGTGAGTGCCAGGATCTTAAATGAGAAGGCTTGGATTAGAATTGTAGAAATCGAGACAGGGAGGGATGGTCAGATTTTGGATATATTTTGGAGGAAAAATTTTCAGGACCTTCTGATGGATTTGATATGGTAGTGATTATGACCTGAAAAGTTCAAAGGAAGACATGATTGGAAGATGTATTCATTTAAGTTTATACTGTAAAATTCTGAATGATAAATTTAACATGACCAGAAAACAAATTATTGCTCACATTTTTCTGCATACGCTGGGCAAGACTTGTGGTCATCATCAACAGAGCACAGTAATGACTTTAAAGAGAATCACTAGAAACTAGTATTCAAAAGAGGCAGGATAGATGACGTAGTGTCATGAGTAATGGCATGACCAACATTAAATAAATGGTATTAGGGAACTGTAGAAGCAAGAAGATCTACATTATTTCATAATAAACTGGTTGCAAAGAGCCATGGTATCATGAATAATACCAGTATTGCTATGCCTTTTTTTTTCATGCTGAGAGACATGAAATTAGCCGGGAATGGCACATTTGACAATAAAATACAGAAAGGGATTTTTTCTAGACCTGAACAGAAAGAAAGAGTGCCTGGACATGACTAAGATTCTTCACATGTATTTTTTTAATTTTTTTATTTATTCATTTGAGAGAGAGAGACAGAGAGAGAACAGAGAGAGCACAAGCAGGGGGAGAGGCAGAGGGAGAGAGAGAAGTAGACTCCCCACTGAGCTGGAAGCCTGACATGGGGCTCATTCCCAGGACCTGAAGATCATGACCTGAGCCAAAGGCAGATGCTTAACCATCTGAGCCACCTACACATGTATTTTTTGTTTAATAAACAAATGTATCTCTTCTCTATCCATTATTCAAAATCTTCATCTATCTAGTATTCTAAATCTTTATCAATAAATCACTGTACTTCATATGGGCCCACTGATTTTATAGTATGTTTTAAAATGAAGTTGGTTATATAGTCAGAGACCCCACAAAAATACTTACCCAGGCTCCTAGAAATGGCCCTGCTTCTGTTTATCCAGGCACCCAAGTTCTATTTAATTTTTTAAAAAATTGTATTTATTTATTTGACAGAGAGAGAGCACAAGCAGGGGGAGCTGCGGAGGGAGAGGGAGAAGCAGGCTCCCCACTGAGCAGGGAGCCTGATGTGGGGCTCAATCCCAGGACCCTGGGGTCATGATCTGAGCAGAAGGCAGACGTGTAACTGACTGAGCCACCCAGGCATCCCCCAAGTTCTGTTTCTTTCCCTGTACTATGAATTTACATTTCTCTCTCATACACATGGTAATTTTCTTTTAATCTAGAATCATCAATGGAGACATTCTAAAAATGTTAATTTTCAGAAAAAAAACCTTAAACTTGCTTATTTAAGAACTGAAATGTTTAGAAAGGCAGCAAGAAATGGATTATATTTTATACAAATTCATATCCAAGATGATAAAATAGTCTAAGAGAATATAAAAAATGTTTGCTTGATGATTGAAGAAACAGATCAATATGACCATCAAATATCAGACCATGCAACACATTATCATGTCCTTGCTGTTTATTGAGATATGTCATCAATATCTTCAAACAGCACCAAATTTCAGTGCTAAAAGCACTGAAAAAAATTGCTTGAGTATAGTCTTAGAGGTTTTATTCTCTAGTTTGCTACAAGAATGCCTGTCAATTTTCATTGTGGTATGTCAGCCTGAAATGACAAATTTATTTGCTTGTAGCTTCTAATTTGCTGCTTCTAATATTCTATAGATTGGAGAAGTAAGTTTATAGTAAGTTTATTTTGCTTATAATCAAAATATATAGATATCTATATATTGATATAGACATATCGATATATGAATCTGAGCAAGGGATGAAATACTTCTATGCAATAAAATACTAAGATATTTGGACTTTAGTTCATGGGATTTATGAAACTATCTCAGGTTTAATTTTTGGTCTGTCCATTTCTAGGATCCAGGTTGAAGTTGCTGGAAGTCTATTTAATATTCTTGTGTGTGTTTGTATTTGTATGTGTGTGTTGAGATTAGATTTTATATTTTGTATACACCTATCTTATTATATTATAAACACCAGATTTGACATAATATCTTAAACCAGAAGGAAATGATTATTTAATTAATTAATTAGGGGCATGTTCATACCTCCGATGTTGACATTCTTGATGTTTGTTTGAACTGGTGGTCCCCTTAGTTCATTAGTCTTTAGTGTTGGTCAATAAAAGAAAAGCAGTACTTGAATTTTGCCAGTGTATATGAACTGCATAGCCTAGCAGGGTCCCAATCCAAGCCAAAAGTTTAATTGAATGAAAGGTTCTCTGGAACACTCATGGTTTTATATAAGAGCAATAAAATTTTAAATGTATCTATCTAATGTATTTACTAATAGCAGTTACTTGTTTTACAATAAGCTCAGTCATCTTTTGTAGTGCAAACCTGTACCTTCACATCCCAGGGCTCCCTCCCTATTAAACCCTCAGAGTCACAAAGAGTGGCTGTTCTTTTGGCTTTCCTAATCCACTGGTACTATGCAACAGTACCACAACAATCCTCTAATCTCCTTTAAAATAATAATGAAACTTCTCTTTTTTCTCTGAAAAATCTGAAGTCAGGACAGCCTCACTCTATCCTCTGGACTCTCTCCTGTGTCCCTTGTTCCCTGAGTTATTCACTGTGGCAGATACAAATGAACTACAAATCTTTGAGAAATAGCAGCAATCTTATCTTTCTTTAATTCCCTTTCCTTTGTAAAAATGACCTTAGTTACCTTTCTAGCCTATAGGAGAATACCTATCAAAGGAGGCCCTAGGAGTCTTTTAAGCTTTCAGGTCAGCATTATGCTTTTGAAGAAAAGAACTCTGCTAGGACTCAGAAGACCTGGATTGTTCTTTGTGTCTCCTTGGTAACTCATTTCTTGACCTTGAATAAGTCACTGAAGGCCTTGCTAGGCCTCAAATTCTTCACTTATAAAAATGGGTATATTTCCTGATTAATGTATGCTGTCTAAATTTATCTCCCCAATAATGCTGAAATTTATTCATGGGAAGAATCTCTCCTTTGGTTCATGGCATATGTATTATGTGGTGATTAGGTCACAAGAGTGGAGCTGTCATGAATATCCCATTCACAAAGCCCTTATAAAAGAGACCCCAGAGAGCTCCCTCATCCCTTTTGCCACATGAAGACACAGTAAGGAGATGGACATCGATGAACCAGAAAGTGGGTTCTCACCAGACACAGAAGCTACCACTGCCCTGATCTTGGACTTCTCCAGCCTCCACAACTATGAGAAATAAATTTCTGTTGTTTATAAGACAGCCAGTCTATGATATTTTTGTTATGACAGCCCAGACAGACTAAGATACCACAGACGCATGTGTAGCAATCCCCTACCTTGCAAAGCTTGATGGATTCCCAGACATAATATGCAGTGGCTGCCGTTGAACATAAGTCCCTCAGTTTATGAAGATGATTGCTACCCTGCTGAAGCTAGTGCTCAATCTCTTTCTTTCTCAATCTCAGTCTCTCTCTGTCTTGGCAGGGGTAAATAACCCTTGAGTTCAAAAGGTTGGGGAGGATGAGATATGTGTTGATTCTACATTTAAGACAGTGGATTCCTTCTGACTCGTCCTTAAGTCTGTCCCTAGCTAAGTTTTCTTTTTTATTTTTTAAAAATATTTTTATTGTTATGTTAATCACCATATATTACATAATTTGTTTTGGTGTAGAGTTCCATGATTCATTGTTTGTTCATAACACCCAGTGCTCCATGCAGAATGTGCCCTCCTCAATACCCATCACCAGGCTAACCCATCCCCCCACCCTCCTCCCCTCCAGAAACCTCAGTTTGTTTTTCAGAGTCCATAGTCTCTCATGGTTCATCTCCCCCTCTGACTTACTCCCCTTCATTCTTCCTCTCCTGCTATCTTCTTCTTTTTCTTTTTTCTTAAAATATGTTGCCATATTTGTTTCAGAAGTACAGATCTGTGATTCAACAGTCTTGCACAATTCACAGCGCTCACCGTAGCACATACCCTCCCCAATGTCCATCACCCAGCCACCCCATCCCTCCCACCCCCGACCACTCCAGCAACCCTCAGTTTGTTCCTGAGATTAAGAATTCCTCATATCAGTAAGGTCATATGATACATGTCTTTCTCTGATTGACTTATTTCACTCAGCATAACACCCTCCAGTTCCATCCACGTCATTGCAAATGGCAAGATCTCATTCCTTTTGATGGCTGCATAATATTCCCTTCTGTATATATACCACTTCTTCTTTATCCATTCATCTGTCGATGGACATCTTGGCTCTTTCCACAGTTTGGCTATTGTGGACATTGCTGCTATAAACATTGGGGTGCACGTACCCCTTCGGGTCCCTATATTTGTATCTTTGGGGTAAATACCCAGTAGTGCAATTGCTGGATCGAATGGTAGCTCTAATTTCAACTGTTTGAGGAACCTCCATACTGTTTTCCAGAGGGGTTGCACCAGCTTGCATTCCCACCAACAGTGTAGGAGGGTTCCCCCTTTCTCCACATCCCCGCCAACATCTGTCGTCCCCTGACTTGTTAATTTTAGCCATTCTGACGGGTGTGAGGTGGTATCTCATTGAGGTTTTGATTTGGATTTCCCTGATGCCGAGCGATGTTGAGCACTTTTTCATGTGTCTGTTGGCCATTTGGATGTCTTCTTTGGAAAAATGTCTGTTCATGTCTTCTGCCCATTTCTTGATTGGATTATTTGTTCTTTGGGTGTTGAGTTTGATAAGTTCTTTATAGATTTTGGATACTAGCCCTTTATCTGATATGTCATTTGCAAATATTTTCTCCCATTCTGTCGATTGTCTTTTGGTTTTGTGGACTGTTTCTTTTGCTGTGCAAAAGCTTTTTATCTTGATGAAATCCCAATAGTTCATTTTTGCCCTGGCTTCCTGTGCCTTTGGTGATGTTTCTAGGAAGAAGTTGCTGCGGCTGAGGTCGAAGAGGTTGCTACCTGTGTTCTCCTTTAGGATTTGGATGGACTCCTGTCTCACGTTTAGGTCTTTCAACCATTTGGAGTCTATTTTTGTGTGTGGTGTAAGGAAATGGTCCAGTTTCATTCTTCTGCATGTGGCTGTCCAATTTTCCCAACACCATTTGTTGAAGAGACTGTCTTTTTTCCACTGGACATTCTTTCCTGCTTTGTCAAAGATAAGTTGACCATAGAGTTGAGGGTCCATTTCTGGGCTCTCGATTCTGTTCCATTGATCTATGGGTCTGTTTTTGTGCCAGTACCATACTGTCTTGATGATGACAGCTTTGTAATAGAGCTGGAAGTCCGGAATTGTGATGCCGCCAGCTTTGCTTTTCTTTTTCAATATTCCTCTGGCTATTCGGGGTCTCTTCTGGTTCCATACAAATTTTAGGATTATTTGTTCCATTTTTTTGAAAAAAGTGGATGGTATTTTGATGGGGATTGCATTGAATGTGTAGATTGCTCTAGGTAGCATTGACATCTTCACAATGTTGGTTCTTCCAGTCCATGAGCATGGAACGTTTTTCCATTTCTTTGTGTCTTCTTCAATTTCTTTCCTGAGTATTTTATAGTTTTCTGAGTACAGATCCTTTGCCTCTTTGGTTAAATTTATTCCTAGGTATCTTATGGTTTTGGGTGCAATTGTGAATGGGATCGACTCCTTGATTTGTCTCCCTTCTGTTTTGTTGTTGGTGTATAGGAATGCCACTGATTTCTGTGCATTGATTTTATAGCCTGCTACTTTACTGAATTCCTGTATGAGTTCTAGCAGTTTTGGGGTGGAGTCTTTTGGGTTTTCCACATAAAGTATCATATCATCTGCAAATAGTGAGAGTTTGACTTCCTCTTTGCCGATTTGGATGCCTTTGATTTCTTTTTGTTGTCTGATTGCTGTAGCTAGGACTTCTAATACTATGTTGAATAGCAGTGGTGAGAGTGGACATCCCTGCCACATTCCTGACCTTAGGGGAAAAGCTCTCAGCTTTTCCCCATTGAGAATGATATTCGCTGTAGGTTTTTCGTAGATGGCTTTTATGATATTGAGGTATGTACCCTCTATCCCTATACTCTGAAGAATTTTGATCAAGAAAGGATGCTGTACTTTGTCAAATGCTTTTTCTGCATCTATTGAGAGGATCATATGATTCTTGTTCTTTCTTTTGTTAATGTATTGTATCACGTTGATTGATTTGCGGATGTTGAACCAGCCTTGCAGCCCAGGGATAAATCCCACTTGGTCGTGGTGAATAATCCTTTTAATGTACTGTTGGATCCTATTGGCTAGTATTTTGGTGAGAAAATTTGCATCCATGTTCATCAAGGATATTGGTCTGTAATTCTCCTTTTTGATGGGATCTTTGTCTGGTTTTGGGATCAAGGTAATGGTGGCCTCATAAAATGAATTTGGAAGTTTTCCTTCCATTTCTATTTTTTGGAACAGTTTCAGGAGAATAGGTATT
Source organism: Callorhinus ursinus (assembly GCF_003265705.2). NCBI lineage: Eukaryota > Metazoa > Chordata > Mammalia > Carnivora > Otariidae > Callorhinus > Callorhinus ursinus. The sequence continues at coordinate 11,716,536 of NW_027397095.1, forward strand.
AATTCTTCTTTAAATGTCTGATAGAATTCCCCTGGGAAGCCATCTGGCCCTGGGCTTTTGTTTCTTGGGAGATTTTTGATCACTGCTTCAATTTCCTTAGTGGTTATAGGTCTGTTCAGGTTTTCTATTTCTTCCTGGTTCAGTTTTGGTAGTTGATACATCTCTAGGAATGCACCCATTTCTTCCAGGTTATCTAATTTGCTGGCATAGAGTTGCTCATAATATGTTCTTATAATTGTTTGTATTTCTTTGGTGTTGGTTGTGATCTCTCCTCTTTCATTCATGATTTTGTTGATTTGGGTCATTTCTCTTTTCTTTTTGATCAGTCTGGCCAGGGGTTTATCAAGCTTGTGAATTCTTTCAAAGAACCAGCTCCTAGTTTCGTTGATCTGTTCTACTGTTCTTTTGGTTTCTATTTCATTGATTTCTGCTCTGATCTTTATTATTTCTCTTCTCCTGCTGGGTTTAGGCTTTATTTGCTGTTCTTTCTCCAGCTCCTTTAGGTGTAGGGTTAGATTGTGTATTTGAGACCTTTCTTGTTTCTTGAGAAAGGCTTGTATTGCTATATACTTTCCTCTCAGGACTGCCTTTGCTGTATCCCAAAGATTTTGGACAGTTGTGTTTTCATTTTCATTGGTTTCCATGAATTTTTTTAATTCTTCTTTAATTTCCTGGTTGACCCATTCATTCTTTAGTAGGATGCTCTTTAGCCTCCATGTATTTGAGTTCTTTCTGACTTTCCTCTTGTGATTGAGTTCTAGTTTCAAAGCACTGTGGTCTGAAAATATGCAGGGAATGATCCCAATCTTTTGGTACCGGTTGAGACCTGATTTGTGACCTAGGATGTGATCAATTCTGGAGAATGTTCCATGGGCACTAGAGAAGAATGTGTATTCCGTTGCTTTGGGATGGAATGTTCTGAATATGTCTGTGAAGTCCATTTGGTCCAGTGTGTCATTTAAAGTCTTTATTTCCTTGTTGATCTTTTGCTTAGATGATCTGTCCATTTCAGTCAGGGGGGTGTTAAAGTCCCCCACTATTATTGTATTGTTGTCAATGTGTTTCTTTGCTTTTGTTATTAATTGGCTTATATAATTGGCTGCTCCCATGTTCGGGCATAGATATTTACAATTGTTAGATCTTCTTGTTGGATAGACCCTTTAAGTAGGATATAGTGTCCTTCCTCATCTCTTATTACAGTCTTTGTTTTAAAATCTAGTTTGTCTGATATAAGGATTGCCACCCCAGCTTTCTTTTGGTGTCCATTAGCATGGTAAATGGTTTTCCACCCCCTCACTTTCAATCTGGGGGTGTCTTTGGGTCTAAAATGAGTCTCTTGCAGACAGCATATTGATGGGTCTTGTTTTTTAATCCAATCTGATAGCCTGTGTCTTTTGATTGGGGCATTGAGCCCATTTACATTCAGGGTAACTATTGAAAGGTATGAATTTAGTGCCATTGTATTGCCTGTAAGGTGACTGTTACTGTATGTTGTCTGTGTTCCTTTCTGATCTTTGCTGCTTTTAGGCTCTCTCTTTGCTTAGAGGACCCCTTTCAATATTTCTTGGAGGGCTGGTTTCGTGTTTGCAAATTCCTTTAGTTTTTGTTTGTTCTGGAAGCTTTTTATCTCTCCTTCTATTTTCAATGACAGCCTAGCTGGATATAGTATTCTTGGCTGCATATTTTTCTCGTTTAGTGCTCTGAATATATCATGCCGGTTCTTTCTGGCCTGCCAGGTCTCTGTGGATAGGTCTGTTGCCAATCTAATATTTTTACCATTGTAGGTTACATATCTCTTCTCCCGAGCTGCTTTCAGGATTTTCTCTTTGTCTCTGAGACTCGTAAGTTTTACTATTAGATGTCGGGGTGTTGACCTATTTTTATTGATGTTGAGAGGGGTTCTCTGTGCCTCCTGGATTTTGATGCCTGTTTCCTTCCTCACATTAGGGACGTTCCCTGCTATTATTTGCTCCAATATACCTTCTGCCCCTCTCTCTCTTTCTTCTTCTTCTGGGATCCCAATTATTCTAATGTTGTTTCGTCTTATCGAATCACTTATCTCTCGAATTCTGCCCTCGTGATCCTGTAGTTGTTTCTCCCTCTTTTTCTCAGCCTCTTTACTTTCCATCATTTGGTCTTCTATATCACTGATTCTCTCTTCTGCCTCATTTATCCTAGCAGTTAGTGCCCCCATTTTTGATTGCACCTCATCAATAGCCTTTTTGATTTCGACTTGGTTAGATTTTAGTTCTTTTATTTCTCCAGAAAGGGTTTCTCTAATAACTTCCACGCTTTTTTCAAGCCCAGCTAGTATCTTTAAAGTCATGATTCTGAACTCTAGGTCTGACATCATACTAATGTCCGTGTTGAGTAGGTCCCTGGCTGACGGTACTACCTCTTGTTCTTTTTGCTGAGGTGATTTTTTTCATCTTGTCATTTTGTCCAGAGGAGAATAGATGAATGAGAGAACAAAATGTTAACAGGTTTACAATGTCCCCAGCAAATATACTGTATACAGATCAGAAAAGACCTGAAACCAGGGGAAAAGAAAGGGAAAGAAAGAAAAAAGAAAGAGAAAAAAAAAAGAAAAAAGAAAAAAAAAGATAAAAACAAAAACAGAACAATAAAAAAAAAGCAGAATGTGATCAAATATGATCAGGCTAGTGCATAGATCAGTGCCACACACTAGATTTTGGGCGTATTTTGGTCTGTTAGAAAAAAGTGCCTCCTAAAATTTTAAAGGAAGAAAGACATATATGTACAAAATAAGGGTTGATACAATGAAGGAATAGAAGATGACTGTAAAGATGAAAATTATAAAAGATTTTATAAAAGGACTTGATAAGATAAGAAGTTGTTTGATAAAAGAAAGAAGATTTAAAAAAAAAAAAAGAAAAAAGGGAGAGAATGTGATCAGGCAGGAGACTAGAACAGAACCATACACTAGTGATTTAGGGTATATTTTTATCTGTTAGAAGAAACTGTATCTCAAAATTTTGAAGAGAGAACAACTTATATATATATATGCCAAAAATAAGGGTAACTACTATGAAGGGATAAAATATGACTCTAAAAATGAAAAATAAAAAATGTTTTTTTTTTTTTAAAAAGAGATTGATAAGATGTTGGTTGAAAAAGGGAAAAAGAAGAAAAAGAAAAAAAAAGTTAACAAAAATTAACTTTGATGAACTAATGAATCATGGTAAAAAAAAAAAAGCCATGAATTCTATGTGCAGTATTCCCCTAGCGCTGGAGTTCTCCCGTTCTCCTTGATCGGTAAACTTGGTCTTGGCTTGCTGGCTGTTCGTGCTGATCTTCTGGGGGAGGGGCCTGTTGCTGTGGCTTCCAAATGTCTTTGCCGGAGGCTGAATTGCCCCGCCCTTGTCGGTCCGGGCTAAGCAAGCTGCTCGGGTTTGATCTCAGGAGCTTTTGTTCCCTGCAAGCTCTCGGTACAGCCTTGGAGGACCAGGGCAAAAATGGTGGCCTCCCAATCTCCACCCGGAAGAGCTGAGAACTCGGGGCCCCGCTCCTCAGTGCGCCCCCAGAGAAAAGCAGTCACTCCCTTGTCCCTGGTCTCCGGCCGCACTCCGTGCTCACCCGGCCTGTGACCGAGCGTTTGTATCTCTGGCACCCGACCCCGCGTGGAATCTCCAAACCCAGCAGATCCCTGCGGTGCGCTCCCGCGCCGCTCCTCCCCGGGAAGGAAGGGGAGTCTCCCCGTATCTGCCACCTGTTGGGTCCCTGCTGCAGGGGCAGTGGCCCGACTGGGCCGCGGATCACAGTTTATGGCCACCCCGAGCTGAGAGCCCGCGCCTCGGCTCCGTCTCTGCAGCCGGCTTCCCCGCTCCGATACCTGGGAGCTCTGGCGCACTCAGGCACCCCCGGTCTTTCTGTGACCCCGAGGATCCTGAGACCACACTGTCCCGGGAGGATTCCACCCCCCCACTTAGCCACTGGAGCAACGTCCCTCCACGGAGCCGGCTTCTAAAAGGTCCGATTTTGTGCTCCGCGGCTCTAGCACTTGCCAGAAGCGGCCGACGGAGGCCCCCTCCCCCGCCGTCTATCCTCCCGAATATCGCCTCGGATTCACTTCTCCGCACGTCCTACCTTCCAGTAAGTGGTCGCTTCTCTGTACAGAGAGTTGTCGCTACTCTCCTCTTTGATCTCCTGTTGAGTTCGTAGGTGTTCAGAATGGTTTGGTCCCTATTCAGCTGAATTCCTGAGACCAGACGAAATCTAGGTCTCCTACTCCTCCGCCATCTTGCTCCGCCCCCTAGCTAAGTTTCTGTTATGGACTAAATGTTTGTGTGCCCCTCCACCCCCCAAATCCATATGTTGAAGCCCTAACCCCCTATGTGATGGTATTTGGAGATGGGGCCTCTGGGAGGTAATGAGGTTTTAATGAAGTCTTGAGGGTTGAGCCCCCATAATGGGATCGGTGTCCTTATAAGAGGAAGAGACACTAGAGCTCCCTCTCTCCAAATGCATGACCAAGGAAAGGCCATGTGAGCAGACAGTGAGAAGGTAACCATCTGCAAGTCAAGAAGAGGGCTCACTCTCACCAGAATCCAACCAATCTGGTAACCTGATCTCAACTTCCAGCCTCCAGAACTGTGAGACAATAAATATCTCTCATTTAAGCTACCCAGTAACAGTATTTTGTTATAGCAGCCCAAACAAAGACAGTCTGAAACAAAAATTCATAAAAATGGGTAAAACTGTCTCAGTTGCCCTGTTTCACCTGTCACTGGAAACGTCCACATCTCACTATTTGATTTTTTTCATAAAAAAATCCACTTTGGCCAGTCACATGTGCCTATGATCTGAAAGGCCCAGCATGGCAGCCTTGTGCTGAGGAACACATATGACTTAAATCAATTCCTGTGGTGATCAGAAAGACAAGACTAGGGGAAATGCAATCATTTTGGAGAGGAAATGAAGATCGGCATAGTCCTTTGTGGATGTGCTGTGAGCTTTTCAACCAAATTCCCCTTCCTTTTTGCATACTATTTAATCTTAATAAAATAACTCCCTTCTCTCAGGGGTGCGGGCACACCTCTCCCCACATTGCCGCACTGCCTCCCTCCCAAATGCTCCCTACAATTTACAGAGGTGAGGTCATCTGCTTTAAAACATCTGAATAACTTGCCTTGTTGTTGAATAAATGTGTTCACCATTCAGATCCCATAGCTCTCTACAACCTGAGTCATAGTGCTTACTTTGTTAGTAATCTTTATTAATATTTCATCAGTCAGTTTCTTTCCAAAAGGATGAGGTTTGCACTTTTCCTGCCATGCTGAGAGGGAGTGATAAAGGCAGAAAAGCTTACTGATTTACATAAAGATTGCAAACTATTATTCTCCTAGTAATTTTAAAGTGCACACACTGCATACCACTTTCTGATGGGATCGCATCCCTGCCTATTGAGCCTGACATGCACGAAATCCATCATTGGAGTTGGCTTTCTAAAGAGGGAAAGCACTGCTTACAGGGGAAGTAAGGAGTGCTATCTTTTAAGACTGCTTTTCAAGGACAGCCAGTGGGAGTCAATGGAGTCGTCTTTACAAAAAATTCTATTCAGATATCCATTCCACTAAAATAAGCAGAGATTCAGGTCAGGCATACTTCCTGAGGCTCCCTCTCACATCCAAGTCACATCTACTTTCCACTTTTAATTACAGACTCCTTGCAACTTCCACCTCCCCTTTACCTTGATGGCTATGCCTAGTCAAAAGTTTTTCATCTGTTCAAATTGTCAATCTTACTTTCTCGACTATTATGGTTCCTTCTCAAAACTCTTATTTTTTTTCCAACTCCTGTCATCTTGTGTTTGGTCATATGCCACTTTGCACACTGAGAAATTTAAAAAAAATTTTTTTTGGATTTTATTTATTTGAGAGAGAGAGAGGGAGAATGAGCAGGGGGAAGGGACAGAGGGAGAGAGAGAAGCAGACTCCCTGCTGAGCGGGGAGCCTGATGTGGGGCTCGATCCCAGGACCCTGAGCCGAAGGCAGCTTCTTAACTGACTGAGCCACCCAGGTGCCCCTGTACACTGAGAATTTTTGACCTGTTAACTCCATCAAGCTGCAGACCATATTTTTATTTTTATTAATTAATTAATTAATTTTTAGCAAGAGAAAGGGTATGCAAGTGGGGGGGTGGTGGATAGAGGACGAGGGGGAGAGAGAATCCCAAGCAGGCTCCATGCCCATTGCAGAGCCCGACTCAGGGCTCGATCCCACGACCCTGAGATCACAACCCAAGCCGAAATCAAGACTCGGATACCCAACCAACTGAGCCACCCAGGTGCCCCCAGATCATATTTTAAAAAATCTAGAATGCCCATACATCTCAGTTTTCTCAGGAAAGCCCTTGTTTACTACTTATTATTCCATTCTAACTTAATAGTGACCCTCTTTTTTCTCAAAAGCATTCTGGTCTCAACAATAAATTATATGGTCCCTTTATCTAGATCCCTTTTATTGCTGTACCCCACAATCCATGCTAAGCAAGAAGCAAAGTGCTCAAGATGTATTTGTTAAAGGCAATTAACCTGCTTCTTGCCTTGCAATTATATTACTATTATTTATTGCCTACATTATCTCCATCAGTGATGTGTCACAGCCTTTGTATGTATTACTCATTCAATTCCGACATCTCTGGTGAGGAGCCTTATCGACATATGTCAAATGCAAAAATTGATTTAAGCAGAAATTGACTACATGTGTGGTAACTGACATAAAGTTCGATTTCAGCCTTATTTTCATTCCTGGATCAAAATATAGGCAGCTGTCAGCTACTTATATTCATTAAGGGGAACAAACATGGATAATATGACAAAGCACATTCTTCAAAACCGTACAGTAAATTATTTTGTTTGGCTGAAGATTTCACTTTCTGCCTATAATACTTAATCTGATGTTGCTGTTTTTTTCTTCTCCCTGAGCTCATACATACTATTCCATGTAATAATCATTTAAATAGCAACCTCAAGTAAAAGTAAAATGGGGTCTGGAGAGAAAAAAGCAAACTAGATTTCTCCTCAGCACAGAGCTTCAGGTACACTTTGGTTAGCTCCTGAGCTCCCTCAGAAAAAATCAAGGCTGTACTTGACTAGAAGCCGCAGTCCAATCAGAAGTGCTTGAGAGCCGATGAAAGGGGAACATTTGCCCATCCCCCTCTCCCATCAGGCATAGAGTGAAGCCATTTCTGGGAGGTGAGGCATCTTAGGGTCTCTAGGTGCCCAATCCCTAGAAGCATCTCAGTACCAAACAAGTTTCAATTTGTTTAGCAATATATTCTAGGCCCTCTCCCCTAGAGTCTGCTCTCAACTTATCTTTCCAGTCTTAACTCTCAGCACACTGCTTCCTGCCATTCACTTGATGGTTGCAGCACTACTCGTGGTTACTAAATATGTTTTCTACTTCCCAGCAGTTTTTGTGTGTGTGCGTGCCATCACCCCTCTCCTAAAATATCTTCCTCTCTTGTCCTCCTATCTTTCCATGTCCAAATCCTAAATATCTTTTTTTAGGCTTAAGTCAAATATATTTCCTCCATATTCCCCCTATCCAAAAGCAGTATTTCTCTCCTCTGAATGCCCCAAACACCTTAATTTCCCCTTCTTTTATGGTTTGTAACACCTCATACTTTGCATTATTTATATGAGCATAAATCTTACAAGGTTGATTAAAGTGTAAGGTACTTAACAGTAGTGATAACTTTGTACCATCTTAAGGTCTAGATGAGAAATATTAAGAACTTAGTTAATGATTAATGCATGAATTAATGTGTCCAACTTAGCCCAGTCAGGACTTCAGAACTCCTGTTTTCACAATGGGTGACCTGGCTATATCCAATTATCCTGTGATTGCCCTGATATTCATTGGTATTCGGGATTGCTCATAGGTAGAGCAAGTGAAGTGACTCAAAATGAACCTGTCATCTGGGCTATGCATTGACAAAACAGACACAGTTCTGATCTGAGCACAGAAGTTTTATGCCAAATTGATAAATAACTCAAGTTCTCATTGGTCGAACGCTTGTTTTGCTTTATATTCTCTAATGTCATTAGATTGAATGCCTTTCAAAAAGTATAATTACACATCTTTCATCATAATAAAAAAGGTTTGAGTGACATTTAATTCTTAAATCATAATGATATTTTCTCCCTATGAAATATGAGAGCAATGATGGCCTTTGATACCATGATGATGCTATTGTACTAGAATTTTGTCTATAATTCATATTTTCTGTCATGTATAAAGCATTATTAGTATCATGTGAACAGCATCATAATAAATATCTCTTATACTAATTGAAATACCATTATCTGAATGACTCTCCAGAGCTTTTCATTATTAAATTTAAAAACATTTTCTAACTTAATTTTTTTTGCTTTTTCTGGAAACTCTTTTGTAGTATCGGTATACAAATTTTCATCATATGAACATTATAATTCTTAGCCCCCAAACAGATTTAAGTGCCATATGAATAAGTAAGTTAAATTTGAATTTGTCATTTTCTGGATAATAGAAAATGGTATAGAAAAGTATATTTCCCTAAGCAAAGGTGATGAGATAATCTTAGAGCCAGAGAATCTCAAGGTTCAAAGAAATATTTTGGGCCATCCAATCTACCTTGCCACTTAAAGCAGGCAGGAATTTTTCTATAGCGATTTTGACAGGTGACCATCTAGTTTCTGCCTAAACTACTAGAGCGAAATTTGTTTCTCTCTAACTTTGGTTTCAGTTCTGTCTTTTTTTTTTTTCTGAGGTGATAGAAAACTGCTTCTTGCCTAAGGCAGTCATCAAACATTTGAAAATAACATTTATGTGTGTGTATATATATATATATATATATATATATATTTTAAGTAGGCTCCATGCCCAGTATGGAGCCCAATGCCGGGCTTGAACTCACAACCCTGAGATCAAGACCTGAGCTGAAATCAAGAGTTGGACACTTAACTGACTGGGCAATCCAAGTGCCCCCAAATATTTGAAAATAAATTTCCCTCTTGGTCTTGTCCTGATTGGTGGCATCTTTGGTTCTTTTAACCATTTTCCATCCAAATGAATGAATGAATGAATGAATTGAATCCTAACTGCTCCAGTAAACCTTTTCTGAATGTTTCCCAGTTTGTCAATACTCTTTCAAATACAAAACTTAGAACCAAATGCAGTATAATCTTTGTTGACTGACCATTATGGAAATGTGTCAGACTATTGTTACCCATGAATTGAACACTATATTTCTGTTGATGTAGATGCCTGGAAAGCTAGTGCCCATGGATAATTCTTCTATATTAATCTTGTGTCAATTAAGACTCCAAGAATTTTTTTCACATTAATCCCTGCCCAGTTTGATTTCCTTTGGACTCTCACTAGAAAATTGATTTTTCTAAATACCTAAAAACAATGTAAATAATGCATACTATTAAATGCAACTTGTAAAATGCATAACATATACAAAGGAAAACACATAATCCAACCATATATATATATTAATATATACTATAATAATATATAATAATCATTGACATTTTAGTTTATTTCCTTCCACTTTTGATATTTAGATCATAGAAGCTGTACTGTACTGCTGTGGTCTGAATGCTTGTGTCTCCCCAAAATTCAAATGTTGAAATCCTAACGTCTAATGTGATGGTATTAAGAGATGGGACTTCCAAGAGTTGCTTAGGTCATGATAGTAGAGACCTCATAAATGGGTCTAATGTTCATATGTAAGAGACCCCAGAGAGATCCCTTGCCCTTTCCCCCATGTGAGGATACAATGAGAACTCTGTGACCTGGAAGCAGGCCTTCACCTGACCATGTTGGCATCCCAATCTTGGACTTCCAATCTTCAGAATTATAAGAAATAAATTTATGTTGTTTATAAGCTATCCAGTTTGTGTATTTTGTCATAGCAACCTGAATGGACTAAGACATGTATGAATATTTTTACATCCTGATGTTTTTTATTTAACATTATGTCAATGATGTTTTCATGCTCTTAAAATTCTTCAAAAGTGGTAAGCATATGTCCTTTATTCTGTAGCAATTTGTATTTGCTGTTGGGTAGCATTTAGTAATTTCCCCCTTGAAAGATTTTGTTTTCAATTTTACTGTTTTAAAAATGTTAAATAATGCTGGCACTGAGTCACTTAGGTAATGCACAGAGGTAATGGATTATCTATTTGAAAAAAGTACAATTATATCTTTATCTCATAGGACAAAACAAAATAAATTTCATAAGAATTAAAGGGTTATATGTAATAAGAAATGCCAATAACATCTAGAGGAAAATATGGGTAAGTTTTTACCTGATGGGAAAGAACTTGTAATCATATAAGAAAGCATAAAGAAAAAATCAATACATTTGATTACATGAAAGTTAGAAATTCTAAATGTCAAAAAACATCCTATTTGAAAAGACACAGTATATAACATTTTGTGAAAAAAACATTTTAAATGATGATCTGTATTCATAATGTACAAAACAAACATACAAATAAATATCAAAAACATTAATATCCTAGTGGTATAATGTGTAAGAAACATTAAGAGTTAGTTTGCCAAAAAAATACAGTTCGCTAGCAGCCATAATATAAACTGTCCTTTCTTACTAGTAATCGTAAAGGCAATATTAAAACAAAAATCAGGTATTTTTGACTGTGTATGAACTTGTACAACCTTTCTGAGGATTTATTTTGTAATAATATATGTCAAATGCCTTAAATAAGAGCACACCTCTTAATGTAATAATTTTTCCTCTAAGAACATATCCTAAGATAAAAATCAGAGATATGGACATATATGCATGAATAAGAGTATTCGTTGCCCAATCTAAAGCTTAACACTAAGAAAATATGTAAATAAAATGATAGTATGCATAGTTTTAATAATTGTCTATTTAATATAATGGGGAGATGCTAACAATGCAATTTGAGAAAAGCAAAATATAAGATATTATATATGTATAATTACAGTTTTGTAAGAAAAAACTATAGTAATAAAAAGAAAAGGCAATATATCAACATGTGAACATTGGTTGTTTCTACATGGAAATTTTTGTGGATGGTATTTAATTGTTCCTCTGTACCTTTCAACATTTCTTAAATCTGTTGTTTAAAAATTAGAATAAAACTTATTTGCATATTTAAAAAGTATTGTGACAAACATCTTTGTACATAAAACTTTGTTTAATTCTAATTATTTTCAGGAGAGATTCCTAAAAGTAGAATGGAGTAGGATGTAATAACTATATTAGTCTCTGTCAAATTGTGCTGTTTTGGTTCGGGCTGAGCATTCTCACATGTCCAGGAAGTTACAGATACCATGTGTCATTCAACATACAGTAGGATTCTATCTATCTATTCTATCTGCGAGTCTGCTCAGCATAATAAACCAAAACCTAATGTAGTCACTGTTTACAAAGGGAAAATTGGACTAAGACAGTTTAGAGGATGGAGTTTCAAGCACAGAGCCCTGTGGGCAGGCCATGAGGGCCTGTGAATAGTCATGGAAGCTGAGTTGTTTATGTCAATAAAAATGGGAGGATTTACCCTTGCCATGAAATGAAATATGAACAAAATTAACTAGTTCTGGTCATCAAGCACCTACTTACTAAGGGTCCTATCATCTGATCAGTCTTGTGGCAGATAGAGGAGACCTCATTACAGCACTTTAGGAACATAGAATCTAACTATAGAGTTACAACTCATGTCCAGGAATCATTGGGAGCAGTTTGTCCTAAACTTGGGTGATGATCCAAATCACGCAAATAAACACTTAAAAATAGAGATTTCCAGTTTCTCTGTCTAATGATCATTGTTCAGTATCTTTGGAGTGAACTATTTTTTAAAAATTTCTTCAGCAACCCTGATGGCCAGCCAGGTTTGGCAATCACTGAACTGGACAAATTAAGCTACTATGAAGAGGTCTGGGCAAAAGCAGAACCAGGATGAGGTGGGAATAGTCAAGTAAGGCTTATTATAGGAGATGAAACAGAGGCAAATTTGCCAAAGAGGTTTATTTACCTTTTTCACTGTGTATTGGACCTAGGATTTTTCTCAAGAGGCATTTGTGTTTATATATATATATCTCCAACAGCCATATATGTTACATGTTTTACTTACTTATCAAGATAAAGCAAATTGCAATAAAAATTCCAGACCAGGAAAATGAGAAGGAAGCAATCATTCTCTTACAACTGGTACAGTTATTCATTTTTATTTCTGTAACATTCATTCATTTAATAAATATCTCAGCATACTGTGCACGGAGCTCCCACTCTTTTATGTGTTTGGAATAAACCACAGACAAACAGGCAAAGATCTCTGCCCTTGTGATGTTCACATTCTAGTGGGAGAAGACAAAGGAGAATAAACAAAATTAGTACATTATTGAGTATGTTAGATGATGACAAGTGTCTGGAGAATGTGAAGAGGAGGAGTCAGTATTAAACTGGGTGATCAGGGTAGGCCTCCTTGAGAAGGTGAGATTTGAGGCTGGAGAGGGAATAAAGCAACTAGGTATCTTGGAAAAGAATGTTCTAGGCATAGAATATAACCAGTGCAAAAGCCCTAAAATGGCAGTGTGCCTAGTGTGTTTGAGGAAAAGCCAGGAGTCCAGCATGGCCGAGATGGAGTGAATGACCAGAGAGGAATAGGAAATGAGGTCAGAGAGGTAATGGGGGTGTCAAATTGCGTAGGCCTTTGTAGGCCACTGTCTTTTATTTTAAGTGTAATCAGGAGCCCCACTCCCAGTCCCTGGCAAACACTGACCTGATTTCTATCAGCAATTTCGCCTTTTCCAGAATGGAATCATATTACATATATGTATGTAATTTTGTGTCTAGCTCCTTACAATTAGAATAATGTTTTTGAGATTCTTCTATGCTCTTGTGTGTATTGGTAGTTCATTCCTTTTTATTGCTAAATAATTCTCATTGTGAAACTACATCCATTTGTTTAGCCATTCGCCGGTTGAGGAGGAGGATTTGGATTGTTTCCAGTTTGGGGCTATTATGAGGCTATTATGAAGCTGCTATGAACATTTGTGTAGAGGTCTTTGTGTGGACATATGTTTTCATTTGTCCTGGGTAAACTACTAGAATTGGGGCAGTGGGGTCATGTGAAAAGTGTATGTTTAATTTTAGAAGAAATTGCCAAACTCTTTTCTAAAATGTCTGCATAATTTGTATTCTCACCAGGAATGTATGAGAATTCAATTTGTTCTTCATCCTTGTCAGCACTTGATATTTACAGTTTTTAAAAATTAGATAATCTGGTAACTGTGTAGTGGTATCTCATTGTGGTTTTAGTGTACATTTTCCTCACGGTCTATGATATTGACCATCTTTTCATGTTTATCTGCCATCTGTATCTCTTTGCTGAAGTATGTTTAAATCTTTGTTCATTTTAAATTGTGCTATTTGTCTTATTATTACTGAATATTAGGTATTCATTTTCTATTCTGGATGCAAGTGCTTTATCAGCTATGCATTTGGCAAATATTTTCTCCTTGTCTGTGGCCGATGTTTTCATTTTTGTAAAGTTGTCTTTTGAAAAGTAGGAGTGTTTAATTTTTATTTTGTTCAATTTATCAATTTTTTTCTTTAATGCTTTGTATTCTCATGCATGATCTGTGAAATATTTGTATCATCAAGGTCAGAAATAGTTTTCCTAGAGTTCTTTTAGGAGCTTTATAGTTTTATGTCAGATTATATTTTATTTATATTTTATTTAATTTTTATGTTTTATATCAGGTTATATTTTATTTGTATTTTATTTAATTTTTGTAAATATTGTAGATATTGTGACATATGGGTCAAGGTTCTTCAAGGTATATATATATATGAATATATATATAATATATGTATATAAGGTGAATATATATATATAAGTTTTCCAGCACCATTTTTTGAAAAGACTATTTTTTCAAAGATTTTATATATTTTTTTTTATATACACACACACACAAACACACTTTCCATATATATGTCTCCAGTTACTTAGGTCTTCCTAAAGTTCTCACAAAAATGTTTTGTACCTTTTATCATACAAACATTGTGTTTTTTAGAGTATGACTATTATGAGTATTTCACAGTTTGATGCTGTTGTAAGTGGTACTGTTTTCTTCATTTTAATTTGCAACTTTTATTGCTGGTATAGAGAATTTCAACTGATTTTGGTATACTGAACTTGCATCCTGTGGGGTTCAAAAATCTTGCTTTTCAGGTATAATAGCTTTTTTGGGAAGACTCTTTGTAATTTTCTAAATAGGCAATCATGTCATCTGAGAATAAAGACAGTTTAATTTTTTCTCTTCAAATCTAGATGCCTTTTATATCATTTTTTTCTACCTGATTGCATTGCTTAAGACCTGAAATATAATATTAAGTATAAGTGGGGAGAGTGAATATCTTTGTCTTAGTCCTTATCTGAAGTGGAAAATATTCAGTCTTTCTTTATGAAGGCAAATGTCAACTGTTGATATATCATACATGCCTTTCATGAGGTTGGGGAAATTTCCTTGTATTCCTAATTTGCTGAGAATTTTTTAATAGATGTTGAATTTTGTCAAATTCTTTTTCTACATCTATAGTGATACTCATATATAATCTTTATTTTTTGCTTGTTGATATCGTGAATCACATTGATTGATTTTCCAATATTGCTTTGACCTGGTAGTCTTGTAATAAACTCTTCCTTGGTCATTTATATATAAATATGACCACTGGTATAAGGAAGATTATCTTATATATTGCTGGATTTGATTTGCTAACATATTGTCAAGGATTTTTGTGTCAAAGTTTATGAGGGACAGTGCTCTCTAGTTACATTTTCTTATAATATCTTTGTCCCATTTTGTCTCAGAGTAATTTTGGCTTCATAAAATGATTTAGGAACGTCCCTCCTTTTTTATTTTCCATAAGAGTTCTTGTAGCATCGGTGTTAGTTTTCCCTTAAATGTCTAGTAGACATTGCCAGTGAAGACATTTAGGCCCGGACTTTCCTGCGTGCAAAAAAATTTTAACTAAAAATTCTATTTACTAAATTTGTTTTTTCAGGTTATCAATTCCTTCTTCAGTAACTTTTGGTAATTTGTGACTTTCAAGGATTTTGTCCATTTTATTTAGGGTATTAAATTCACTGGCATAGTATTTTTCCTAATATTTACTTTTTATGCTTTTAATTCCTGGAGCAGCATGTGTAGTGATGTCTGCTCTTTCATTTCTGATACCGGTAAATTATCTTTGCCCTTTCTTTTGTCTTCATCAATTTGATGAAAGGAATACCTTTTTTTTTTATCATTTAGAATAATCACCATTTGGTTTCATTGATTTTATCCATTTTAAATTTTATTGATTTCTGCTCTTACATTTATTACTTTCTTCATTCTACACGTGTTGTGTATGAATTGCTCTTCTTTTCCTAATGTTTTTTTCTTTAATATTTATTTATTTAAGTAATCTCTACGCCCAGTGTGGGGCTCAAACTCACGACCCTGAGATCAAGAGTCACATGCTCTTCTGACTGAGCCAGTCAGGTGCCCCTTCTTTTCCTAATTTCTTAAGGGAGAATATTAACTTATTCATTTTATACTTTTTTGCTAACATAAACATTTAGTTTTATAAGCTTCATTCTCAGCACTGCTTCAGATGTGTCCCACAAATTTTTATATGTTGTGATTTTGTTTTCACTTAATTCCAAATATATCCTGGCATCTCTTGTGTTTTCTCTTTGCCCATGGGTTAGTTTTTCTTTGTCATTCATGCTAGAGGTTTGTCAATTTTATTGATCTTTTCAAAGAACGAGCTCTTTGTCTCATTGACTTTCTCTATTGCCTTTCTCTTTTAAATTTCATTGATTCTACTCTTTATCATTTCCTTCACTTTGATTGCTTTAATATTATTTTGTTCTCCCTTTTATAGTTCCTCAGGTGGGATTATATTACTACACCATGGATTTGAGATGTTTCCTCTTTCTAATGTACAAATTTAGTGCTATAAATTTTCCTCTCAGCCATGCTTCAGCTGTTCCTCAGAAAATTTGCTATGTTGTGTATTTATTTTCATTCAGTTCAATTTTATTTTCTTTAACATTCCTTGAGACATCTTTTTGGAAATAACCTTTGGGTTATTTGGAAGTGTGTAGTTTAGTTTCCAAGTGTTTGGCAATTTTCCTGCTATCTTAAAAAATTTTTCATCCTCCCAAACAGGAAATCCGTACCCATGAAGAAATAACTTATTCCCCCACCTCTCTCCCAGCTCCTGGTAAATTCAAATCTACTTGCTGTATGTATGAATTCACTGAACCTAGACATTTCATAGAAGTGGAATCATACAACATTTTTCCTTTCATGTCTGATATTTCATTAGCATAATGTTTTCAAGTTTCAACCATGGGATAGTCTGTATTCGAAGTTCATTCTTTTTTATGGCCAAATAATATCCCATTGTATGTATATACCATTGTATATGTATTTTTTTGTTTATCTATTCATCTGTTGCTGGGCATTTGGATTCTTTCTACCTTTTTACTGTTGTGAATAATGCAGTGTATGTTGGCATTTCAGTCTGATTCCCTGTTTGAATTATTTGGGGGTACATACTAAGGAATGGAAATGCTGGGTCATATGATAATTCTATATTGAACTTTTGGAGGAAACACCCAACTGTTTTCCACATTTTCTTTTTACATACAGTCCAGTAGTATACAAGGGTTGGAATTTCTCCACCAATGCTTGTTATTTTCTGTTTTCTTTTTATTATAGCCATCCGATTAGGTGTGTTGTGGTATCTCATTGTGGCTTTGATTTTAATTTACCTAATGACTAAAATGACGTTGTGCAGGTTTTCATGTACTTATTGTTCATTTGGATATCTTTTTTGGAGGAATGTCTATTGACGGCCTTGACCAGTTTCAAAATCGTGTTGTTGGTCAATTTGTTGTTGACTTTTAGTAGCTCTTCATATACTCTGGATATTAGACACTTATCAATATAGGATTTGCAAATGTTTTCTCCTACTCTATTGGTTGCATTTTTACTTTCTTGATAATGTCCTTTGATGAACAAAAGTTTTAAATTTTCATTAAATCTAATCTATCTCTTTTGTTTGTTACTTCTGCTTTCAATGCCATAACTAAGAATCCAAAGTCATGAAGATTTACTCCTATGTTTTCTCTAAGAGTTTTTTTAGCCTTATATTTATGAATTTTAGTTCATTTTTTTTAATTCACTTTGAGTTAACTTTGGTAATTGAGGTAGAGGCCCAACTTTACTTTTTGGCTTGTGGGAATCCAGCTGTCCCAGTACTATTTGTTGAAGAGGCTATTCTTTCCTCACTGAATAGACTTGGCATCTTTATCAAAAACCAATTGGCCAGAGGTATATGGATTTATTTATTGACTCACAACTCTATTCCATATATTTGTATGTCTCTCCTTATGCCAATATGACACCATTTCGATTGCTGAAGTTTGTAATACATTTTTAAATCAGGAATTGTGAGTCCTCCAATTTTGTTCTTTTTCCCGATTGTTCTGGCTATTAGGGCCCCTCACTACTCCTATGAATTTTAAGATTACATTTTCCTTTTCTGCAAATATGTCTGTTAGAACTTTGATAGGAATAGTGTTCAGTTTGTAGATCAGTTTGGATATTATTGAAATCTTATCAGTATTAAGTTTGCCAACCCATGACCACAGGATGTCTTTCCATTTAACTAGTTTGTTTCAGTATACATGTCTTTCACTTTCTTAAATATGTTCCTAGGCATTTTCTTCTTTAGATGCTATGATCAATGTAATTGTTTTCTTAATTGCCTTGTAAGATTGTTTAATAATAGTGTATAGAAACAAAACTGATTTTGGGGTGTTGATTTTGGAAACTGCAATTTTGCACAATTAGTTTATCAGCTTTAATTTTTTTTGTGGATTATCTGGGAATATAGATAGTTTTACTCCTTCCCACTCTGGAAGGCTTTTTAATTTTTTTTCCATGTCTAATTGCTCTAAAACTTCCAGTACAAAGATGAATGCCAGTGGTAAAAGTAGGCCACCTTATCTTGTTCCTGACCCTAGGGAGAAAACTTTGTCTTTCACCATTGAGTATGTTGTTGGCTGTGGTTTTCCCATAAATGTCATGTTGAGGAAGTTCCATTCTATTACTAGTTTCCTGAGTTCTATTACCATGAAACAATGTTGGATTTTGTCAAATGCTTTTGCTGTATCAACTGTGATGGTAATTTTTTCCCTTTCAGTCTGTTATTTGGTATGTTACATTAATTGATTTCCTTATGTTGAACCACACTTGCATTCCAGGATTAAATCCTACTTGTTCATGGTTGGTTTGCTAATATTTTGTTGAGGATTTTTGCATCTATATTCATAAAGAATATGAGTCTGTAATTTTCTTTTCTTGTGATATCTGTATTTGGTTTTGATAACAGGAGAATAATCGCCTCATAGAATGAATTAGGAGGCATTTCTTCCTCTTCTATCTTCTTAAGGAATTTGAGTAGGATTGGTATTATTTCTTCTTTAAAAGTTTGGTAGAATTCACCAGTGAAGCCCTCTGGTCTAGGGCTTTCTTTGTTGGGAGATTTTTGATTACTGATCCAACTCTTGTAGGTCTATTGATATTTTCGATTTCTTCTTGAGTTAGTTTAGATAATTTGAGTGTTTCTAAGAATTTGTCCATTTCATCTACATTACATAATTTGCTGACATACGATTGTTCTTAGTATTCTTTTATAACTTTTTCATTTCTATAAGGTTGGTAGTAATGTCCCCAATTTCATTTTTTATTTTACTTATAGTTGAGCCTTGAACAACATGGGTTTAAAATGTGCAGGTCCACTTATGTGCGGTTTTTTAAAAATAAATATGGTACAGTATTGAAAATGTAGTTTCCCTGCCTTATGATTTTCTTAATAACATTTTCTTTTCTCTGGATGATTTTATTGTAAGAATTCAGTGTATAATACATATAACATACAAAATATGTGTTAATCAACTGTTTTATGTTTTTACTAAGGCTTCTGGTCATCAGCAAACTATTAGTAGTTAAGTTTTTAGGAAGTCAAAAGTTGTATGTGCATTTTTTTACTGTGTGGGGGGTTGGCACCCCAACCCCTGTTTTGTTCAAGAGTCACCTGTATATGTCTGCTCTATTTTGTAGTATTGTTCAAGTTCTTTATTTCTTTGAGAATGAGGTGTTGAGTTCTCCAACGGTCATTGTAGAACTGTGTATCTATCTCCCTTCGATTCTGTTAGTTTTTGGTGTCATTTTTTAAATCCCTTGTTCTTTGATGCATAAATGTTTATAATTGTCATATTTTCTTGGTGAATTGAAATTTATCAATATATATTTTTTTGTCCCTTGTAACAGTTTGATTTAAAATCTATTTTGTCAGGTGCCTGGATGGCTCAGTTGGTTAAGCAACTGCCTTCAGCTCAGGTCATGATCCTGGAGTCCCGGGATCGAGTCCCACATCAGGCTCCCTGCTCAGCAGGGAGTCTGCTTCTCCCTCTGACCCTCCCCCCTCATGCTCTCTCTCTGTCTCACTCTTTCTCTCAAATAAATAAATAAAATCTTAAAAAAATCTATTTTGTCTGATATTAGTAAAGCCACTTCAGCTCTCTTTTGATTATTATTTGTATGGAGTATCTTTTTTCCCTACTTTTACTTTCAGTCTTCTTGTGTCTTCAGGTCTAAAGTGAGTCTCTTGTAGACAGCATATGGTTGGATCATGTCTTTCAACCATTCTGCCAATCTCTGCCTTTTAAGTGGAGTATTTCATCCTTTTGCATTTAAAGTAATTACTGATAAGAAAAGACTTCTACAATTTTGCTATTTCTTTTCTATACGTTATACACTTTTTTTGTTGTTGTTCTTCAGTTCCTTCATTACTGACTTACTTTTTAGTGTACTCTCTTGATTTCATCTAGTTTCTTTTTCTGTAATTGGTTTTTAGTTTTTTCTTTAGCAGTTACCTTGTATATTACAATTAACATCTTAACTTTTTAATAGTCAAGTTTGAATTGATACCAACACTGATTCAACAGTATATAATATCTGTTGTGTTAAACCTCCTTACCTCTTTTTATGTTATTGTCACAAATTACATCTTTATACATTGCATGCTTATTAGCATAGTTTTATAATTACTGTTTTACACATTTGCCTTTTAAATCATGTAGGAAAATATAAAGAGTAATTACCAACTAAGTATGTAATATTACTGGCTTTTATATTTAACTGCACAGCAACCTTTACCGTTGTTCTCTTTTTTTTTTTTTTTTCATGTGTCTTTGTGTTAATGTCTAGAGTCCTTTTGTATAAGCCTGGAGGTCTCCTTTTTCTTAGGGCAGGTCTACTAGTGACAAACTTCTCAACTTTTGCTTATCTGAGAGTGTCTTAATTTCTACTTCATTTAGGAATGATAGTTTTTAAAAAATAAATTGCCCTGATGGTTCCAATTTTTGTGTCTGAATCACATTCTATTGTTTGCATTATCTCGACAATAGGTTAGGGTTTTTTCTTGATTTTTAATGTATCATAATTTTTAATTTAATTCTGGACATTGTATTTAGAAACAGTAAAGAGTGATATAAATAGTATTTATGCCCAGAAATGAATATGTTTCTCTTTCTATTAAGCTATTAGAGTAGAGTATGTAGGGGAAGAGCTCTGTGTTAGTGCCCTGATGACTTTGCACTTTACTCACCCAGGCCACATAGCCAAGGTTTCAGTGCAGCTGTTCTATTTCTTTGCAGAATATCCTGTGATCTTCCTGGAACATGAGAGCATAATAGACTTCTGAGAAGCTCCTACTAGGTTATTTCCTACTTGCCTCCCTATCTTCCTAGGAAGCTGTCATGAGACGGTTTCTCATTGTCTCCCAGGTTCTGATGAGATAGGAAGATTTCTGGCTGTACTCTTTAAGGTAGAGCTACAGGATCTAAAACTAATTACGTCCACTGTGGCACAGGCTGCATCTCACCACTTGTGTTGCAACCATCCAAACATTTTTGTGCCATTATTGTCCTATGGGACGAGGGAAACAGGATTTCCCTGTTTGGGAAACTCTTGGGTTTGGCTGTTCTTATAGTTGTTGTATGTAAGTAATAAACTATCTGAACTTAATAAGAACTCATTGCTTCTTTACTGGACCATGATCAACTTATCTTGACAGGATGTTAGGTCAATCTAGTCAGGAATTGAGCTGGGTTTTATTTCCTTGTTTCTATTTTTACCTTCAGCAAACCACAGGCATTGAATGGTAGTGTACTGTTTTAACTTTGTGTTTAGAATGAGGACTAGACTTCTGGAAGGTTTTTCTCAGTATTTGTGCCCCACCCTCTGCTCCACAGAAGAGATCTCTCTCCAAGCACTTTCCCTCTACCAGTGGAAGGAAACATGAAGGCTTCTGTTGCCTGTTAGTCAGTTCTAGGCTTGTCATGAGGACAAGGGTTTCTCTAGGTTCTCCTGGTCTAGCCTCAGTCTTTAGCATGACCTGTGGCATCTGGACTTTAGGGATCAGTCTTTCTAGCAGCATTACTTCCCCACTTCCTGTGTTAGCCAACTCTCCCTTATATTTGTGGAAGGTTTTGGGTGGGAAAGGGTTTCTTCCCTTCTTCTCTGTATTGGTATAGGATCCTGAACCCAAGAGTGTTCCCTGTCCCTCCCTGAGAAGAATAGAGTTTTTGTTTCTTCCATTCCCCTGAAATAAGATATATTTTCTTGTGTTCTTTAAGTAGGGGTGTTTCTTATCCCTTCCTCAGAGAAAGAATGGTTAGCCCCTATCCTTCTTCGAGTGTAAATGATCCTTGCTTAAATCCTGGGAACAGGACTGTTTTCTGCCCCTCCCGAGTGGCTTAGGGACTTTGCTTCATATGAGAGAAAGTTCAAGAAAGGAGATGCTGTTTTATCTGTCTCCAGATGGAATCCAATCATCTCTGTATGCCTGTACCACAGAGGTGGGGTTCTCTCAAGTTTCCTGCATTGAGAGCTCAACTTTCTGATGGGCCCAAGAAATATTATTTGGGCCCAAGAAATATTATTTTGTAATTATTCAGCCTTTTCTCAGTATTATGTAGGATTAATATTCTCTTGAGGGTGTTTTGCACACTAAGCTCACAGAGGGGTGATGTGATCTGAGTTACATTTTTAAAAGAGCTCTGAATGCTGTGTTGAGTATAAGTTAAAGTGGATCAAGATTGGAAGCAGGGAACCCTGTTAAGATGCTATGCAATTACTCTTATTTGGCTCAGATCTTCTTAAGAGTCACTACACAAATAAAAATCTGCTGAATGACATAGTTCATATTTTGAGAAAATAGTTTATACAGTAATCCTTCAAGAAAGATATGGATTATTGTGCTGTTAAATTCTAAAAAAAACCTTCTTCTGTGAGATATAATATAAAGAAGGCTGAAAATAAAATAATATCTTTGCGGACATTTTTATAGCAAATGTAGAAGGATCTTCCTATTATAATTTAAAAAATAAAAACCCTTGATAAAAGTTGTGCTCATAACATTAAAATCAATCTCAGTGAAGCTGATCATGTAGGAGCAAAGCTTGTGTGGTCACTATGCTTCTGTTTCAAGTTTTTTTCCATAATTCACCTTAGAGTACTGTTTCAGTTAATTTACTTTCAGTTGGAGGTAACAAGAATAGCATAGTACCATTGGTTTAAAAATAAAGACACATTATTAGCACACATAACTTAAATTTTAGAGGTAGGTTATGCTTCAGGCAAGGATTGATCTAGTAGGTCAACAACAAAGGACTATCCTTTTTATTTCTGACTCTCTACTTTTCTTTCCATGATGTCAACTTCATTCTAAAACTGACTCATTCTAAATCTAAAGATGGCTGCCTGTAGTTCCTGGGTTTATAAACTTCTTTGTTCATATTTAGTGTGTGAGGGAGAACATCTTTTTATGTATCTTCCATTGAAGTGAGAGGAAATTTTCTTCTTCAGAAACTCTCAGCAAGTGTTTCCTCAAATATAAATAGTTCAATTTTTTCATATATTCATCTCTGGGCCAAAAATATTGTCTCCATAGGAAGAGGATACACCAATTAGCTTAAGCCAATTAAGGTCCTCTTGGAGATGTAACTGGAAGTGGCTAGAGTCAATCTCACCTAAATCTCATGGCTGAGACGTTCAAGTCCTATTAAGTTGGGGGAAAGGAAGCAAAGGAGCAAATAAGAAATGACTACTATAAGTATCTAGAAGAAATAAGAGAATGAATAGCATTTCTCTGTAATTTTCCTGAAAATTACTTCTATCACATAATTTAGAGGTCATACAATCTTTTTTAAAAAACAAGGACTGGCAGGCTAGGGGTGCCTGTGTGGTGCAGTCGTTTGGGTGTCCGACTCTTGGTTTTGGCTCAGGTCATGATCTTGGGGTCATGGGATTGAGCCCCAAGTGGGCCCTGCATTCAGTGCAGAATCTGCTTTAGTTTCTTTCCCTCACCCTGTGCCCCTCCCCACCCTGCTCTCTCTCTCTTTCAAATAAATAAAGAAATCTTTAAAAAAATAAAAAACAAGGATTGGTAGGCTATTATTCTATATTGATGATTGGAAATAGATCCATTTACTTTAGAGACAAAGGAGCAGGTAAGAGTACTTTGTATTATGACATATAAAAGCCTATATGAAAAATTTCCCTTCCAGATAGAAAACTACCAGATCTCTCTGTAGAGAAATTATCCTCAATGGCCATACCATATCTAAGCTATCTTCTCTGTTTAGACAAAAAAAGTTCCAAATATATTGTGCACTGCTTGCAAGGTGTGGGTCAAGATGAGAAGAAGCAATGGGCAGATGGTAGCTATGCTTGTGGTGAATAGCATCATGCATAAATTTGTCAAATTGCTAAGTTGTATACCTGAAACTAATGTAACATTGTGTGTCAACTATACTAAAAAAATGTCCTCTAAAAGATATAAGAAGAAGCAGTTAGGGATATATGAGGAAGGAGGAGTAAAGAATGCAGTGGAAAAGTAAAGAAAATGATTGTTGACATACTTGGGAAACCTGGAAAAATGATGATTTCAAAGCAGGTTCACATCTGTGAACTTTCCTTTTTGGTATTAATATTACACTCCATCTTGTCATATTCTTTTGAGTGGCAGATCCCCAAGACAGGTAAATGGAAAGCATCAACTATGCTTGACTCCAACAACTGAACAGATGATATATCCTTACTACCTACACTAAGATTAATATGCTGGTGTTTTAGGTCAGAGAGAAATTGGCTTTTAAAATTATATACACAATGCAAATATAAATGGATTTGTTTTTCCTAGAAAGTACAGCTATGTTCTTTCTTTGTCTTCTTATTTTTTTTCTTTTTTCCTCCTTTTTTTTTCTGGGAGGGGGTTGAAGTTAAAAACTTCTGGAACCTATATCCTAGAGCCATATGTTGATGTCTAGGAATCAAAATAGAAAATTGAATAGGAGGAAAAGCAAAAGCATCTGGGATCCCTCCATTTTATAAACTCTATGGAAAAGAAATCAGGGAGAAATAGTGTATGTAGTGGAAAATCAATCAAAGGCTTAGTCCCATTATATACCCCAGTCCACAGTCTATAATTCAGCTTGGCAAATAAAATTTATCATTGACTTGTCATTTTCAGAAACTATTTGGCCTGCAACAAAGCTGCAATCATATATAGGCAGAATAAGAACTGAATATGAAGAGTGGCAGGAAATCTTTCCCCAAACCCTCCCAAGGCCCCCAGTCCACACATCAATTTATGAAATACCACCTGTAGAGATTTACAAATGCACAATTTATATTGCAAATTCAGGCATACTATAGTTCTTTCAGATTAGCGAGTGATACCAGGTCCTTTTCCTGTTTGTACCTGAAACAAGAGCCTAGTTGAAAGGCAATTTTTATTTGGAGAGAGGAATGTACGTATGGTTAGTGTCATGGCTAGAGGAGAGAAGAATGGAAGGAAAAAACAATCTGAGAGCTTGAAGCAGTGTCCCATGGGACCTGCCATGTGCTGTGTAAAGGCACTGTCTGCCAATGGAACAGACCAAGAAAAGGTACGCTAGGAAGGGCAGGGGGGAAGTGCTTTGGAAATCCCAAATACCAACATTCAAGCTGGCCAAAGAAAGAACCTGAAGACCCAGATGTGTTTTAATATAACCTCATTACATGGAAACCTAAGATTTCTCCTAATAAGAACTCCTTTGCTGCATTTAAGTTTACAAAACATTAACTGCTTGAGGTTGGGCCACAGAACAGCATGGAGATCCTTCAGAAATGATAGGATTATCAGAATAAGCTGATAGGAGAAGAAAATTATCCACCCAGCTTCCTGAGGTAATAATATCCATTTATCAATAGGGACTCTAATGGAATCTGACCCCGAAATAACCTGGAAAGAAAACAAAAAAGAAACTTCTTTTTTTTCTAGCCTGATGCCTTTTCCAGCTAGATTGCTTTCTAGTCATTGGGACCCATGAATCCCTTCACCCCCATTTTGATCCCAAGGGTCCCAAACTAGAATTTACTTTGTAAATGAGGCTCGCATCTATGGTCTATGTTCTTTAACAGATGTATCTATTAAAAAGACATCAATCTGTGGCCAAACACACCAAAGTTAAGCAGTTGGCTGCTTCCTGTAATTATGAGCTAGAGAGAATTTCGTATGTTTCAAAGTACGCGGTATGTGAGACAAGGGCAAACCCTCAAGAAGAGCTGCCTGGGGAATTCTTTCAAAGGCTCAGGTAAATGATTAGCATGTATCTGAAATCCCTTCCCCAGCAGAGCTACAAGTTTTCATCTGAATATAGCAGGTCAATTTCATCCTAATAAATGTACACCTACAAGCGGCAGTTTTGATAATCTTCCTTCCTGCCTAGACTCAAATAATGTCATTTTGCGTTTTGGTCGATTTTCTATAGACCAGAAGAAAATTGAAATGCTCTGCCTCTTATTTTCAGAGCACTTCCATTTCACAGTGCAGTTTAAATCTTCTCTTTCTTTTCTCTCCCTCCAACAACCTTTCTTTGTTAAGGAACTCTCTTTCTTTGAGCGCTCCCTTCACCCCATCCCCACTCCCTCTTCTTCAATAGAAAGCCAAATGAAGATATTTAAAAATGCTTGCTAAAGAGGCAGGAAATGGGTAATGGCTGAATGAGGGAATTAATCCAGAGTAGAGCAGCCGGGCATTCGAAATCCATGCTGTAGTCCCCAACACGCAATATTATTTAAATCAAATTGTTATCTAAAATAACATGGAGGAAATAAAATGCAAAAAAGAGTGTACCCTGAAAAAATTTGAAATTGGCTTTCCCAAAACAGAAGAACACTTCGTTTTCTGTAACCTAACACTGATTGGCTACCATAGCAGCTCTGGAAGCTAACTAAGCAATTAGAAGACTCTGGGTGAATGTTCTTGGGGCTGGGTAACTGAAGTAGAGGAGAATCAATGTAGCACTGTGTTTTCAAACAGCTGAAATATCTGAGATTCCTGAAATGTCAAAAGGTTACTGACTTCCTAATTCTTAAGATATACTGTTAATATTTAGGCATTCTCCAACTGACTAAATGAATGCATATTGTCACTGTTAAAGCTATTCCTGAAAATAAATGTTCAAAAGCTACATATAATATTTTGAAAGCATGCATTGAAAAAGATCGATGTTTGGAGTGCCAAAATGAACCCGAACACTGTCATTTAAATTCAAGGCAAATCTTCCCAACCTCCATATCAAGTGACTTTCTATTTCAATAGCTGAAAGTACTAGAGAGCAAAGCACTTCAAACCAGTAGATTTTTTAATAGATCTTGAAAAAGTCTGGCCACCAGGACTCCCATCTTCATTTATAGACAGTTTCCACTTTTGTCTTCCTTTCGAAAGAGTCCCATAGAAAACAGTGCTCATGTGGCTCCACAAACCACTTTGCTGAACGGAGATACTACAGAAATATGCTCAGTAAGACAGAAGTGATAGGTCTGGCAATTAGCCAGACCAGACAACCCTGATGGGGGGATTGGGTGGGGCAGGGGTGAAGGGTAGTGTTTTACTTTCACCTGCCATCCTCCTAACAGGAAGTGAAAAGGTAAGTAAACAGACGTAGGCCTCTGCCTTAGGATAGGATTAGGAATAGAATAGAATCTAGGATACTTCCAAGAGGAACACAGAGACCATCATTTCCAGCCTCAAACTTTTTCAGGCGGGAAAACGGAGATCCAGAGAGACTCAGTAACTTGTCCAAGGTTGTCCAGCTAGTTAGCATCAGATCCAGGGCCAGGATTTAAGTGTTACCCCTCCGCCTCCAAGGCTTATAGCCTTTTAGAGTCTATTAAATGGGACTCAGTCCTTCCTTGGTAAAGATGCAGTTCCTGGGTGTGAAAAATTGTCCAACCATTCCAAAATAGATACTGCCTTCCTACTGGTGGGGTTTGCATTCTTTGCAGTTTTGCATGGGGCCACCAAAGCCATCTCTTGGGTCTCAAAGTTCAAGCCATTCAAGTAAACCTGTCTTTCTGTGGAAAGGCCACCTCCAGTGTCAAGAACACTGGGATGGCTATGGACATGAATCCGTTTGCCTGTTCAGACCGCCAAATGGGCATCCGCCCTTATGAAGGATGTGTGGTAAAGTGGCAAGTGGAAAAGTTTTTCCTTCAGTTGCTGTCACAGTCCCTGCACACTCCCAATGAGTAGTTTAAATACAGCAACAATATGGCACTATTGTACGGTAAAAATCATCTTAGTAGGAGATGAAAGCCCTATTTTAAAATACACCCTAAATAGTCCATTTACTCCAACAAATGGCAGCTGATTGGGCTGTACTGTAATTGGGTACAGCATTGAAGAGCTGCTTTGCCTATTATTTAAATTTCCAGTGAAGAAATAGCTAGTTCCTTCATCTTTACTCGACTCATTTTTCTTTCAGGGCCACAGATGTGTCTTGGCCGTCGCGCCGCTCCAGAGAAGGAAACAAGGGAGGGAGTGGGGGAGAGGCAGCTCCCCCACAGCACAACACGCAGTCATGACAACCAAGCTGCCTCTGCAAATGCTATAGGACCACCTTCCCTCCAGGCATCTGCTGAGCAGCTCCAGGAATTTCGCTGACAGCAGGGATAATTTGCAGACTCCAGCCCTGCTCTGCCAGGCTGAATGAACACCACCTTCCTTCCCAATCTTCCTGCCCAGGCGGCTGTGGTGGGTGGCCTGAGGTATGGTATATGCAAATCAAATCAACAACTCTATTGGAGCACCTGCTCAGTGTTTGGCCTGGAAGGAGACTCTAATTCTGTAATTCCTCAGGGGAAAGTTAGAAGGGAAGAACTGTAATTCAATCCACATGGCATGTCACTTTTTTCTCTGTTATATTTCACAAGTGTCAGGTTCCATATATCCCAAAGGATCTTCTTCCTATCCGAACCTGCTCCTCCTCCTGTGGCCCCGCCATCCACCTACTCCCCCAAATAAGAAACTTACAAAGGACCTTTGACTTGTCCCCTTTTCTCATCGCCCACACCCAACTTCCTTACATGGAGTTTCAGTTATTTCTGCATCCTAAATATCACCTACATCTATCCCCTCTCCTCCATTCCTAATAGCACAGTTTCAGGTAGTAATCATTTTCTCACAAGCAGACGGGAGTAGCCTCCTAATTATAAACCCTGCTATTTGTTCTTTCCTCTCCAATCCACCCTTTTCATTGCTCCCAAAATGAGCTTTCTATAAAACATGTTCTAAAATTTGATCTCATCATTTCTCTACTAAAAATCCTTCAGTGATGGCCTATAATTTTCAGAAAGGGTGTAAGCTTAGTATGGCATACAAGTCACACTGAGATCTGGCTCCTGCCTACCTCCTTCAAATACCAATCATGTTGGAGGTGTTATTATATATAATTCCTGTCTATCAAAAAACGCATCTAGTCAAGTTACTGTAGACCTTAAAAGTAACAAAATATACATTGGAAAATAGTCTGGACTTGGGGCACTCTCATGATACAGATAGGCCTTCCTTTCTGAATTACCAAATTCTGTTTATTTCCTGAATTTGGGTAAACAGTGGCCAGACTTGACTCAGTACTTAATGCTTACCAAGGAATTCACTGCCCTGTGTTCCAGGACCCTTAAGGCAGTCGAAATCATGTATAGAATCAGGCCTAAATCCTCAGCTGTGTCTGTGCTTTCGACCTGCTGTTTCTGGAGCTTTTGCTCTTGTTGAGTCACTGTGGCTGAGAAGAATAAGGGAATTGGAGGATAAATAAATGTATAATAAAAAGATTAATTAGCTACATTTTAATCAGGTCTTTACATAAAGATTTAGTTATGTATCCTCAACTTGAGTTACCTCAAAGTAACAGAGTCCAGCAGGCCCAAAAGATTACTGGCACTAAAGGAAGTTGATGAGTAGGATGTGTCCCCCCGGAGGAGAATTCTAGAAGTTCAGATGGATGACTTCACAGAGATCACTTGTCTGGACCTTCCATTCCCCTTCTCCCTTGCCTCTAGCCTCACGGTGGTACATTTTTCCTATGGTAGAATGAACATACAGGCAGTGTATTTACTTCAAAAAATATTTATTAAAGACCTACCATGTTCAAGGCCCTGGGATAAAAAACTATGGATATAATGATGAACCAGAGACTCATGGCAGTTACATTCTAGTATGTGTGGAGGTGAGGGGAGGGGCAGACATTGATCAAATTATCACACAAGTAAATGTGAATTTTTAATAGTCGTAAGTGACATGTGCTTCAGAGGAAATTATCAATGGCAGAGAATGCTAAATAATCAAGGAAATCCCTGAGAGGATGATATATGAACTGAGACCACGTAGATTAAACGGAGCTAATAATGCAAAGAGTTGAGAGATGAACACACCAGTCAGATAGAAGAGAATTACTAGTCCCTAAAGCACAAAGGATGTTAGTTCTAAAAACAGCAGGCATGTTAATGTGAGTGGAGCATAGCAAGTGCAAGGGTGAGAGGCTGAGTAGGTGTAGTAAGTGGGAGAGGTGAGATTCACGTGGAGACGTAGATAGGGGCCAGAACATATAGGGCCCTGAAGATGAAAGTAAGAGGTTTAGGTTGCATTATAATGGCAATGCCCAGTCTTTAAATGATTTTAATCATGAGAAGACAATGATGTAAGTTCAAAAAATATCACTAACTACTACAGATGGTGGGGAGTGGTGCAAATAAAACCATGAGACCAGTTTGGAGGCTATCACAGAGGTTCAGATGACAGATGATTGTGATCCAGTTTAGGATGATAGTGGTGGAGGTGGAGAGAAATGGTTGAAATCTGGATATATTTTGGAGTGAAATCTCCTTGACTTACTAATGGATTAGATGTTGGGTGACAGTCTATGACACCCAGATTTCCGGTATCAGCAATTGTACAGTAGTGGCATTACCTGCAATGGGGAAGATTGGGGAAAGATCGGGTTGGAGGGAGGTAAAAATCAAGAGTGCTGAGGGCGCCTGGCTGGCTCTGTCCATAGAACATACGACATTTGATCTCAGGGTTGTGAGTTCGAAACCCACATTGAGGGTATAGTTCACTTAAAAAAAATTGACAATGCTGCTTTGAACTTGTTTCTATTAGACATCCAGAAAGATGCCCAAACTGTGGTTAATGCTGTGGGAAGAATGGTCTGTAGGGACTAAGAGAAATAACAGTGAGTTCAGGTAGGACGCTGTGACAGTAGCTTCAGTGAGAGGGAATGTTTGCCTTGGATTAGTGTAGTAGCAGAAGCTGTGGATTTGAAAACATCTTAAATTTGAAAGTAAAGTTTGAAAGTAACTTTAATTTCCTATGTCTTTTATTGTTGATACCATCCCCAATGGCAATCAGATATTTGACTTGAAGCCTTTGAGTTCCCTGGCCTTTTCTCCCCCTGTGTATCCGGACAGGAAGCCTTGGTAATTTGACCTGGTGATGGGGCACTATCAGGGGTCCTTACTATGTGTCCACAATAGTATCTCAGTGTTAAGAAGTCCTTGACCCGTGATCGAGTCAAACCTTGCATCAGATACCATCCTTTAGGCATCCCTGAATTCCTAGCTGAAAACAAAAGAATGTATATAATTTTCAAGATGAATCAAGCTGGTGAGAAAAGCAGTATCCAGGAAAAAAACCAACAACAAAACCTACACTTATGGCAAGTTCTAAGGAAGTAGTTGAGTCAGAAATATTTCTGGGGTGCCTGGGTGGCTCAGTCAGTTAAGCATCTGCCTTCGGCTCAGGTCATGATCCTGGGGTCCTGGGATTGAGCCCCATATCAGGCTCCCAGGGAACCTACTTCTCCCTCTCCTTCTGCCCCTCCCCCCCACTCATTCTCTCTCTCTCAAAAATAAATAAATAAATGAATAAACAAACAAATAAAATTAAAAATAAATGTTTCTGCATTGACATTTGTGAGGCTTAAGTGAAAAATATTTATTGTTACTGTAGGACTTGATATCCTCTTCTTGAAGAGTGAGTTGGAATCCATCTCCCAGAATCAGGGAAATCAGGACTTTTCTAAGTTATTATTCTTCCTTCAGACCCTTAGCTATAAACAGAAAGCCAGAACAATCTAAGGAATTGGGAGAAATGTTTAGAAGATCATAAATTTAAGCTCCAAGCAACCTGAAGAAATCATCAGGTCCAGTTTACTTCCGTTAGATAGGCAGACAGGCCCAGAAGCAGCCTCCGGTGATGTGAAAGGGATAAGGAGTTTGAGGTCAAACACAACTAAGGTAGAATCCTGAATCCATCATTTATTAGCTATGTATCCTTAGGCAAGTTATTTAATGTTTCTAAGCCTCGATTTCTTTGTCTGTGAAACTAGAGTTATAAACCTGACCCATAAATTGGTTATAACTGTCACATTAGAAGACTCAATGTATGCAAAGCACTTAGTATATGATAAATATTCAATAAATAGTGGCCGTAATATTTACAGAATAGATTTTTAAATAATACTTTTATTGAGAAATAATTCATATATCATACAATTCACCTATTGAAGTGTACAGCTCAGTGGTTTCTAATATCACAGAATAGATTTTAAAACAGAATTTGGTAGTAATTAGACCAGGAAAAAACTGGACTAGATGAATGCTTCTGAATGACTGAATGATAAACTCTTTATTGGGCACACAAAGTAGGCAGTCAAATACTAGTGGATAAAATTAGGTTGACCTGAACATTTCTGTGACCATGCAGGTGTTTATCTATTTTTTTTTTTTTTACCAAAAGTGTCATCTGCATCTGTACACACAAAAGTAATATATTCAAAAGGAATATAGGGAAATAAATGACTCAGTAAGTGGTTTTATGGCATTGCTTCTCTGAATCTATGCACATACATATGAGACCCTGTGGCCTCCTTTACACACACACACACACACACCCCATATATAAAAGTCTGGCTTTCTCCTTATATTGTATATTTTTTCTTGTTCTTACAATGACTTTGAGGCTTACTCAGTGCATAACCTGAAGAACAATAATACTGGATAATCCTTTCCCTAAATCCTTATGCAAACTACCACTTTTGAATAAAATAAAAACAGCATGGGGGAAAAAATGAAGGTGAAGGGAGAGAAAGAAAGAAATAGAGTACTAACATGTATGATCAGTTATACCTTCTAAGAAAAATATGGCCCAGTGATTTTCCAAGAGAAACTAGACTATGTAGAGAGATGAGCCATATATGAGAATCTTCCAGGTCCAAGTCCTTAATCTCAAGGCAGATTTTTTTTTAGATCATCATATGAGACTTCTTATGAGATTATTTTATAGGTGAACTGAGTGTGTTCATATATGTATATGTGTTTTATGAAAGACATCTTGCCTGATATTTTTGCCAAGTCACTTTTTCAGACCACATATGAGCTATTTTGTCACCAGCTAGACTGTACTTTGATAGTAAATGTCTTGGAAAGACAAGTGAATTCATTTCAAGTTGATAATGTTGCCTTCCCACAATTTTCTCATTAGTTCAAATGCCAATTGTGAATCATCTCATCAAGCTTTTGGACTTTAACAACCCAATTTTAGTGCTTCTTCACACTTCAGTACCCAAGTGCCACCAGTTACATTATTATATCAAGTGTTTATTAAATTATCTTTTACATCACATTGAGTAATTCTCATATGGACACTTCCTCTGAATATTTTTAACTCTTTTATTTGAGATTCAGGATTTTGATGAATAGATGAACAAGCTCAATTGATGAATCAATAGATGATCAATATTGATCAATAAGTGAATAATCTCTCTCTTCTGTTTAGAAAAATTTAAATTTTAAAAAAGAATTGAAATTTTATAAATGGCAGGATACATTAGCAAGCAGTAGCCTCTATTCAATAGTGACCATTTTATACATAATCTTCATATGTGTTTTATTTCATTATAAATATATCATGTATGTTTCATTATATAGTACATGTATACTTTATTTCTGATGGACAATTGTCAGCTGTGTTCTTCATTCAGATAAATAATGGAAAATATTCAGTTAGAAAGCCAGATATTTTGCTTACCTGGCATCTAACATCTATATATAGAAACATATATATATAGAAATGTCAGAATACAGGAAAATCT
This sequence comes from Callorhinus ursinus, assembly GCF_003265705.2. Taxonomy (NCBI): domain Eukaryota; kingdom Metazoa; phylum Chordata; class Mammalia; order Carnivora; family Otariidae; genus Callorhinus; species Callorhinus ursinus. The sequence goes on from NW_027397095.1 coordinate 11,750,146, forward strand.
CAGTTAAACAGACTACATAAAAAGAGTGGTTCTGGTTAACTGAATATTCTAGTGACCGGATGGTTAAAAATAGCAACAAAAATGTGTTTGCCCTTGTTCTGCTTCATCCTAGTAATGTGATGGAAACCTATCTTAACCCTTGTGATCCTCAGTTTCTATTTTCTCTTCTGTTGAATGGGAATGATAACAGTACCTAATGCAGAAAGTTGTTGGGATCAAACTGCATGTAAAGTGCTTAAGACCCTGGTAAATAGTAAATAGTCAAATAATTTTAGTTGTTATTGTTGTTCCAGCTTTTTGCCATGGTATGGGTTTGAACATAGTTCTAGGGTTGGGAGAATGGCTAAAGGATCTTTTTTTATCTACTCCTTTTTTTCTAATTTTTTAAAAGAAGTCACTTCAGATTTTTCATATATAGTCCAAATGGTATCTCTTGAACTTGCGGTGAACAGAAAAAAATTCCTTCCTTCCTTCCTTCCTTCCTTCCTTCTTTCCTTCTTTCCTTCTTTCTTTCCTTCTTCCAGATAAAGTGATTGATAAACTCTTGAGGACTAGAACACTTGTATGTGTCAGGAAACCCAACATTAGGCTTAGGAAAAGTTATTTCTTTGCAGTGGAAATAGTATAGCAAATATGTTTCTATTCAAGCATAATGATGTTCAGGTTTGGGCTGTATTGCACTATGACATATTATTCTTTTAAAATATTATTTGATGTAATTTACTAAAATTTTTTAAGAATTATTTTTGTATCGGGGTGCCTGGGTGGGTCAGTCGGTTAAGCATCCAACTCTTGATTTCAGCTCAGGTCATGATCTCCAGGTCATGAGATCAAGTACTGCATCAGGCTCCACGTGGAGCCTGCTAAAATTCTTTTTCCCTCTCCCTCTGCCCTTGTCATCCCTGCTTGCTCACATGCTCTCTCTCCCCCCCCAAAAAAGAATTATTTTTGCATCTATATTCATGGAGATTATTGGGCCGTAGTGTTTTCACTGTAATGTTTTCACCTGATTTTGGTCTTAGGGTAATGCTGGTCTCATAGACTGGGTTGAGAGATAATTTATCTTCTTTGATTTCCTGGAAGAGTTTTTAGAGAATTGGTATTATAACTTTTTTTAAAGATTTTTTAAATTATTTATTTGAGAGAGAGAGAGCACACACCAGCAGGGGAGAGGAGGAAAAGGAGATGGAGAGGGAGAAGCAGACTCCCCACTGAGCAGGGACCCCCCCCAATGTGGGGACCCAGGACCCCAGGTGATACCAGGACCCTAGGATCATGACCTGAACTGAAGGCAGACACTTAACCGACTGAGCCACCCAGGCACCCGGTATTATATCTTTTTAAAATATTTGGTAGAATTCACCAGTGAAGCCATATGGGGCTTGGAATTTTTTTTTTGTCAAAAGATCTTTAACTATGTGGCTCCTGGGTGGCTCAGTCATTAAGCGTCTGCCTTCAGCTCAGGTCATGATCCCAGGTCCTGGAATCAAGCCCCACATTGGGCTCCCTGCTCAGCGGGGAGCCTGCTTCTCCCTCTGCCTCTGCCCCTGCTTGTTTTCCCTCTCTCGCTGTGTCTCTCTGTCAAATAAATAAACAAAATCTTAAAAAAAAGATCTTTAACTATAAATTCAATTTTGTTAATAGATATGAGGCTATTCAGGTTTTCTATTTTTTCATGAGTCACCTTTGCTAGCTTGGGTCTTTCAAGGAATTCATCTATTTCATCTAAGTTTTAAATTTATTGTCATAAAGTCCTTATATTTTCTTATTTTAATATCTGTAAAATCTGTAGTCATGCCATTTTTCTCATTACTGATATTGATAAATTGTGTTCTTTTTTCTGAATATTTTGGTTAAATGTTTATCAATTTTATTGATCTCAAAAAACCCCAGTTCAGTTTCATTGATTTTCTCCATTTCTGTTTTCTATTTCATTGATTTCTTCTCTAATATTTATTATTTGTTTTCTTCTGCTTAATTTGGGTTTAATTTGCCCCCCCTTTTTTTAGTGTTTCTTGGAAGTTGGTGTCATTGATTTGAGATTTTTTTTTCTAATATATGTGTCTAATGCTATAAATTTTCTTCTCAATATTGTGTTGTCTTTTACAGAATATTCTTATTTTGTACAAATATTGTTTTGTCATTGGTTGAGGATCTAAAAAGGTACTTCTCAAACTGAATGTATATGGTAGTTTTAAAAAGGGAACACAAAACCACAGGCTGAATATTAGAAATACTTTTAAGCTTCAATTTCATTAATGACAATTTTAAATAACATTATAAATTATAGTAAACTGATATATAATGGAATAGTATAAAACATTTGCACATATTTTTATGAGATAAAACACTAGATTTTCAGAAATTTCATACTAGGGTGAAGCCACCTTGTTCTAATTCACCCAGACTTTTTGGAGGTTCACTTTTATTCTTATTTACTGACAAAAACATTCTATTGGAAATTTGTGATAAACACTGAACTATATAATATAATATAGGTATACACAGTAGTTTTAGAGCCCAGCAGAAGAAGCATGCATGGAACAACCAAGGAAAACTTCACAGGGTGATAATACAATAAATGTATTGGAGGATTAATAGGAGTTAACTGAGGCTAAGTAGGGGAGGTGGCAGTAATATAAAGATGAGCTTTGCTGGAAAAGCTTTCAGGGAGTTTTTAATCACATCAGGACAGCACTGAAACCTGTGGGAGAATTTAGTTTTATAGGGTTAATATAGATTAAGACCAATGAGGTAGAACAATCCTGCTCTAAGCATAGGAATATGGACTATATAATAGAACCCACAGGAGGAAATGTGGCAAGATTCTGCTTAATAAGTCATTGTTGAAATCCTTTACTTAAACTTTGTGCTTCGGGACTTATACATGGCTCCTTATTTGTGTCTGATTTTTTGAGACAGTGCTGAAGTTGACTGAAATGGTCCTGACTGTAAAATATCAGGAGTAGAAAAGATTATAAAAATAGTTGTAAAATGCTATGTCTGCACTTCAACAAAAAACACTGATATCCATTCAAATAGTTAGGGTATATTGTACTTCCTTAAAAGATTGAATTCAAGCTTGGTTTCTTGCATATTTTTAAAAGATTGTCTAAATTTTCCCCTCACAGAATTCAGAAAAACAGCACTAATATGTGGTAACACACAATTGCATTTGAAAAGGTAGGGGTGACAAAAGTTTGGGCTTACAGTACCATTTTCTTTAACCTTGAACTTGACTGAAAAATAACAATGAAAGTAAAACCTTGTGATATACGATGATTTCTTTGAGAGAGAGAAGGACTTAGGCTAACGTTTTTAATCAGTTACAGAGGTAAGGCTAAGAATATAAGAGAACACAGATCAGGAATAGTGAGTGATCTACCAGATTGTCTCATGGATTCTTTTCTTTTCAGTTTTACAAATCAGCTTTATGGAAAATGGAAGAGATCCAATCCTTTTACCCCAGGGTTTTAATAGCAAGTTGAGCAACTGGAACTTGATGTAATAAGTGCTGTTTTAATGGATTATGGTCAATGAAGTTCTAAAGTTTGAGCAACTACATAAAATGAAGAAATTCAGCAGTGAAGCTTTTCTTTTCTTTCTTTTTTCCTAGTGGCTGAATATGGAAAGAGATTTTAGGTTTTTCAACGTGCCTCAGTCCCTGCCCTGCTGCATTAGCTACTGCTTTGTCAGAATAGCTTTGAGCTTCCTTTGTGAGGTCTCCATTGGGACTTGTATTAAAATCATCTCTATGCATTGTAAATTACTCAAGCAACGTCAAGAAGTGACACTGTTGTGGTTCCTATTCTAGAACATGCACCATCTAAATTTATTGTGGCGGAGAATTCTATGTGAAAGATATATTTGATAGGTGATGGCTGTGAAATACTCAATAATAAACGTCATTGTTCCCCAAATGACCTCCAACCAGCTTGGTAACAACTTGTTTCCTATGTTGCTAGATCCTGAGATCTTTAGGTAAACAGTTCTATACTCTCACTGGGGAGAAGTCAAATTAAAAAAATAAAATAGAAAGAGAATATTAAACCACAATTTTCTGAGGTAAGTTGGAAAGTTAACATAATAGTCTATGTAGAAGACTTTTCTGGTTCTAGATGGAATACTGTCCATCTGAGTATGTCCCTCTGGGTTTTCTCGAGCTTTGTATCCAAGACTGTGAGGAAAGAGGAGAACACAGGTTGATGACAAATGATTTGTCTATAGATGTCAAGCCATTCTGAGGAACTCTTTTTAAGTAAATCATTTCTGGAGTTCAGTTTCAAAGATAACTGAATTCCTTTCTCTGCTAATACGCTTTGGCTTACTTTGTGTTCTGCTTTGTTATTTTGAAGGGAAAATGTCCTACTGGTGTAGAGTTCCTTTTACTGTGCTAGCTTCTGAAGTTTGAAGAAGGGTTTATTGCTTTTTCTAGAGCACAGTAAAATTCTACTATCTTGTTTCTACCTTCAAAATAGCAGAAAAAATCACTACACATACACATTCAGGTGATGGAAATCAGCCAGTCTTTAACAAGAAATATATGCCCATCAGGAGAACCCATTGGTTTTTCAAGACAAGGAGATTCACTCACTCTCAACCTCTTTTGAAGGGGAGAAAGAAAAAAATTCACTTGGTCAGTTTTGCTCACGAAGGAGAAAACTTTCTGCCAACCCAATCACTTTAGCATGAGAAATGACTCTTGTTATCGATGGATAACAAATGTCAAATTCAGAAGAAAGTAAAGAAAACCCTAAGGTCCCTGGGGCTGGCATTTTAGGGGAATGCACAGGTCTAGGAGTGGAAGGGAGAGGAAAAAAAGAAAAATATGGAAGAAACAATTGGAGAATGTACATGAAAGTTTGTGGAGAAGAATCTATTTAAAATAGGACACAGCATAGAGTAATGGCTGTTATGGGGGTAAGTTAGAGATTTGGGAAACTTCTATTACTATTGATGCATGGAAATTAGTATTATGATCTCTTGAAAATGGATTTGTGGTTTAGCAAGTGGCCTTACTTATATTTGAATAATAACGTACATAATAAATAGTAGCATGAGGACTTAAGGACCTCCCTTTTATGAATAGAGGTTATCTCCTTCCTTCTCCTTTCTTGCCATATTTGACTCAGATAAAGAGAACTGAATTCAGTCAGACAATAAGAGATAATTTTGATGGGTTCTTGGAAATTCTTTTTAAACTATTTAGAGATAGCCTTTGAGGAGAGCAACATCTAGCAGTGAAAATAGAAAAATGTAAATTCTAAATTATAACTTCCTTTTTGCCACTAACTAGCTAACCCTTTCTTTGCCAACTTTCCAGGTATCATTTTCCCCATCTGTAAAAAGAGAAATTCCAAAATCTAAGTTCGCTTTCTATTGTTACATTTCATTGCCTTCTACAAATATTTATTGAATACTTGCTAATCTGGAGCCAGACTGCCTGAATTTTTTTCTTTCTTTCTTTCTTTCTTTCTTTCTTTCTTTCTTTCTTTCTTTCTTTCTTTCTTTCTTTCTTTCTTCCTTCCTTCCTTCCTTCCTTCCTTCCTTCCTTCCTTTCTTTTTCTTTCTTTCTTTCTTTCTTTCTTTCTTTCTTTCTTTCTTTCTTTCTTTCTTTCTTTCTTTCTTTCTTTCTTTCTTTCCTTCTTTCTTTCTTTTTTTAGAGTGTGGGGAGGAGCAGAGGGAGAGAGAGAGAGAATCCCAAATAGGTTCCACACCCAGCATGTGAGCTGGATGAGGGGCTGGATCTCATAACCCTGAGATCATGACCTGAGCCAAAATCAAGAGTCAGACACTAACTGACTGAGCCACCCAGGTGCCTCTGCACTGCCTGAATTTGAATTCTGCTTGCCACATATAAGCTGTGTGGCCTAGGATCAAGTCTAACCTCTGCACCTTGGTTTTCTCATCTATAATAACAGTAACTCTACATGATAGAGTTATTATGAAGATTAAATAAGTTAATACATTTAAAGTGTTTGTAATAGTTTCTGGCATAGTATATTTTAATAAAGGTTAGTTCTTAGTATTACTAATTTAACACTGTGTTAAGCACTGAGGAATAAGAATACGTAAGAGATCAATTCTGCCTTCAAGTTATTTGGAGACCATGGGAAGAAGTCAGAAAAGCAAAGAAAAAAAAGATGGTAGTAAACCTACCTGAAGGTTCACAAAAGGCTTCAGAGAGGAGACAACATTTTGAAATAAGCCTTAAAGGTTTAGGATTTTACCAGTAGGGGAGGAGATTAAAAGATGTTCCAAGTTGAGGGGACAGAATGAAAAGAGGCAAACAAGCATGCTGGTGAATGATAGAAGTTCTAAGATATATGGCTCATATTCAAGTTACCCAAGAGAGTATTTGATTATCTGATTCATTAGTCACTGTCCATTTTAGACTGCCTCTATCAAACAGTTCTTCTGCCCAATAACGTCTGATAACTCTCCCTTTTGTCCAGGGACAAACTGATTTCTGATCTGTTCTAAACAGTTGGTTCAGTGTGGTTAAGGTCAATAGGACAAAAAGCCTGAAACCTTCTATGCAAAATATCACTTTTTATACTGTACCACTCTGGATATAGCAAGTACTTAGAGTGGTATGGCCTATCCATTTATACAGAACCCTGTGGCTAGAGCCCTTGACATCCTCCCCCATACCTTGTACCTTGTTTAGTCCAAGCTACACAGCTCTGACTATGGTGAGAAGTACCTTGATCTTAATAGGCTCAGTCCACCAGCTGCTGGGGGTCAGGATTTGTCTGTAATCTACATGCCTTACTTTCCTTGTTTAGCACTACATTTCCCTGGGGTAGTCATATGTATTCCATGTCCTCTAGTAACTAACTAGGTACTGAGGAGAAATAACACACCAGAATCACGGCACTGCTATCTATTATCTTTGTCATATTTGCAATCCAGCTACTATGACTTACTGTTAATATTAGACCTCCTCTAATACCAAATCTTCACTAAATCTCAGCCAGTTCTCGCATATTCTTATGTCTAACATGCACTTTTATGAACCAAGTTCCTTTCCCACAGGTCCTATTCCTTTAGGCTGCAGATGCCCCCACCTTCTCCAATGACAAGATGTTAAAGTTCCTGCTAGCTATGTGGCTTCAGTCATGTGAATTATGATCACAGAGGAGTTAAGAGATATTAGTCTATTTTCCTATGAAATGTTAAAGAAACAGACTTAAGTCATATCTAAAAAGGTGTGTAGATCAATAATCATTAGAAAGAAGTAAATGAAATAATTATTACTTGCATCAACAAATCCCAGGAGTTTTTCAGTGCTTTGCTCTATAGTATCTTTTAATATGACATATACAAAAGACATAGGGTAAAATATAGCATACAGTGATCCAAGGGTCACATGCTTGAATTAAGATACTTATTCCTGCTAACTCAAGTGATTTTGGAACTTCTAATTTTTGGTGCCTATGCAGCAGTTTCCAGCTTAAAAAATGGAATTGTTTCTCAAATCAGGCCCATTGTTGATTTAACCACCATTTATTCTGTGAGAGATAACTCAGGCCTCAGTACTCTTGCTAACCTGTCTTGGAAGCAAATAAATCCACAAAAGCTCTGCTACAGACATCCTATCTCTCTCCCTACCACCAATTTTTTTTAGCACATAGTGAGGTCTGTAGAATTTAGCTACATCTCCTCGAAGTGATTAAAAATGTTTACAAAGTCAATGTGCTCCTGAAATGTCTTTTGTCAGGTGTACATGATGATGTCAGCATGTGTGGGTCTTTACAGCTCAGCTTTCTTGTCTTGGCTAAATGGTCTCCAAACATGAGTGACGGAATGCATTACACTCTTGGTGTTAAAAACACTGCCATTTTATTCATTAAATTTTTACATTGCTTTACGTGACTGTATTTGCTCCCTGGGCCTAAAAATTTGGAAATGTTATAATTTGAAATAATAGTACTAATGTATTGACAAAACAATATGGCAGACCCCAAAACATCTTAACTTTCAGAACAGATTGAAATCATGTTAAAATTGAAGTAGCTAAAAATCTAGAGATTAGTTAATGCCAGCAATTCCTTCTTTGATGGATCTTCCAAATCTTTCTCAAATTTTTTTGATGTATCACTGATGGATCCAGTTTCTCTTGCACAAATAACTTATTAGAACGAAACAGGAGGAAGGGAAAAATCTTGACATCTGCATTTAATTCTAGGTCACTGAATAAGAAAAGGTCCATTTAATTCCATTTAATCCCATTTTACAGATTTAATTTTCACTTTAAGATGCTATGTTAAATCCCACATCCTCTTCTCACTTTAATCCATATGCCTCTCTAGCCTCATTTTTTTTCTATTTCTACCTCAAACTCTTTGCTCCAATCTAACTGGTTTTCTGTTAGTTCCTTGGCCACATTATGCTCACTTGTGCCTCAGGGCCTTCAGCTCCTCAGGGAGGCCTTCCCAGGCCTCAAAACTGGGTTAGAACCATCATAGCACTTGTACTTCCTATTTGTAATATTCTTCACACCTATTTTATGTATTTAGCATCTATATTCTCTACTAGACTAAGGTCCGTGAGGTCAGAACTTAAATTTAACTTGTTCACTACTATATCCTGAGTGCTTATCATATAGTTAGGAAGATTCTGGTTGGGCTTCCAGGAAGCCCTTCTAGATTAACCTCTCCAGACATTTAGCATCTGGAGCAGTGCTTTCTCTAGGAGTTATATATGGTGGGCACTATATGAATTTATTTGCTTATAATTGGTCCTGCAAACATAAAATTTTTGCCATAGGAATTCTTTTATCTTTCCAACTAGACTGCAGCATCATTGATAGGTAGAATAAAGTCTACTTCTATGATGTCATCCAACTTGGCTGGCATCCTGCTCTGACGTAGTTGAAAATAAGTGCTATTATACAAAGATATTCATAAACAAGGATACTCCCAAATATAGAGCGTGTCATCTTATTTTCTTGTCCTGGCTGTGTTGAGTCTTATTCTGGACTGAAATAATCTTGATTGTTTTTCCTTCACCATGCACATCAAGCATTCAAATGATAATGCAGAGTAAATAAGTTTAATTTCCAGAAGTTAACTATAATTTCACTCATAACAGATATATGTAGGCACAAGTTAACTTCTTTCAAAATTATTTCTACTCATAAACACTTGAAATGGTAACGGGTAAATTGGTTTTACATCTGTTGCTTCACATCCATATAGAATATTGTAAGCATTGGATTTATTTGTTTCTGAAGTATCAGATATCAGACTTATGCAAACCCTGTAGGGTGATGTTTAAAAATGCATCTGGATTTGGCATCTTAAGATTCAGGGATCTGTTAACTTTACTTTGCTACACACACACACACACACACACACACACACACACACACACACAGGTATTCATCTTATCTGCCCTGGCCTTGGAATAACAGTTTCTGAAGGAATGGGAGAGTATAGAGTTAGTAGACAAAAGTTCAGGTTGATGATATTCTATTTTCAGGCAAATATTAAGTGTGAAACATGAACCTTTTTTCACAAACACCCGCTTAGGACCCACTACTCAGCCCAGAACTACACTCAGCCCAGAACTACAGTGCCAAACTGTGTACTTTTTACATAGTGGGTACCTGTAACGTTTTATTTAATTTATGAAGTTAGTAATGCTGACGAAAAAATTGTCTACTATTACAGCATAGTATCCTAGATCTGGAATTTTTATAATCATTTGTGTAGCAATAAATTGAATTAACTGTATAGAAATGTTATGTGCTTATTTTAGCTGAAAATGTTTGGCTCAGCCACAATTTTTCACTCTTTTCTAGTTATTTGGTTACTGTTGTAAATTAATTTAAATTTGAAAATAAGATAACTATGAGTCATGGTCAGATGACTATAACTTCTCAGGTATCTAAGGAATTATATTTTTCTTTTGTCCTTTTCATTTGCCCTAGATCTAGAAGATTGCTCTGCGATGAGGAGGCTTTCTTTAAAGCAACGGCTCTCAAACTTCACTATGCGTGAGAATCACCTGGAGTATGGTTCACAAATCTGCTTTTTATGAATACCTTCCCTCAGGTGATTTTGATGTGGTTGTCTCATGGGGCCACCTTTTAAGAACTACTGCAATAAAATTTGTTGCCTGATTGATGAAAGAGGAAGCCAATCTGACAACAGCATGGCAAGCCCCCCAAAGCAAGGGTTTTATAAATACCAAATTAAAGGTGTGTTAAAAGGTACAAAAATTTATTCTAGGGAAGACAAATGGAACGAGAAAAGGAAGGAGATGTTTGAGAACTGACTCTGTTGTCAACAAATTTTCCCCAACGACAGCATAATTATTCGGTACTAATGCTGCAGCAATGGTGATACATATAAAGAGAGGAAAAACAATCCTTTAAAGCGTTCAGTGGTTCTTGCTTTTGTGTTAGAGCAAAGCACTATGCGATAAATCAAGACCCATTAAAGAGACTCTTTCCTTCAAATTTTCCATATGGGCTGGATTTGTTTGTTCCAGGCCACTTAACCAAGTTTATGGGCTAAAGAAGATGCCCAAGAGCTTCTGGGAGTGTTGCAACTGTGTTCAACTTGGTTTCAAAAAATGGTAGCAGTGGGGAGGAGGAAGGGGAACTCTGGTTGATGCCAAGCCTATATGTGCATTATGTATTAATTCCCGATGTACTTTGCATTGGTTAGCCATAGAAGTATGCACTCTTGGGGCGCCTGGGTGGCGCAAATGGTTAAGCATCTGCCTTCGGCTCAGGTCATGATCTCAGGGTCCTGGGATCGAGCCCTGCGTTGGGCTCCCTGCTCAGCGGGAAGCCTGCTTCTCCCTCTCCCTCTACTGCTCCCCTTGCTTGTACTCTCTCGTTCTCTCTGTTGGATAAATAAATAAAATCTTAAAAAAAAAAAAGAAGTATGCACTCTTTCTGCTTGAATTGTATCTGAGCAGGAGAGAAACAATGCGGGAAAAAACATCTGTTTAAGAACTTGGTCAACCACTTTAACAATGGGCTATGGGATCTGTGATATGCTGGGTGACATTTCTGAGCAAATTTTAAGCACATGGGATTTACAAGGTTACTTTTTATTGCAATACGTGAAATCATTAATTGCAAATCTCCCAGTGAAGAGTTTAGGAGGCTTGTGTTCTTGCCCAGGCTCCACCACTTTTAGATAAATGTGACCTGTCACTTCACTTTCTAGGCTTCAGCTTTCTCATCTATCAAATGTGGATAATCTCTGCTTTACCGGTTCACAGCATTTTATTTAAAATTATTCTATATGGGGGCGCCTGGGTGGCTCAGTCGGTTAAGTGGCTATCTTCGACTCAGGTCATGATCCTGGGATCCAGCCCTTCTTCGGGCTCCCTGCTCAATGGGGAACCTGCTTCTCCCTCTCCCTCTGTCTCCCAGCTTGTGCTCTCACACTCTCTCTGTCAGATAAATAAATAAAATCTTAAAAAAATAAATAAAATAAAATTATTCTATATCAATTATTGCTATAGATGCTCACAACAGTTCTGTGAGATAGATCAGATAGAGTCTACACAATAGAAGAGAGATTGCAAAGAAAGGTAGACAGACTTAATCCAAGTCTTGCATTCAGATGTGAATCTACATAATACCTACCATGCAATTTATACTACAATTTAGATTGTTGGCATGGGGATGGGTGTACTATTCTCAGAGAGGAAAAGATCTTGTTTAAGATATTGTGATAACTCGGGGGTAACATTTGGAATTTTTGTCACCATAAAATGCATCAGGAAAAGATGTGTTCCTTCTTCAGAAACAATTTCTTGACATAAGACATGGTGGGCTAGCTGGTCTGAATAAAAAAGTTGTTGTTATTAGGCTCTAGGGAGGCTCTGTCCAGTATGGTAGCCACTAGCCACATGTGACTATTTAAATTTAATGAATTAAAATTAAATAAAATAAAAAACTCAGTCCTCAATAACCACATGTGGCTAGCAGCTACTGTATTAGACAACACAGACATAGAACATTCCTATAATCACAGAAAGTTTTAGTGAATAGCACTGCTCTGGAGTAATAGCTAACCAAGAAAAGTGATTGGAAGAAAATATTTATCCTAATGATTGTTGTTTTACTTTGGGAAACATGAACTCTCAAAGTTTATGCCTTTCTATATTCCTTCTTCTTTCACACATTGCACCAACATAAGACTTCACCCTCACCCTGTTATCATCTTGTCCTAAACCTTAGATAGGATTAGCAAATGTTCTGGAAACAGAATCAGTTCATGAAAGGAAAGGACACCCAAACCATTTATCATGCTCCTTTAATTCCCCCCAAAAAATCTATCGGGAAGAAGATCATTTTTTTGCCTATTTTTTTTAATCTAGAGTATTAACAAGAAGGCTGGAGGAGTGAATTTTTCCCTCTTGCCCTTTGTCTCCTCATCTAGCAAATGAATGTGTTAAATTAGATAACCTCTAAAAGCCCTTGCTGCTATAATTCTTAATATATGAAGCTCAATGACTGTTATATGGGGAGGTGAAGAAGCATTCCTTACTGAATAACAGGTTGAACTAATGGTTTCTGAGATTTCTTCCAACTCTAAGATTCTGGGAGGGACTTCTATGTGGTTCCATCATTTTAATTCTGATTTAGGACCTATGTGTCCATTGACTCTAACTTTTTTTAATCCACAAATTAAAAATAAACAATTCCAAGTTGCTATCTGGGGAGTCTTATCAAATCACTCTGAAGCTTGTTCTTCAAAGAATGAGTGAAGATACAGATTTTTAATTTGGACTATAAAAAATATAAAGGGAACTAATAGAGAAAGAGGGAGAGAGAAACCAAAGGGAGTTTATATGAGAGTTGATAATAAATGCATGTGAAAGCCAAGGCTGTCACCATAAACACAATTGTTTGCTGGTGATGTTAGGGGCAGGGGTAGGAGAATGAGGAGGATAGAAACAATGACCAAAACTGGCCTCTCACCAGAGCATCCACCTAAAAATGGAACATTTAGCTGCCACTCAGAACAGAGAAGAAGATGGCATAATTACATCTGTCATGACAGGGAATAATAAAGATAATATAACATTTAAAGAATTCCCAAGTAGTGGTGTAGGGGCTGAATTCATGAGCATGGCAACTCAAGGCTGCTTGGGAAATCTTTCTGTCCACAAGCATCTCCGATAGAGTGGAAAGAATACTAACGATGGGGCAAGAAATCTAGATTGCACAGACAGCTTTGTCACTAACTAAATGATTGATCTTGGTCTGGTCGCTTCCCTTCTTTAGGCTAATTCACCCCAGATGTAAAAGGATGGTTTTCAATTCATGGACCAGATGATCTCTAAGGTTCCTTCCACCATTGTCATTCTTTAATTGTTGAGGAATGCAATGAAAATAATGAATAGCTGCCATTCATGACATGCTTACTATGTATTATGCACTGTGAATGACTTATATGAATTTAATGCTCATTTAATGCTCACCATACAGCAAGGTAGGAACTATTATAACCACTATTGTTTTAAGAAAAAAATCTGAGAGTTCAGAGATATTAAATAATTTGTCCAATTTTATTGGCTAACAGAGTCAGGATTTGAACTCTAATCTGTATGATTGCAGAGGTCACATTTTTTTAAAAGATTTTTTATTTACTTATTTGAGAGAGAGCAAGAGCAGGGGGAGGAGCAGAGGGAGAGGGAGAAGCAGACTCCCTGCTGAGCAGGGAGCCTGATGCAGGGCTTGATCCCAGGACCCCTGAGATTATAACTCCAGCCAAAGGCAGACACTTAACTGACTGAGACACCCAGGCACCCCCAGAGATCACATTCTTAAGCACTACATTGGCTTTCCCATCTAATGTGTGCTAGTAATATAAATTCCAGTATATGTCGAATCCATAAGGAAAATGCCATTTGTTTGTATTTTAACCTCCTTTAGGGAGTCTCTCCAAAACCTTTCGAACTTTCGAGAATCTTTGATATAATAATTACTATTCACTAATTGCTTTCTTTTTTTAATGCACTCTCAGAGAGCCCTAAAATTGGGACTATTATCCCCCTTCTATAGATGAAAAAAACGGAGGCACCACATTTGGTAATCTAATTGAGGTCACAAAGACGAGAACTGATAGGTAAATTTAAACCCAGCTTTGCCTGACTTCAAACAAAACCCCTTCTACTGTTTTCAGATTCTATATTCTTAGACTTGAATGTAGGGATTGATAGAGGAGAACCTTTCCAAGACACACGTGCGTGCATGCATGCACATACACAGACGCATGCTCACGCGCATGCACCAACATATGTCTCAATTACTCATGCAGCTATTTGGAGGATGTCAAGATGCTTGAAATCCCAAAACATCTGGTACTGAAGCCAACAGGAAATGAGGATGGATGGAAACAACTGCATTTTGGATCACTGAGTGGGTTTATGTTGCCCCCACAGCACTGTGTACTCTTTAATTTGGTCAACTGTTTTTCTATTTGCAAAACTATATAACAGTTGGTGCATATTTGCCTACCTTTGGTTTCTCATGAAGAATTAATAACTTCTGCCAGTGTCTGTCAGTTGAAATCAAGTCTTTTTCCCACCTAATGGAAGAACCTAGCACATCAAACACTTAGGGAACAAAGGACGAGGAAATATTAAATACTTCTATGTTATCTGGGAAAAAAATAGAATCCTGGTAAGAGATGAGGCACATTAGTCCTCAGAAGTGGACTAATAAGTCCTAGTAAGAACAGAGTCTTGAAAATAGAGTCTTAGTAAGAAATGAGAGACTCCGACAACTTCCCCACAAGGGAACTACATATTCTTAAAATGCAGCTGAAATCTTGAGACATTTCTTTGAGATAAACTTATCTACTTCAGACAGAGTAGAGGTACTCTGGTAATGAAGGTGGCATTAAATGAATGTCTGTTAATTGAATCCAGTTTTCTCACAAATATCTACATAAAACTAATTATTTGTCAATAGACTGAATAAAACTAAATCTTGGTTTACAGAAGTAATGAAGTTTTTCATCAAGATTTTGGTACTCTAGTGATTTTGTACTGCATTTTATCACTTATAATATTTGATCAACCTAAGTACCGTCACCTGCTTTTCCCCAGACTGTTGGAATTCCTCCACCGACTTCAAATGTAGGTTCCAGAGGCTGCCCTCAACTAGAGGTTTACACAATGTCTCCTAAAGTCCAATGACCGCATTCACATTCACAAGTAGAGACCTTTCACCTCTCTTAAGATCTCTGTCCTGTCCTGTCATAGAGTCCATAATTATGTTTAATAACCAAGTGAAGGGGGTGCAGGATGAGATGCCCCAAAATGTGCCACTTCGGCATAAAAATTATTTTGAGTTACACAGGTAGCAACCTCTTCGACCTCAGCCACAGCAACTTCTTCCTAGAAACATTGCCAAAGGCAAGGGAAGCCAGGGCAAAAATGAACTATTGGGATTTCACCAAGATAAAAAGCTTTTGCACAGCAAAAGAAACAGTCAACAAAACCAAAAGACAACCGACAGAATGGGAGAAAATATTTGCAAATGACATATCAGATAAAGGGCTAGTATCCAAAATCTATAAAGAACTTATCAAACTCAACACCCAAAGAACAAATAATCCAATCAAGAAATGGGCAGAAGACATGAACAGACATTTTTCCAAAGAAGACATCCAAATGGTCAACAGACACATGAAAAAGTGCTCAACATTGCTCGGCATCAGGGAAATCCAAATCCAAACCTCAATGAGATACCACCTCACACCAGTCAGAATGGCTAAAATTAACAAGTCAGGAAACGACAGATGTTGGCGGGGATGTGGAGAAGGGGGAACCCTCCTACACTGTTGGGAATGCAAGCTGGTACAACCACTCTGGAAAACAGTATGGAGGTTCCTCAAACAGTTGAAAATAGAGCTACCATACGATCCAGCAATTGCACTACTGGGTATTTACCCCAAAGATACAAATGTAGGGATCCGAAGGGGTACGTGCACCCCAATGTTTATAGCAGCAATGTCCACAATAGCCAAACTGTGGAAAGAGCCAAGATGTCCATCGACAGATGAATGGATAAAGAAGAAGTGGTATATATACACAATGGAATATTATGCAACCATCAAAAGGAATGAGATCTTGCCATTTGCAATGACATGGATGGAACTGGAGGGTGTTATGCTGAGTGAAATAAGTGAATCAGAGAAAGACATGTATCATATGACCTCACTGACATGAGGAATTCTTAATCTCAGGAACAAACTGAGGGTTGCTGGAGTGGTCGAGGGTGGGAGGGATGGGGTGGCTGGGTGATAGACATTGGGGAGGGTATGTGCTACGGTGAGCACTGTGAATTGTACAAGACTGATGAATCACGGATCTGTGCTTCTGAAACAAATAACGCAACATATTTTAAGAAAAAAGAAAAAGAAGAAGATAGCAGGAGAGGAAGAATGAAGGGGAGTAAGTCGGAGGGGGAGACGAACCAGGAGAGATGATGGACTCTGAAAAACAAACTGAGGGTTCTAGAGGGGAGGAGGGTAGGGGGATGGGTTAGCCTGGTGATGGGTATTAAAGAGGGCACATTCTGCATGGAGCACTGGGTGTTATGAACAAACAATGAATCATGGAACACTACACCAAAACAAATGATGTAATATATGGTGATTAACATAACAATAAAAAATTAAAAAAACTAATGATGTAATGTATGGTGATTAACATAACAATAAAAAATTATTTAAAAAATTATTTTGAGTTAAAAGTAATCAAAACCCAGCAGATGCAGGAAAAACTCTCTGCCTCCCCCCACAACTGCCTAGATTTACTTTGGAAAAAAGAGCCTGTACTAGGAAGAGTGCTATTAACAGAGAACCTTCCCCCCCCCCACCCCGCCGCCTTTACCTAAGGAACTTATCTGCAAAATAGAGTAATCTTGTTTTTCCAAATATCTCCTTTTACCTTCTTGCTAATGAGCTTTCTCCCCTTGGTATCCTCAGATCCCTCCCTTCTCCTTAGCTCATATAAGCTTCATGTTGCCTCATTGTCTTTGGAATTACAGGTCTATTAAATTTGATTTTCTCCTGTTAATCTGTCTCATGTCAATTTGATTCTAAAACCAGCTAGAAGAACCCTAGGGCAGAGGAAGTTCTTCCTTCCTGACACAAGTATACTCCTTTATCAGGGTCATAAGCCCAAATTAAAACTATGCTTTTAATAAAGGATCTCATACTTTCCAGCTCTATCTTTAAGAATTAGGTTGCATTAAGGCAAAATTGGCATAAGACAAAGAAATGCAAATATGAGGTGCTCTGGAGGTTTGCTTACTTTAGAGGGCCTTTGTATGACCTAAGAGCATATTGTGCTATGAAGGCAGAGATCTACTCCTTGGATATGTAAAACTGGCCCTTCCTTACAGATCAGTAGCTAAATCCTTTTGTAACATTGTGTTTGATAGTTGAAAGTTGGTGGGGGGGGAGGGGCAGGCATTTTAAAACCATGTCTAAATCCTACCAGATAACTGTTTTATATAATGAAAAATTAGTTGGATTCATAGAACCTTAGAGCTGCAAGGGACATTTAAAATCAGTTTAATTTTTTCATTTATAGGTGAAGAAAATTAAGGCTGTAAAAGAGAAATGACTTCACCAAGGCCACACAGCTAATTAGTGGTAGAACCTCTACTTAAATGAGGTTGGCATTATGCAGACCAGACAACTCACTGATGGACTAAATTTCAAACTACAGTTGAAATATCAGGTATAGTTGCTGATTGGAAAAATGTTCCAATCACAGAAACTTCACATTGTTGGCTCTATTTTAAGAAAAATTCCATGGGCCAGAGGGCACTGAGACTTATTCTGTACTGTGTTCAGGGAGAACGAATTAGGTTGCAGTAGAAGTGATTTAAGTGGTAGGTTTTCATTTCACAGCTGATCACAGCAAAGACAGAGACCATTTGGTGCTTTTTTCAATGTCTGCCAAAAAGTTACTTCGTGTCTCAAATACTGATTCTTTCATTGATGTGCAGAAAGAACTTAGCCCCCAAGGAAGCCCACGGAATTGGTTGAACGCCAGAGCTGGTTTATTTCTTTGGTGAAATTGAGCTGTTCTTACACTTTTAAATATCATTTAATTTCATATTTTTTTCCAAAACCAGTTTGTTCCTAATGGATGAACAGATAAAGCTTGAGTTTTACTTAATTTTGTTCCTATTCTCCATATAGTCCCTTAAAACATTATTTTGTATATAAATAATTCCTAAATGCCAATTTAGAAAATAGATTTTAAATTGCCTAAAATTAGTGAACTGAGAAGATTTTTAGATGGGATGGAATAGAAGAAAAATAGTGTTATGGAAAGGGTTGCCCTTTGGTTTCCCTCTTTTCTAATCTCAAGCATGAAAACATCAGTAAAAAGTCAGTGTGAAGAAAATCTCCATTAATACCTTGGACCTCACTCAGCTCTCTCTTCTCTGATCCTCTCCAAAACACTGTAAATAGGTTCAGTTGAAAGTACACTGGAGAGGAGGAACTGCAGAGACATGACAACTAGGGACATAAAAAGAAACAGGTCATTCATCGTGAGAGTGTGACCATTCGGGTGCATTTTAGACATCGAATTTTAGAGACCCCTTTGAATAAATGCCTTTTGAAGTCTGAATAATTCCCCAAATTCATTTTTCATTCTTCTCACAATTAGAATCTTGAATCAAATGAAATGGCAGCTCACTTTAGGAAATCCATAGATAGTTCAGTCTTATTTTGGTTCATGAAACATCAGTGATATACAGGCCTTTGCTCTAATTCAAACAGCTTCATCAGTTTTAAAATAAAGTAATTCACAATTTCATACTTGATTAAAAAATAACATAGTTCAGGATGGGAATACAGCAAATCATCTACATAGTTCATACTGGGTTGGGCTTTAGAGTTCAAAATCCCATATTCTCATCAGTTAGCTTGTCATGTTATGCAATTAAGGGTTCCAGAATAGAACAGTGCTCACGTACATAAGGTAGATTGGAATTCTTACCATCCCTGTGCAATGGTTTAATAGTTGGTTCCCATTCCCAAGAAGTCAATGGGGAGCCCAGAAACTATCAAGTCTGTTCATCAGCAAATCACAAAAATGGCTTATGCAAAAACACAGAGACTGACTCCACATCGAAGAGAGCTGACTTAGTCTAAAGGGAAAAATTAGGTTAGCAAAACCAAATAAGATTGCCTTAAACTTAAAAACCTAAAAACAGTGCCATCCATTGCTGTTATTCTTGCTAATCCTTCTGTTTCATATTGTAGCATTTGGTTAACTATAGAACAGTATACTATTTGTGAATACAGCCTTGAGAACACTTTTGCTCTGTCCAGCCTTGTAAAGAGAACTCAGGCAATCATCTAGATTATTTATGACATAAAATAGACCTCCTCACCTTAAATATTGAAATAGTCAAGGTCAATGCCATTCACCTGATTTTTCTAAAGAAGTTTCTAGTATAGAAATATAGTCTTGTAGAGGGTTTATAAAACCATCAGTTTTAATCAAAAGCTTTTATGATCTATTCAAGTCAATTTTAAAGAATATCCTTCCTATAAAAACACCTGCAATATACTTTGGAGATTTTTAATGTTAGAGAGCAGAGATTTCAGGAAATCTCAGCTGCAGTACGAGGTGATTCAATGTGTTTCAGCAAAAAAAAATAGAAAATCTAGAAAAATTTAAAAACAGGTATTGATGACTACATTTAAGGCAAGAATGCACTTATAGCACCCATTCATTTAAAGCTAATTTCAATTCAAATGCTTCTCCCAAAATTGCCCACACCCCTCTCTCTCTCTCTTGAGATTCCATTTATGAGCTTCAGACTCGTTTGCCTTTTATTTCCTAACATATAACAAGCATTCAAGAAATGTCTGTTGACCTGAAGTGCAGTTTGAGGAAATTTTCACACAATTTTGTATGTGAAACATATGAGACTTTCAGAGTTTAGCTGTGTATCAGTCAAATATGTTGATGCATTTGTATCTGCACAGCAATTGCAAATAATTAGTCAATCCAACAAATAAAAATAAACCAGCAAGACTTTCACAGCTTTAAGGATGTGGACATCAATAATATGTTTCAGAATATTGAAAACACAAACCCATTTTTAAGCCAGTCCAATATAAACTGGAGGAAAACCAATTTAGAGTGTTGATAGTTACTGTAGAAGGGCTATCTTCTGACTTCAGATAAGCAAAAACAAAGACAGCATTTCATGTAGAGTGTATAGCTAAATATGAGTGAAATAACCCACAGAACTATATTTGCACTACTAAGATATGAGTAATTGTTCTCAGAAAAAGTTTTGACAGCAAATAGGCATACATAAGGGTACTCAATGCCTGTATGTTGAAATGGTTGAATGGGTGAGAAATAGTGCATAATCCTAACTGTATTAGTATAGATTAAGTCTGGCTACATATAGTAGAAACCTAAAACAAAGTAGCTTAACTATGACAGAAAGATACTTCTCTTTCATGTAAACTAAGCTCTGAGGTTGGCAGTGAAGGGTTGCTATAGCAGCTCTATGGTTATCAGACAAGAGACTTGTCCAGGTATTTACTGTTTGATTCCTAGAAATATACCTTTCATTGTTATGGTTCAAGATAGCTACTGGTGCTCGGGTCATCATCTTCGGGTTTCAAGCAGCAGGATGGAGGAAGAAAGAAAGAAGGTCAGGTGCTCTTTCACTTATAAAAAGACCTCTGGAAGTCCCACTTAACACTTCCACTTACTCTTCTATGGTCAGAACTTAGTCATATGCCACCCTCAAGTGCTAAGAAGGCTGTGAAATATAATCTTTTAAGTAGAGGTATGGCTCTCTAAGTCAAGACTATGTTACTTTCAATGGAAGGGGACAGTGCGTAATGAATTGATGGCTAATTAGCAATCTCTGTGATACCTACTTTGGCAACAGTGAACAATTTAAAGAACAATGAACAAGTTAAAGTTCTCAAGTGGAAAGCAATTATTATTATTATTATTATTATTATTATTATTATTATTTTGGTATCCCTCAGAGCAGCAAAATTGGCTAGTTGCATAGTTTGGTACCCCTTGCTGACCCACAAGTACCATATATATCCTAACAACAACACATCTATTAATAGTTTTCCTATTTTCAAGAAAGTGAAACATCACATTGCTTAGAGAAACTTGAATGTATGTCAGTATTTCCTGTAGGGAAGAGTTCTGAATAAGGTGAGCTGGTGTCTTGACTCCTGATATCACCATGTCTTTCTTACACAATTTTACATATCTGGCCATCCTGCAGCATGGCTCCTGAGGATAATTATGGTCTATTTCCAGAATTGTTACTATTAAATTATTTTATATATATAAATTACTGGAAAAATAAGCATCTTCTCTAAGTAAGAGAAATGATAATTCTAGCTAGAGGAAGGGAAAGTTGAGAAAATAGAGAGCACATAACACGGAGCCCTTTGTCAAATAGCTGCCTTCTAGCTTTCTTTCCATTATTCCTCATCTGTTTTCTTCTCTGTCACAGGCACTTTCTCCAAGCTTCCACAGGACTTGGTCTTTTCTATTTTAATGTTAAAAGAAACAAGAGCAGTGGAGTGCAATACATGGCATATTTGGAAAGGTGGTAAATATTTAATAGATGATATAGTAAATAATGTATATAATTTAGCAAGAAACAATGTAAATATTTCATGGACTGCAGTGCAGCTGTTAGGCTGGAATTAAACCTGTGAGTCTGGAGAAAAGCCGCAGTCAAAATGTCCTCTTCTGATAAGAGTACTCGCTGCTCAGGTCTCTAGTCCACAACTCGGAAGGAGTGCTTGGCACTTATGGTATAGCCACATCTTTGATTCCCCTAATAGTGACAAGAGAGGGTTGATGTGAATAATTCAGTATAGTGAATAATCCAAATGCCAATTAGACTTTAGAGTGAAAATTTGGATTTTTGAAAAATGGCTTCCCTTCTTAATTACATTATTCTTAGGATGATGTTAAAAAAGAAGTTTTTATTCTCCTATGTACTCATGGACTAAAGAAAGCTGTCCCAGGATGAAGGATTTGCTATAGATAATCCATGGTAAGAAAATGCAAGGATGACTGTGCAGTCCTTTCTTCTCTCTGAGAAGAATCTTGGGAATCAACCAATTCCTATAAGGGAATTCATGTAATTCTCTGATCTGCTTGGAAAATGATGGGAGAACTAAGCAAAATCTAGGAGTAGGGCTACCACAAGGTCCAAGTTGAAAATATAGTTGTTTACATGTTTTCAGTCTTCTGCTGGGTATGTGTGATAGAAAATATAAACTCCATATAAAAAATTTTTTCTTGTCTAAGAAAGTTACAACTGGAGAGGCAAAGTTAATGTGTAAGAAAAAAAATCGATGAAGACTCCACCAAAAAAAATGTTAGCACTAATAATGGATCCAGTAAAGTTGCAGGATAAAAAATCTGTTGTGTTTCTATACATTAACAGTAAAGAGAAATTAAGAAAGCAATCCCATTTACAATTGCATTGAAAAGAATAAAACATCTAGGCATAAATTTAACCAAGGAAGTGAAAGATGTATATGCTGAAAACTATAAGACATTAATGAAAGAAACCGAGGAAGACACAAACAAATGGAAAGACATTCTGTGCTCACAGATTGGGAGAATTAATATTGTTAAAATGTCCATACTATGAAAGCAATCTATAGATACAATTCAATCCCTATCAAAGTTCCAATGGCATTTTTCACAGAAATAGAACAATCCTAAAATGTGTATGGAACCACAAAAGACCCTGAATAACCAAAGCAATCTTTTTTTTTAATGATTTTATTTATTTATTTCCAGAAACAGAGAGAGAGAGAGAATACAAGCAGGAGGAATGGCAGGCAGAGGGAGAAGCAGGCTTCCAACTGAGCAGGGAGCCTGATGCGGGACTAGATTCCAGGACCCTGGGACCATGACCTGAGCTGAAATCAAGAGTCTGACACTTAACCAACTGAGCCATCGAGGCATCCCTAACCAAAGCAATCTTGAGAAAGAACAAAGCTGGAGACATCACGCTCCATGACTTGAAAGTATATTACAAAACAATAGTAATCAAAACAGTATGATATTGGCATAAAAGCAGACACTTAGATCAGTCGAACAGAATAGAGGGCCCTGAAATAAACCCATGCCTATGGTCAATTAATTTGCAACAAGGAGCCAAGAGTGTACCGTGGGCAAAGGACAACCTCTGCAATAAATGGTGCTGGGAAACTGGACAGCCACATGCAAAAGAATGAAACTGGACTACTATTTTACACCATGCACAAGCATTAACTCAAAAATGGGTCAAAGACTTGACTGTAAGACCTAAAATCCTAAAACTCTGAGAAGAAAACATCAGTGGTAAGGTCCCTGAAATCAGTCTTGGTGATGATTTCTTTAGAATTTGACACCAAAAGCAAAGGGAGCAAAGCAGAAATAAACAAGTGGGACTATATTAAACTAAAAAGCTTCTGCACAGCAAAGAAAACCATCAACAAAATGAAAAGGCAACCTACTTAATGGGAGAATATATTTGCAAATCATGTATCTCATAAGGGGTTAATATTCAAAATATATAAAGAACTTATACTACTCAATAGCAGAAAACCCCAGTCCAATTAAAAACTGGGCAGGGGTTCTGAATAGACATTTTTCCAAAGAAAACAAGCAAATTGCCAACAGGTACATGAAAGATGCCTAACATCACTCACTAATCATCAGGAAAATGCAAATCAAAGCCACAGTGAGATATCACCTCACACCTGTCAGAATGGTTATCATCAAAAAGACAAGAAATAACAAGTGTTGGTGAGGTTGTGGAGAAAAGGGAAGCCCTGGGCACTGTTGGTGGGAATGTAAATTAGGTGCACAGCCGCTATGGAAAACACCATGGAGCTTCCTCAAAAAAATGAAAAATTGAACTACCATATGATCCAATAATTCCACTTCTGGGTATTTATCTAAAGAAAATGAAAACCCCATGCACCCCATGTTCAGTGCAGCATTATTTACAATAGCCAAGATATGGAAACAACCTAAGTGTCCATCAAAAGATGAATGGATTTAAAAAAAGATGAATGGATGAAGAAAGTATATATTTGTGTGTGTGTGTGTGTGTGTGTGCGCGCATGTGTGTGTACACATATATATACACAATGGAATGTTATTCAGGCATAAAAGAATAAAATTTTGCCATTTGCAACAATATGGATGGACTGTGAAAGCATTGCATTAACTGAAATAAGTCAGAGAAAGACATATACTGTATGATCTCATTTATATGTGGAATCTTAAAAAAAGAAAAGAAAACCAAGCTCATAGATACTGAAAACAAATTGGTGGTTGCCAGAGGTAGGGGTAGAGGGTGAGTGAAGGGAGTCAAAAGGTACAAAGTTCCAGTTATAAAATAAATAAATCTTGATGATGTAATGTATAGCATGGTGCCTATAATAATAAAACCCTATTGCATATTTGAAAGTTGTTAAGAGAGTAGAACTTCAAAGTTCTTGTCACACACACATAAATTCTGTAACTATATATGATCGTTGATGTTAACTAGACTTATTGTGGTGGTCATTTTGTAATATATACAAATATTGAATCCTTATGTTGTATACCTGAAACTAATACAATGTTGTATGTCAATTATATTGCAATAAAAAAGTTGATACCAATTAAATACTAAACAGTGTTTTGATAATAATTCTAATACTGCTATGAAATTAAATTTACTACAAACTCATGTTACTTAAGGTAGGCACTTTTTGCTGCTCTGCAGACCTTTTTAGTTCTATCTTGTCTCTATATCACATTTCTCCAGAAGTGATGATTCCTAACTTTAACCTGGACCTTTCTCCCTCTATTCATTGTTCTCATTGGGTGATTTCACTTCATATTCTTCTGAAGAGATCAAAGATACTTTCATTTCAATGTTAAAATGTGTATGCACATCTTCAATCATTTCCTCCTCCTCCCTCCTCTATTAGAGGCAGACATAACTATCTTCTTTTCCAAGGTGAAAATTTCCCATATAAAAAAACTCTCCTTTCCCACTCTGTCAGAAACCTTCATTGATCTTCTCTTCATTCTCTCACCATTTGTTTAAAATGTTTCTCTGTGCGTACAATCAGCTTTCCTTATAATGATGCTAAAATGAGGTGATGATGACAATGATGATATTTATCATTTATTGAACATTGAGGTCTAAGTACTATGCTAGACTCTAGGATAAGCCTTGGCTCCCTTTTGTACTTAGTGTGTTCACTGGTACTCGTCGTCCTTGCTTCTAGGACCTCTTAGTAGACAGAGGAACATAATCTGTATATACATACACAGAGACACCTCTACTTCTATAGCTATCCGTATATATGTTAAATACGCTGAGTTCATACTGATTCCAATCTTATGCCACAGAGCTCATTCTAGCTTGCCCTGTTTCCTCATTTGTAATTTGTTTGATGACAGTGAGAAAACTAGCTCTCATTACCTACAATATATTTACTAACTTGCTCAATCTTAAACATATAAAGTAGTTTCACAATTGCTAACTCTATGAAAAGCCCACCTACTTATTGGAGTACGGAATTTGTTTATAGTGCTATATGTCCTTGAGGTTATATAGTCAAAATAATATATTTAAGAATTACTTGGGTAAGTTATCATCCCCATCCACCTTCAGTGTGATTGTGCTAAGCTATTCATTTGACAGCTTCATTTGTTTCTGCTTTTACTTAATTTCTGAGTCCCCTCCTATCTTGGTTATGTGTCTACATGCATACATGTATGTATTTTTGTTTGTTTATTTTTGAGTATGTAAAACACTTATGTGGTTATAAAACTTAAAACTATTCAGAAAGATATACTCAGAGAAGTCTCACTTCTACTCCAATCCCTCCTAAATCATTCCCTTCCACCATCCTTTCTATCTTGTTCCTGTTCACTCCCCCTAGGTAACCAATTCCTTTAGTTTCTTATTTATCCTTCCTGTGTTCCTTTTGCAAAAGTAACAGATATGTACATATTCTGTTATTTCCCCATTTTCATTCCATAAAAGTAGCGTACTGTACATAATCTTCATACTTTGAGTTTTTCATTTAACGATATAGCCTGGAAGTCACTCCATATCAGTTCAAAGATTCTTTTCATTTCTTTTTTGCAGTTGCATAACATCCCAGCATGTGGATGCACCATAGTTTATGCAACCAATCTCTTCAGTGCAAACTTTTAGGATATTTCCAGCATTATGCATTTACAAAATATAATGTTGAAGCAAATAACTTTGACTATACCTATTTTTATATTGTTGGAGATATATTTTCAGGGTGAAATCCTAGAAGTTGGATTGATGGTTTGAGTGATAAACACATGTATACTTTTGATAGGTATTTTCCATTTCCCTTTTAAGGGTTGCAGGGGTGCCCGGGTGGTTCAGTTGGTTAAGTATCCAACTCTTGATTTTGGCTCAAGTCATGATCTCAGGGTCATGAGATCAAGTCCTGCGTCTGGCTCCATGGTCAGCATGGATTCTCCTTGTCCCTTTCCCACTGCTCCTCCCTCTGTTCTCTCTCTCAGATAAATAAATAAAATCTTTAAAAATTTTTAAAGTGTTTATGAGGGTTGCAGCAATGTGTATTCCCCCTAGGATGTGGAGCCATAAGTATGAGTGCTTATTTCCCCACAGTATCACTAACAATGAGTTTTAAATTTACAGAAAAGTTATAATGATAGTACACAGAATTCCCATATGCTTCACATCCAGTTTCCTCTATTATTAATATCTCATTTTATGATCCAATTCTTACAACTAATGAACCAATATCAAAACATTATTATTAACTAAAGTCCATATTTTATTCAAATTTTATTACTTTTTACCTACTGTCTTTTTTCTGTCCCAGGATCCCATCCATGTATATCCACGTGATAACACATTACATTTAGTCATCATCCCTACTTAGACTGTGACAGCTTCTTAGACTTCACTTGTTTCAATGTTCTTGACAGTTTTGAAGAGACTTGTCAGGTATTTTGTAGAATGTCCCTCAGTTGGGTTTGTCTCGGGTTTTTCCCCTGGTTAGTTGGGGCTATAGGATTTTGAAGAAAAACCACACAGGTTAAGTGTCGTTCTTGTCACATCATATCAATGAAACATATTATCAACATGATTTATGACTGTTGATATTGACCTTGATCATCTGGCTGAAGTAATGTTTGTCAGGTTTCTCCCCTCTAAAGTTACTGTTTTATTCCTTTTCCATACTTGTTTGTAAGGCTGTCACCTATGCACAGACCACACTTAAGTGGGCAGCTATGCTTTATTTCCTTAAGGGCAAAGTATCTACATAAATTACTTGGAATTCTTTGACACATGAGATTTCTCTATTTCCCCCCATTTATTTACTTATTTACTCTATATTTATAAGGCATGGACTCATATTTATTTTGTGCTTAGGGTTCTAAAATTATTTACTATACTATATAGTACATATAGTAGTATATGATACTATACTGTAGTTACTCCAATACTACCTTATTTTATTGCTTAAAATTTTCCAGTTTTGGCCATAGAGAAATCTTTTAGTTGGCTTCTGTGTCCTTTTGGCATAGTCTCATCATTATAAAGTATGTATGTATTTATTTATTTATTTTTAGCATTTCCTTACTTTCTGGCACTTCTTTTCCACATTCACCTGTTATATTTACTGCCCAAGTTCTAGAATCAGCCGTTTCTCTAAGGACCCATGCTTCCTCTTATTGGAGAATGGTATTAGAAACCACTATCTGGGTGCTGGGTATGCTCCTTGCTACTAGGCCCTCTTAGTGGACAGAGCTAGAAAATATATGTGTGTATACTAATAGATATCTATCTATTCATCTGTACTTATATTTAGCTTAACATGAGTTCATACTGATAGTGCCAAAACTTTTTTAAAAAATTTTGAGTATAGTTGACACACAATATTACATTAATTTCAGGTATACAACATAGTGATTCAGCATCTCTATGCATTATGCAACCATCAGTTTGTTCTCTGTATTTGTAGGTCTGATTATGCTTTTTGTGTGTTTATTTATTCATTTGTTTTGTTTTCCAGATTCTACATATGAGTGGAATAATATGGTATCTGTCTTTCTCAATCTGATTTATTTCACTTAGCAAAATACCCTCTATGTCCATCCATGTTGTTACAAATGGCAAGATCTCATCCCTTTTTATGTCTGCATAATATTCCACTGTATGTATATACCTTATCTCCTTTATCCATTCATGTATTTTTTAAAGTAAGCAAGCTCTATGCCCAACGTGGGGCTTGAACTCATGACTTCAAGATCAATAATCACATGCTTTACTGACTGAGCCAGCCAGGTACCCCATTCATCTACTGATGAACACCGTGTTGTTTCCACATCTTGGCTATGGTAAATAATGCTGCAATAAACACAGGGGTGCATACATCTTTTTGATTTAGCATTTTCATTTTCTCTGGCTAAATACCCAGTAGGGAATTATTGGATCATATGATATTTCTATTTTTAATTTTGTGAGGAACCTCCATACTCTTTTCCACAGTGGCTGTACCAATTTATATTCCCACCAACAGTGCACGATGGTTCTTTTTCTCCTCCACATCCTTGCCAAAACTTGTTATTTCTTGTGTTTTTTATTTTAGCCATTCTGACATGTGTCAGGTGATATCTCATTGTGGTTTTGATTTGCTGCACATTCCTTTTTGACTTTCCTATTTCTGTTAGCAACACCATCATCATCCCATTGATCATTGACTCATTCTATTCTTTCCATGTCATTAAACACTACCCTTCCTTTCCAATAACTTTTGTTTCATTTCTTTAACACTCACTCTTGCCACTTTAGTTCAAAACCTGATATAATACAATAGTTTCCCAAATAAATTCATCATATTTGCTTCCTGCTCACTTTAGTCTTATGTTTGTGAGAAAGATGCATTAATCTCCTTAAAGCTTAGGGAGATTATAGAATACAGTCATTAAGAGCTCCAGCTTTGGCAGATTGAGACCTATAAATACAAAGAATAAACTGGTGGTTGCCAGAATGGAGGGGGTTGGGGAGATGGACACAATGGGTGAAGGGAAGTGGGGAGATACCGACTTCCACTTATGGAATGACTAAATCGCCAGAATAAAAGGCACAGCATAGAGAATATAATCAATGATATTATAATAGTGATATACTGGGACAGATGAGGACAGATGCTCACTTGTGGTGGGCATAGCATAATGTATAGTCTTGTCAAAGAACTATGTTGTACACCTGTAACTAATGTAACATTGTGTGTCAACTACACTCAGATTAAAAAAAAAAAAGATCCAGCTTTGGAGGTAAACAGGTCTGTTCTGAGCTCAACCTTTGCCTGCCATTGCCATGTGATGTTGTAGAAGTCATTTTATGTCTCTTAGCTTTCATGCCTTTATATTATAAATGGTAATAACAATATTTACAGACAGATTGTTTCATTAATTTACAAAGGTGATGTAATCAGCATAGTTAGTGCAATGCTGACCCTATACTAAGCCCTTACCTTAAGAATATTCAATAAATAATACCCAAACTCTTTATCTTGATATTTCAGAACCTTTTTCCTCATCATCTCTCACATAACCACATTACGCTCTGGTCAAATTGAACTATTTGCCATTTCCTAAAGGCCTGTGCTTTTCCATCTTTACAGCACTTCCATCCTTTATCTTTTGTTCCACCTTGGATATCCTCTACCTCTAATCTCCAGACATTGAAATCCTATCCATTTTTCAAAAACTGGGTCAAATGCCACACTCCCCATTAATACCACTCTGATTAGACTGTTTGGAAATCATATGTTACCACTAGATATCTATAGCACATCTCTCTTTTTCATGCTTTTGATTAAATATGAAGGAATTTGATAGATGCCATGAGAAACTAAATGCTTCATTTTTGTATGTATAGTTACATATAAGTAGTAAAGGCTCAATAAACATCTGTTCTATGAATAGAATCAATGTCACCTAAAGATCCAATCACACCTCTTTGAATAGTCTGTAGGGATCTAAAATTGTTGCCTTTATTCATTCTTTCAGCTTAAGGTACAGAATGTTAATGAACAACAAATTTTTCTCAGAAGAGCTCTAGGTAACAGTGAATGTGGCATAGAAAAGGGACACTTTTATAGGAAACATGAAAAATCTAAAACATAAGAAACTGTGAGAGAAGGCTTTGAAAGATGGATTGTGAAGTCCTAGACAGCCATGAGTTACCAGGCACCAAAAGGAAAGACTTGAGTGCTCAGCAAAAAGTAAGAATTACATTGAAAGGTAAGTCTTGAAACTTCTGCTAAGGATCACTACCAGACAGAATAAAGGGTGTATAAGCTCCGTTTTTAGTGAGAAGAGTGATATAACCAGTGAGATTCCAAGTGCCATTAAGTCACTTGGACTATGTTTGTGATGACCCATATATACGACATTTTCAGAAAATTTAAGTATTCTTTTGATCAGAGATGGTTGGAAACTTCTATGGAGTGAGCACTGGTTTCTTTCCTTCATTGAGTCAGGGAGGTCCTGTGAGGTCTGGTCACATTCAGGATCAGTCACAGCTTCCATGTATAGATTTTTAATTTCCTAGTCCTTTCCCCCTAGTGTACATGGCAAAGGTTAGCCTTTGGTCACAGGAAGGACCATTTGAGAGAATGTATATGACTCAGTTAAGTTCATCTCTTCAACTGGGAAACTGAACACATCAATAGCATTATTTTTAGCTACATGGAAACTTGTCTTAAGTAGCTTGTTTCAAGCAGCAAAATGAGAGAAAAGAATTCATGAATAATATTGCTTTCAAATCACAGGTAGTTTGAATATATCTTATTATTCATATTTTGCCCTTATAGAATACACTAGTTTTAAAAGAACCCAACCTGATTTAGACCAGCTTGAAAACAAAATTCAGCAGCAGTTACATATCATACATTCTCAAGAGATCCCAGTGCTATGTTGATTACAAACAGCTGCAACATTCAATTGCCATTGAAATGTTATTCAAAAGACTATTAAACACAAAGTGTCCATATGTAGATCTTTGCTGTATATTTCTTGCACAGTTTATAAGCTGATACTGACTGACCTTAAACCCCTGTGTGCCAGGTACTTTCATCACAGTAATCGAAATGTGTGGAAGTCACTGACTTTGTTAAATACCACTAAGTTTTTGTTAGGACTTACTAGAGGGAGAAGAGGAATTTGAGTTACTTCTTAGAGATGTCAAGTGTGTGTGTGTGTGTGTTTGTGTGTGAGAGAGAAAGAGACAATAGCAGTTATGTAAGCATAGACTTGAGTCCAAATGACATTTCCTCACCCAAAATTAGTAGATAATGTTGAATCCACGCATGCTCTGTCTGTTAATGCAGACACTAATGTTCAATGGTTTGAAAATTTTTAATGAGAATAGTCTTCTCTGTAGAACATAGTCCTTGAAAACAGGAATGTAAAGGGGATATTCTCTTTTGTCTATGTGCAAGGAGTACTCTCACTTTTCTGGAAAATCTCCCAGGAAACACATCCCAGGAAAGTGGAGATACCTTTCCTCTGAGAATCTAAACATGGGCTTGAAGAGTCACATAGTGCTTGTTCACTGGCTTCTCTTTTTGCATCTATCTGAATGATATGTGGCAGGTCACTAACCATTTTGCTTTTGAACTAGAAGAGGTGTTAGATATTTTACTGATCAGTATGAATCCAGTAATAACTAAGAAAAATCTTGCAATATTTTGTGATAAATAAATACACAAACTCAATAGTAAGTGCTAGAAAGGAAACAGAGTTTTTATGACAGAGAAAAAAGTGGGGACATTATTTAAAATGATCATGAAGGGGCTCTGTGTAAAGGTGGCATATAAACTGAGACCTAAATGACAAGAAGTAGTCCTGAAAATAACTTGTTAAAAAACTCTGAAGGAAGAGATATTGCCTTACTCCTGTCAGAAATGGCTAAAATAAAAAAGGCAAAGAGTGGGGAAGAGAGATGGGGTAACTGGGTGATGGACATTGGGGAGGGTATGTGTTGTAATGAGCACTGGGTATTATATAAGACTGATGAATCACAGATCTGTACCCCTGAAACAAATAATACATTAAAAAAAAGACAAGAAATATCAAGTGTTGGCAAAGATGTGGATAAAAGGGTACCCTTGTGCACTGTTGGTGGGAAATGTAAATTGGTGCAACCACTGTGGAAAATAGTATGAGGTTCCTCAAAAATTTAAAATAGAAATATACAATCCAGTAATTCCACTGTTGGGTATTTACCCAAAGAAAATGAGAACACTAATTTGAAATATGTGCACCCCTATGTTTATTGCAGCATTGTTCACAATAGCCAAGATATGGAAGCAATAAAAGTGTCCATAAATAGACAAATGGATAAAGAAGATGTGGTACACATATACAATGGAATATTACTCAGACATAAAAAAGGATGAAATCTTGCCATTTGCAACAACATGGATGGACCTAGAGGGTATGATGCTAAGTGAAATAAGTCAGACCGAGAAAAACAAATACCATATGATTTCACTCATATGTGGAATCTAAAAAACAAAACAAATGAAAAAACAACAAAGAAACAAAACAGACCCATAAATACAGAGAACAAACTGGTGACTGTTAGAAGAGAGGGGGGTTGGGGAATAGGTAAAATGAATGAAGGAGAATGGGAAACACAGGCTTCCAGTTATGGAATGAGTAAGTCATGGGGATAAAAGGTACAGCATAGGGAATATAGTCAATGATATTGTAATAGTGTTGTATGGGGAGAGATGGGAGCTACACTTGTGAGCGTAGCATAATGTATACAGTTGTCAAATCACTATGTTGTACACCTGAAAACTAATGTAACACTGTGAATCAACTATACTTCAATAAAAGAAAAGAAGAAAATAAAATGAATGAAGATGAAAGGGAAAAAAAAAACAAAACTTCCAAGGAAGATTATAGAGCAAGCACTGAGCAAGCTAAAGTCGTGAGGTAGTTTTCTCTTAGGAGCTAAGAGAAGGTCATTGTATTTAGGACATAATGAATGAGAGAGTGGGTGTTGCTAAGTAAAACTGGTGAGTTGTTTAGGAGCTAAGTTATTCAGTGTTTGTTGGTCCCAGTAAGGAGTTTCAATTTTATTCTTAGTGAATTTGAAAACCATTGAAGGTTTACATTGTTATATATTAAAAATATCACTCTGGGTACTTTGTGTGTAGAATGGATTATTATGAGCTGGTGGAAAAAGGGGAATAGAAACAGGAGACCAATTTGAAGGCTATCACAGCAAGCCAGATAAGGGATGAGCCTGTGTTAAAGTGTGACAGTGGATATGGGGGAAAGTAGATGGATGCAAAGATATTTGGGAGGTTGTATCACAAGGATTTTCTGATGGGTTAGAGGTATGTGCATGTATGTGTATGGATAGCAACAAAGATGACTCCAACCTTCTGATTTCAGCAAGTAATTAGTGTTGTTGTTTTCTGAGATGAGTAAGACTAGGAAATGAACAAGTTTGGGGGAAAATCAAAATTTTAGTGTTAACATCTCCTGTTGGAAATATCTGTGAACCATAAGATATGTTAAAATAAGGTATTTGATGTAAGTGCTTTGAACCTAGGAAAAATGTCTAGGCTGGAGATATTATTGAAAACTAGAGAGGGTGTAGATGGGGAAGAAAAGAAAACCCAGAATTTTCTTAAGGAATTCCAACATGATAGAGGCCTATCAGAGAAGGAGGAGCCAAAAACAGAGATAAAGTAGTAGAGAGTGAGATAGTAGAAAATCAGGTGTGTATGTGGTGGAAAATAACAGGAAAGTATTGTAAGAAGGAAAAAATGGCAAAATCTGTTGAATGCTGCTGAGAAGTTGAGTAAGATGAAGACAGAACAATGTATTGCTTTAAGCAACATAACAGCTTTCACTTACCTTGCTAAGGGCATTCTCAGTGAAATGATGAGGATTAAAATCAGCAGAAACAAGTTGAAGAGTAAATAAAGAAAGAACATCTGGTTTAAAAGTTTCCACAAGTTTTTTCTGTGATATAGCCTTTCTTCATCAAACAAATAGCAAAGATAAAATGCAAAACTGAAATTAAAAAAAAATAGCTAAGATTGACAGTAAAATAAATATCCTTATGAATAGAAATGGAATAGAGACACAAAGTAGAAAGTGAAGCTAAATTTACACAGACCTATGAGAGCCTGAGTTCTTACAAGAAAATGAAAAAAATGAAGTCCTGCAAATGAGAAATGGGTACCATAGCCAGTCATACTACCTGTAGCCAAGAGCTGAAGGGAGGCCTCTCACACTGAAAAGATGCTGAGAAGCCTATTGTTGACATTCAACCTGGGAGTACTGCTTTATAAGAAACTGTGGGTCTAGGGAGGGAAAAGAAACACAGGAAGTGAACCAAGCTCTCCACTGGTATATTTATGGGATTTGAAATGTCTTCAATATCACCACAAGACTGGGAATTTCTAAAAATGATTATAAGAGTGGCTCTGCATTGAGGGTCTGGTGGACATGTGGAGGCAAGAGAGAGAGGAATATATAAAGGGAAAAACATAAATAACCACTCACTCAAAATGACTGTGTAAACAGAAATCACAAATCATATGAAATAAGCTAATGAAATCAATTGTATTAAATATTAGGAATAAAACAATAGATTGTATTGGTTGCATGCTCAAAGAGGTAAATATAGCCATATCAACTGAAACAAAAAGGAATTGAAAATAGAAAGATAGAAATGAAACTAGAATAGGTAGTAATTAAAAATAGAAATATTGATAATAAAGAATACAATCAAAACAGAAATATTGATAATAAAGAATATAATCACAAAGAATACTAATTAAGTGGGTTAAACTGTGGACTGGATACAGTGACTTGGAAGAGAATACTGAGGTATTCATTCATAATGCAGGAGGAAAAAATACAAGAAATATAGTTAAAAGACATGTGCATTTGATTGAGAGATTTCAAAATATGTGTAAGAGAATTTCAGAAAAAATAAAGTGTAAAGTAGTATTTGAAAAGATAATAATAAAAACTTTCCCAGAATTGAAGAAAGATATAAATTCTCAAGTGTCCTTCAAGTATTAAGCATCATAATTTAGGATGAATTTGATACCTAGAAGTACTGCAGTGAAACAGAAGACCATCAAGTGAAGTCTTAAAAGCTAACAGAAAGAAAATATTGATTACTTACAAAGACTGTAATTACTTAAGACTGACTATAGACCTCTCATCACAGCAACACATTGAAATAACTTTCAATGAAGAATTCCATACTCAGCTAAACTAATATGCAAGCATGAAGGCAAAATAAAGACATTTTAAGATATTCAACTCAATATCACTTAAAATGACATACTGAAACAAAACCACTTATAAAAGATGAATACTGGGGCACCTGAGTGGTGCAGTCAGTTGGGTCAACTCTTGGTTTTGGCTCAGGTCATGATCACATGGTTGTGGGATCAAGCCCCATGACCAGCTCCAAGCTCAGCACAAAGTCTGCTTGAGATTCTCTCTCCTTCTCCCTCTGCCTCTGCCCCTCCCACTCATGGTCTCTCTAAAATAAATAAATGAATCTTTTTTAAAAAGGTGAATATTAACTCATGGATGAAAAGTATAGCTAGTGAATACTAACTAAAATAAAGCTTATGAAGTAATATGCCCATCAGAAAAAGTAGAATGCAAGGAAAGAAGCACTAATAGAAGAGACACTATTTATATGAAAAGGAAGAATCAACCTTATATATCTTTATGACCTTAGATTTGGCAATGGCTTTTTAGATACACAAAAGGCACAAGCAACAAAAGTGAATTTGATAATTAAAAAAAAAAAAAAATAACTGTGCTCAAAGGGCATTATAAAGAAGGTGAAAAGACAACATACACAGTTGGAGAAAATATTTGCAAATCATATATCAGATAAGAATCTAGTATCCAGAATATAGAAGGAAACTTTATAATGCAATGACAAAAAGTAAAACAACTCCAATTTTAAAATAGCCAAATGGCTTGAATAGACATCTTTCTAAACAAGATATATAAATGTCCAATAAACACATTAAAAGATGCCTAACATCATTAGACATTAGAGAAATGCAAATCAAAACTAAAATGAGATTCTATTTCACAGCCCTACAATGGCCATAACTAAAAAATGGAAGAAAACAAGTGCTGGTGAAGATGTGAAGCAATGGAACACTTACACATTGCTGATGGGAATGTGAAATGGTTCTTAGCCACCGTGGAAATCATTTTGACAGTTCTTTTAGCAGTTAAACATAGAGCTATGATCTGACCCATGAATTCCATTTCCAGATGTATACACAAAAGACTTGAAAACAGGTATTCAAACAAAAACTTTTAAATGAATGTACATAGCATCATTGGTCACAATAGTCAAAATGTGGAAATAACCCAAATGTTCATTAGTGGATGAATGGATAAACTAAGTTGGGTATGTGCATGCAAAGGACATTTTTTTGTCCTTTAAATCCATAAATCCATAAAAAGGATTGGATAGAGAAGATGTGGTATGTATATACAATGGAATATTACTCAGCCATCAAAAAGAATTAAATCTTGTGATTTGCAATGACATGGATGAATTAGAAAAGTATTATGCTAAGCGAAATAAGCCAGAGAAAGACAAATACCATATGAGTCCCCTCATATGTGAAATTTAAGAAACAAAACAAATGAGCAAAGGGGAAAAAAGAGAGAGAGAGAGCGGTAAACTAAGAAACAGACTCTTAATTATAGAGAACAAACTGATAGCTACCAGAGGGGACTTGGGTGGGAGGAATGGGGGAAATAGGTGATGGGGATTAAGGAGGGCATTTGTCCTGATGAGTGCTGTGTGTTGTACGGAAGTGTTGAATTACTATATTGTACACCTGAAACTAATATTACACTGTATGTTAATTAACTGGAATTTAATTAAAAGCTTAAAAAAATAAAAAGTATGTAGAGGACCCCCAAAAGAAAGTACACTATGTATTAATGTGTCCTTCAAGTAACATGTTTCATTAAGATATAAGTGTTTGTAAATTTATCTGTAGAAGGGTATGTGAATTGTCATATGCTTAATTCCTTGGAACTAAACTGTGTATAATGTTCCTTCAACTACTATCTTTCATTAGAATGTTAAGTGTAGGTCCAAAAAAAAAAAAAAAAAAGGATTGAAGTACTGGTACATGTTATCATATGGATGAACCTCTAAAACTTTATGCTAAATGAAAGAAGCCAGACACAAAAGACCACATGTTGTATGATTCCATTTATAAGAAACATTCAGAATTTGTAAATTCATAGATTCAGAAAGCAGACTAGTGTTTGCCAGTGACTTGGGGGAGAAAGTGACTGCTTAAGAGGTTTCCTTTGGGTGATGAAAATGTTTTGGAACTAGATAGTGGTGATAATGGCATAACATTGAAATGCATTATACACTACTGAATTGTATACTTTAAAATGATTAATTTTATATTATGGAATTTTATCTCATTACCAAAAAAAATCAGAGAGAACTTCCAGGAGAAGTTGACAAACCCACAATCAAAGTAGGATATTTTAATAACATTTTTACTCTGGCGGTGCTGTTTAAAGATGGCAGCGGAGGAACCTCAGCAGCAGAAGCAGGAGCTGCTCGGCAGGGACTCCGAAGATGTTAACTGTCTTGCTTATGATGAAGCCATCATGGCTCAGCAGGACCGAATTCAGCAAGAGTTTGCTGTGCAGAACCCCCTGGTCTCGGAGCAACTGGAGCTATCGGTCCTGTACAAGGAGTATGCTGAGGATGACAACATCTATCAACAGAAGATCAAGGACCTCCACAAAAAGTACTCATACATCCACAAGACCAGGCCCGACGGAAACTGCTTCTACCGAGCTTTCGGATTCTCGCACTTGGAGGCGCTGCTGGACGACAGCAAGGAATTGCAGCGGTTTAAGGCCGTGTCTGCCAAGAGCAAAGAGGACCTGGTGTCCCAGGGCTTCACCGAGTTCACAATCGAGGATTTCCACAACACGTTCATGGACCTGATCGAGCAGGTGGAGAAGCAGACCTCCGTAGCCGACCTGCTGGCCTCCTTCAACGACCAGAGCACCTCGGACTACCTGGTGGTGTACCTGAGGCTGCTCACCTCAGGCTACCTGCAGCGGGAGAGCAAGTTCTTCGAGAACTTCATCGAGGGGGGGTGGACGGTCAAGGAGTTCTGTCAGCAGGAGGTGGAGCCCATATGCAAGGAGAGCGACCACATTCACATCATCGCGCTGGCCCAGGCCCTCAGCGTCTCCATGCAGGTGGAGTACATGGACTGTGGCGAGGGTGGCACCACCAACCCGCACATCTTTCCCGAGGGTTCCGAGCCCAAGGTGTACCTCCTCTATTGGCCTGGACACTACGACATCCTCTACAAATAGGGCTGGCCCCGCCCGCCGCTGCCCTACCTGCCCTCACCTCTGCCAGGCGCTAGACATGTACAGAGGTTTTTTGTGGTTGTAAATGGTCATATTTCACTCCCCCCCCTTCCCCGTCATGCAACCTTCCACATTTTATTAAAGGGTATGCTGGTGGTGAAAAAATAATAATAATATTTTTTTTAAAGATTTTTATTTATTTATTGAGAGAGAGAGAGAATGGTAGAGAGAGAGCATGAGGGGGAAGAAGGTCAGAGGGAGAAGCAGACTCCCCGCTGAGCAGGGAGCCCGATGCGGGACTCGATCCTGGGACTCCAGGATCGTGACCTGAGCCGAAGGCAGTCGCTTAACCAACTGAGCCACCCAGGCGCCCAATAATAATAATATTTTTAACCCTAAAACTGATAGGTCGAGGACCAAAATATTAATAAGGATATGGAATATTTGAACAATAAAATTAGATTTGAATTAATGAATATTTATAGAATCATTTGCCTGACAAAGGCAGGATATGTATTTTTTACAAGTACAATATCTTTTTTTTATATTTACATATACAGATTTATTTATTTTTGTTTTGTTTTGTTTTTTAATTTTATTATGTTATGTTAGTCACCATACAATACATCATTAGTTTTTGATGTGGTGATCCACGATCCATTGTTTTCATACAAGTACAATATCTTATAAAGATCAGTTATTATTAGGTCACAAAGGAATTCCCAACTAATGTCTGAAATCAATATGAAGTCTACCTTCTCTGAAAAAAATAGAATGACAGTTGTTACTAACTATAAAAAGACAGTTAAAACTCCATATGTTTGGAAACTCAAAATTGTACTCCATATAACCCAAGTGTTAGAAGAGAACACCTGGAGATGACATAATATTGGGAAACAAATGATATCGAAAGTACTACCTACCAAAATCTGTGGGTTTCAGATAAAGAGGCACCTAGAGGTGTATTTACAACTTTTGAGGTATTTATTTAAAAAAATAAAGGGGGTGCCTGGACGGCTCAGTTGGTTGATCAGCCGACTCTTGGTATCCGCTCAGGTCATGATCTCCGGATCCTGGGATCAAGCCCGGCTTCAGGTTCCATGCTCAGTGGGGAGTCTGCTTGAGGATTCACTCTCTCCCTCTGCCCCTCCCCCAGCTTGTGCTCTCTCTCTCTCAATCTCCAAAATAAATAAATCTTTAAAAAGAAATAAAGGAAGAAAATAAACAAGTTTTTAAAGATATCATTCTTTCATTTATTTCTTTATACATCCTTAATATATTTATTTTGAAAGATTCTTTCAGATTATTCTATTAGTTTTATTTATTCTGTAGTGAATAAATATTTTTGTGTGTGTGAAGAGGCCTCAATCATCTTCATGAATTTAAAAATTCTGGATTGCGGTTTCTCTTTCATGGCTCATTATCTGTCTCTCTCTCTCACATACACATACACACACCCCATCTCCTCTGCTCACCTCTCTTTATTTACAAATTTTCCAATTGCTTTAATCTGCTTTTATGGACTCCAATCTAGAATCAGATCATATATTGATAGTACAGGGTCCCAGCCCTACAATGATATTGGGTAGATCACAGAGGAGAGTCATAAAGTTATATGTGTATCTTTTTCATCCTTAAATACTTAACATTTAATAAATTGCAGCCCTAGGCATCAATCCACAGGAGTATTTTTCAACTTGTATTAACAAGCAGGAAAGCCCCGACATGGCCCTCAGTTTTAAGCAGGGGTCTTATTTCCAACCAAATTTATGCTAAGATACTTATTCTAGGGTATTCACAGGAGCCAAACAACTGCCTGATTTTTGTTTGTTTGTTTGTTTTTGTTTTGTTTGAGAACAAGAAAGAGCATGGTTGCTCAAGGTGTGGGGAGGAGTGTGAGGGGAGGGGCAGAGGGACTTGATCTCATGACCCTGAGATCATGACCTGAGCTGAAATGAAGAGTTGGACACTTAACCAACTGAGTCCCCCAGGCACCCATACTGTCTCTTCTTTTGAACTCAAAGCCCAGAAATCCTGTAGCTTCAGTCTGATACCATTTGAATTTCTATTCAACTTATGGTCCACAGAAAGATTTATCTTATTTTTGAGATCAGCTATGTACTTGAATTTTTCTCTTTTTATACTCTAACTCATTGCTCTGGGTTCAACTAGAGAGGGAATATTCAAAGTGTGGACTTTCCAGGGCTATCTTGATTGTAATGCAATCCCTTTTTACATATATAAAATACACAATAAATGAACAATGACAAAGAATCAGTTTGTCTCTTTGCAAGCAGGGAGACAGACAGGTAAAGCAACTATAAAAGCTCCACTATCATATCTCCATTCATATATGCAATATATATTTATTGAACCCTTACTATCATCAAATACAGCATTAGATATTATAGGAAGCAGAGAAATATAACCGACATGACCCTGCCCTAAAAGAATTTACAGTTGAACAAAGGCTGAGACAGAAATAAATCTGTCACAATTTCTACCCTCTTGGTTACAAAGTTTATGGTTATTGTCCTAAGGTGGCCCAAGGAAGAAGGAACCTAATATATCTCCTTCATATCATTCAGCTGTTAAAAAGAAAAAAAAGTCCTCCTGGCAATTGCCCCTCTGAAGATTTGATCAGAAAAAAAGTAATTTCAATTATTTAAATATTATTTAATTGTAAGAAGTAAGATTATCACAGCTTAAAGCATATTTTTGTCATGTGAAGGCAGAGATGACAGTTTCCAAATTCATTAAGTGTAAACAATTAGGA
Source organism: Callorhinus ursinus (assembly GCF_003265705.2). Taxonomy (NCBI): domain Eukaryota; kingdom Metazoa; phylum Chordata; class Mammalia; order Carnivora; family Otariidae; genus Callorhinus; species Callorhinus ursinus. The sequence continues at coordinate 11,791,418 of NW_027397095.1, forward strand.
CACATGTTGGGCACTTGTCTGAAGCCATCAACCAGTCTTTTGTTACTTGTAATCAGTAACTGAAACTTTGTAAAGTTTGAAAGATAAAAATAGCATGATTGTGACAGAGCAAACTAAGTAGAATCTGGGATCACAACTAAAGTTGTGAAGTTCCTTATTTTTAAAAACATTTTTGAGGCGTCTGGCCCCCGCTCTCATAAACATTGCAGTACACTGAGCTCCACAGAGACAGCACTGGGGCAAGTGAGAGCCAGACGGGCGCTAGGCGATTCTGTGCCTCGCTGAGGAAAATAACTAAACATGGGCAAAGGAGATCCTAAGAAGCCGAGAGGCAAAATGTCATCATATGCATTCTTTGTGCAAACTTGCCGAGAGGAGCCCAAGAAGAAGCACCCAGATGCTTCAGTCAACTTCTCAGAGTTTTCTAAGAAGTGCTCAGAAGGGGGGAAGACCATGTCTGCTAAAGAGAAAGGAAAATTTGAAGACATAGCAAAGGCAGACAAGGCTCGTTATGAAAGTGAAATGAAAACTTATATCCCCCCTAAAGGGGAAACAAAAAAGAAGTTCAAGGATCCCAATGCACTCAAGAGGCCTCCTTCGGCCTTTTTCTTGTTTTGTTCTGAGTATGGTCCAAAAATCAAAGGAGAACATCCCAGCCTATCCATTGGTGATGTTGTAAAGAAACTGGGAGAGATGTGGAATAACACTGCGGCAGATGACAAGCAGCCTTATTATGAAAAGAAGGCTGCTAAGCTGAAGGAAAAATATGAAAAAGATACTGCTGCATACCATGCTAAAGGAAAGCCTGATATGGCAAAAAAGGGAGTTGTCAAGGCTGAAAGGAGCAAGAAAAAGAAGGAAGAGGAGGAAGATGAGGAAGATGAAGAGGAGGAGGAGGAGGAAGATGAAGAAAATGATGATGCATAAGTTGGTTCTAGTGCAGTTTTTTGTTGTCTATAAAGCATTTAACCCCCCTGTACACAACTCCCTCCTTTTAAAGAAACAAATTGAAATGTAAAAAAAAAATTTTTTTTTGAGTTAGAAATGGCTTTACCATCTCATGTTTAAAAAACACAAATACCAGGGCGCCTGGGTCACTGAGTCAGTTCAGCATCCGACTCTTGATTTTGGCTCAGGTCATGGTCTCAGGGTGATGAAATTGAGCCCCTCATCAGGCTCCACACTGGGTGTGGAGTCTGTTTAAGATTCTCTCTTGTCCCTCTCCCTCTGCCCCTCCCCCTCACCAAAAATCAAACCAAAACCACACATACCAATTACTGCACAACCTTGTAGGGCAAAATTTAGGGTTGTCACTTTCTTGTTTCCAATAGTTAACAGGCCATTAATTTAATACCAATATTCTATTTTAACAGAGGTTTTCTCTGACCCCCCCAAACACATGCTTTGAATCTCTCTTCCAGAATCAGACTATATGTGTTCAACTCCTTACAGGCTATGTGACCCTGTGAAAGTGACTTAATCCGTTTAGGTGGACTTCTGCTCATCTGTTAAAGAGGAATAACAGAAGTAGCTTTCATGGTGGTTGGTGTGAAGGTGAAGTGTTAAGTATTGAGTACAGTGTCTGAAACATGCTGTGAACTCAATAAATATTATCAGTAGTTAGTATTATTGTTAATTTATGCGTATGGGGGCGCCTGGGTGGCTCAGTCGTTAAGCGTCTGCCTTCGGCTCAGGTCATGATCCCAGGGTCCTGGGATCGAGTCCCACATCGGGCTCCCTGCTCTGCGGGAAGCCTGCTTCTCCCTCTCCCACTCCCCCTGCTTGTGTTCCTGCTCTCGCTGTCTCTCTCTCTCTGTCAAATAAATAAATAAAATCTTAAAAAAAAAAAAAATTTATGCGTATGAATCTATTACTTTCCAAAATATTAAGCTCTTTGAAGGAAAGCATATTGTCTCCTACTCTGTTTATTTCTCCTTCAGTACCAAATAACAATATATATAACAGTATTATAACAATAGCCTTAAACAAGCTTCAGTGTTATAAGATATATTAACTCATTTGAAAACTACAGCAATTCTATGAAGGCAGGTTTCAATATATCTGTGATAAAGGGTAAAAACAAAAGTGTGGTGCTTTCCAAGAATTTGGAAATGAATTTGCCTCCTGAGAGATCTGCTAAGAAAACAACACATAATGGAGCAGAGGACAAACATGAAAAGTCACCTTACAGAAACTTCATCTCCTAAGACAGAGCAAGACTTAATGAAAGTTATTAACAGGAAACATTTGCCTTTTGTAGACAGAGCACATTAAGGCTGTCTTACCTCAATGCTACCAAATATTCAAATCATTCAAATAACTACATATTCTCAAACAGGCTTCTGATTAGATTTTCCCTCCCTTAGTAGTGTGACTCTAGAAAGATAATTCACTGATCATGCTCAGGCTCATATAAACAATTGGTTCCATTAACAATTCTAGATATAAAATAATGATGCCAATTTGTTAAGTTGCCATGAGGCTCTTGAGAACATTGTATCGGTATGTCAAAGTCTTGGGCAACAAGTAGATTGAGTTTATTACCTATTTTCTTTGAGGTTTCCTCCTGGTGATTCCTTTGACTTTAATATGCTTTTTCCTTCCAATTTCTGTAATATTCATGTGATAAAATTGTGACCCAAAGAGCTCTTGATTTCTCAAGAACCCACAGCTAATTAATGGTAGAGCTCAAATTAGAACCTGGTTGGCTTTCAATTCTGGGTTATTGGAGGATGAAGCAAAGAAGAACAATAAAATACCTCTTACTTGCTTTTCCGTATCTAGCTCATATAGAAAGTGTAGGATTTGGGTGCCCAATCTTAGATACTGTTCTAAATCGTAAATCTCTCCAACTTCTCAAATATATATTCCTGTTGATGAAGCTATCTGGAACTGATGAAGTGACATGCCCAAGTGCACACAGCATTAATAGTAGATTAGGAATTAGAACCCAGGCCACCAGACTCACCTTGAACACTTTTCTTTGTACCATGATGCACCATTTGAGAGTTTAAGGATGACGCTCTCAGTAGATAGAATAGCTACACTTTGAAATAACCTGGTTTATTTTGGGGGATCATTTAAACACATGCTAGTCTAGTACAGGATATCTTCCAACCCTGAATATAATCACGGAAGTGTGGACAACTAAAGCACTGCTTGTAGAAGTGGAAGGTCTACAGCAAAGAAATGGAAGGATTACAGGGGAATTAGAAAGGGAAAGGCACACTGGAAAGAAAGATAAACAATAGACAAGAGAGCAAAAAGTTCATAACAAAAATTATAATTAGGAATGGCCCGCATTTATTAAGTACTAAGTTCTGTCCATGCATTATCTCACATGTGCATGAATAAGCAAGGAATGCTTATTTGTTTTCATAATAAGAATATTCCTATTATTATGTAAGCCATTCATAAAAAGAATTGTAGGAATTGTATACAGGAAAGACAAATGATGAGACTCCTTCAGTTTCGAAAGGCTGAGTGAAATTCAAATGTCTGACTAAAATCTGTAGAATCAAGACAAGAAGTGCTAGAACCAGAGGAAAAGGTAATTTTAGGACAAAACAGGAACTCTTACTTTACAAAAGATGCACATTTATGGGAGCTATTATTTCAAAAGTGATTAAAATTGAAATAAAATTGAGATAATGCCTGAACGACTCACCTCATAGGTCATTATAAGTGATTATGTGATTTTAGTATTCTGCAAGTAATAAACTACTGCACGTGTAAAAGGGATGGTTGATAAATCCTTTCTATTGAGCTGAAGCCAAGCTTCACAGCTCTTCTTGTCCTGGTATTTCAGGTGGTCACTATCATGTGAGGGAGCATGTTCTATAATTTACAGAGTGGATTCCTCTAAGGTAAGGACTATGTCTTAGTTTTGTGTCTTAGTGCAATGCCTGAAATGTGTCTGTCAAATCATTTTCTCAGTGAAAACATTTGGGATAGATACCAGGAAGATTATGTGAATCTTAAAATAAATCTCTTCGGGCTCTTCAACTTCTTGCCCACCATTCTGTCGATGATGCTTTTATTTCTTCATTAAAAACATTGAGTTGAATGGCAATGAAGTTACACAATTTCCTGTTCCCATATCTATACATTTATTTATAGTGGCACCTGCCATCAAAGCATTCCCTCCAATCTCAGAAGAGGTGATTTTTCTGTTTATTGCCTCTGCCTTTGGCCTTGTTTTTATCCCTTCTTATTGTCTCCATAATACAGTAGTCCCTGTCCTCCTCTTATCCCCAGGGGATATGTTCCAAGACCCCCAGTGGGTGCCTGAAATCACAGATAGTACCAAAACTTATATAGACTCTTTCCCCAGACATACATGCCTATGATAAATTTAATTTATAAATTAGTTACAGTAAGAGATTAACAATAATAACTAATAATAAGATAGAACAATTATAAGAATATATTGTAATAAAAGTTATGTGAATGTGGTCTCTCCCTCTCAAATATCTTACTGTACTCACCCTTTTTCTTATGATGATGTGAGATGATAAAACGCCTACCTGACAAGATGAAGTGAGGAGAATGACAGCCTTGTGACATCAAGTTAGGCTACTGCTGACCTACTGATGACACGTCAGGAGAAGGATCATCTGCTTCCAGACCACAGTTGACCTCAGGGAACTGAAACGAGCAAAGGTGAAACCACTGCTAAGGGGGGACTGCTGTAGTAAACCTTGATCCTTCAGTTATCTCCTCTATCTCCTCTGTTTACAACCTCTTCCTTTTCTATTTAGGTACTTTCCAAAGTTTCTATGCTCAAAGTCTCCCAGTAAACACAAAGCATTTGAAAACCACAAACCATTCCCAACACTTTACTTATTCTAGTTACTGCTGCCTCACCTCTTCTTCATGACTAAGATCCTCATAAGAATATCCTGCACTGAGTTTGCTTAAACTGGTATTGATAAATGAGCTTCAAGAGGTACATGGACCCCTTGAAATGGAGGAAATTATTTTATGTGTATGCATGCATATGCATCCTTCTGGCAAGAACGTCCTTAGCCTTCATAAGACTCCCAGATTTTAGCATTTGCTTACTCTTTATCCTACTGCAATCAGGCTTTTGCTTACCCTCAGGCTTCTTCCCCTCTCATACCACTGTAACTTTCATCACCAAGGTCACCAGTGATGCTTAATTGACATATTCCTTTCAATTTGTATCTTACTTGAGCTCATGACAGCATTTTACTCTTTTCAACATTTTCTTGTTTTTGAACTACCTAACTTTATTTTTTTTAAAGATTTATTTATTTGAGAAAGAGAGAGAGAGCACATGCACACGAGTAGGGGGAGGGGCACAGGGAGAGGGAAGGAGAATCCTTAAGCAGGATCCCCACTGAGCGCAGAGCCCGAAGTGGGGCTCCATCCCAGGACCCTGAGATCATGACCTGAGCCAAAACCAAGAGCCAGCTGTTCAACTGACTGAGCCACCCAGGCGTCCCTGCCTAACTTTATTTTAAATGAACTTCTCCCTCCTGTTTCTTCTGATATTATCACAATTCCTTCTCAATCTACTTTTCAGGTTCACATGTTTGATGCTTATTTGTAGCTGACACTTCCTGGGTTACCTGAATGACCATGCCATTTTCCTGATTATTTCCCTTCACTCATAGTCCCACTTATAACCCCTTGTCAAAGTGGATCATCCCACAGCCCCTGATGAATGAGGTGCTGGCTATGTGAACCCAACAGAGTGACCTCACCTGACTAGATCAAAGTTGACATATGGGTAAATTTAGGCCAATGAGAATCTCTTTTCTTGAGAATTAATAGGCTTTAAAATCATAGTTAAAATATATAGAGAAAAGTGCACAATTCTGTTATCTTACTCGATGAATTTTCACATTCATGTAACAGAACATTGGCAACAGCTCAGAAGCTGTCTTTATACCTAGGATCAGTCACTATTCCTTGCCACCTCTCCAAAGATAAAGGTCATTTTAACTTCTAATATTATAGATTGGTTTTGCCCATTTTTGAATTTTTTATAACTAAATAGATTTCACTACTTCACTCAATATTATGTTTCTGAGATTCCATGTTCTGTGCAACTGTACTACTTTAATTTTCATTGATATGTAGTATTCCACCATATGATGAATATGCCAAAATGTGTCCCTTCTATTACTGACATTTGGGTTGCTTCGAGTTTGCAGCTATCATAAAGAATGCTTCTATAGACATTCTAATATGTGTCTATGTGTGCACATATGTACACAGTTCAATTTATACGTATTTTGGAGTATAATTACAGGGCTATAAGATAAATGTATATTTGGTTTTCACAGATATTGCTGAAGAGTTTTCCAAAGGGGAGATACCAGTTTGCATTCCCACCAGCAATAGAGGAGAGTTTTGGTTGCTCCATATCATTGCTAGCACTTCATGTTGTCAGATGTTTCATTTTAGTCATTCCTCTGTAATCTTAATATCATTCTGGTTTTAAATTTCCTTGATTACAAAAAAATTAAGGTAGTTTTCATATGTTTATCATATTTTGCACAAATCTTTTGTTTATTCTTCTATTGACTTGTTTATGTTTTTCATGTTTTGTAAGAATTCTTTTAATATTATGGATAGAAGTTCATTTTTAAAGTTTATTTTTTATATATATATTTATTTAAGTGCTCTCTATACCCAACATGGTATAGAGACCTCACAACCCCGAAGTCAAGAGTTGCATGCTTTTCCAACTGAGCCAGGCAGGTGCCCCCATTGTTGATTATGTGTACTGCAACTATCTTGTACCATGGTGTGATTTGACTTATCCCGTTCTTTATGGTGCATTGTCTATGGTGCACTAATTAATCAAGTTTTCGTTTTTTTAGGGATATTTGTGTCCTTTTTATGGGACTGTTCCTTATCCAAAAGTAATGAAGCTATTCCCCTATAACAACTTCTATAAATTCAATTATTTTACTTTAAAAATTTAAATCTTGGCGAACAGACATGTGAAAAGATGCTCAGTATCAATAATCATCAGGGAAATGCAAGTCAAAACCACAATGAAATATCACTTTAGACCTGTCAGAATGGCTAAATTAAAAAACAACAACAACAAGAAATAACAAGTGTTTTCAAGACTATGAAGAAAAAAGAACCCTGTGCACTTTTGGTGGTAATGGAAATTGGTGAAACCACTGTGGAAAACAGTATGGAGGTTCCTCACAAAACTAAAAATAGAACTACCATATGATCCAGTAATTCCACTACTGGGTATTTTCCCAAAGAAAATGAAAACACTAATTCTAAAGATATATGCACCTCTGTTTATTGCAGCATTATGTATAATAGCCAAGATATAGAAGCAACCCAAGCGTCCATTGATAGATGAATGGATAAAGAAGATGTGGTACACACACACACACACACACACACACACACACACACACACACACACAGAGGACTATTATTCAGCCATAAAAAATGAGACCTTGCCATTTGCTACAACATGGATGGACCTAGAGAGTATTATGCTAAGTGAAATAAGTCAGATTGAGAAAGACAAATAACATATGATTTCATCCATAAGTGGAATTTAAAAAACAATATGAATAAACAAGCAAACAAACACAAAGCAGAAACAGACCCCTAAGTACAAAGAACAAACTGATTGTCGCTGGGGGGGGAAGGGGGAAATGAGAAAAATGAGTGAAGAGGAGTAGGAGATACAGGCTTCCAGTTATGGAATGAATAAGTCATGGGGATAAAAGGTACAGCATAGGGAATATAGTCAATCATACTGTAATAGTGTTGTATGGTGACAGATGGGAGCTACACTTGTGGTGAGCATAGCATAACCTATAGATAAATTGAATCACTATGTTGTATACCTGAAACTAATGCAACACGGTGTGTCAAATATAGTGAAATTTTTAAAAAATTGGATTTTCAATCAACCCGGGGTTCATATTTGTATGTAATATGAGGTAGGGGTCATTTCATTTTTTTTCCACATGGCTATCAAATTGATCCAGCAACATTATTTATTTTTTTTAATTTTATTTTATTATGTTATGTTAGTCATCATACATTACATCATTAGTATTTGATGTAGTGTTCCATGATTCATTGTTTGTGTATAACACCCAGTGCTCCATGCAGTACATGCCCTCCTTAATACCCATCACCATGCTAACTCATCCCCCCATCTCCCCACCCCCCTCCCCTCTAAAACCCTCAGCTTGTTTCTCAGAGTCCATAGTCTCTCATGGTTCGTCTCCCCCTCCGATTTCCCCCCCTTCATTTTTCCCTTCCTACTATCTTCTTTTTTTTTTAAACATATAATGTATTATTTGTTTCAGAGGTACAGGTCTGTGATTCATCAGTCTTACACAATTCACAGTGCTTACCATAGCACATACCCTCCCCAATGTCCATCACCCAGCCACCCCATCCCTCCCACCCCCCACCACTCCAGCAACCCTCAGTTTGTTTCCTGAGATTAAGAGTCTCTTATGATTTGTCTCCCTCTCTGGTTTCATCTTGTTTCATTTTTTTCCTCCCTTTCCCTATGCTCCTCCACCTTGTTTCTCAAATTCCTCATATCAGTGAGATCATGTGATACTTGTCTTTCTCTGATTGACTTATTTTACTTAGCATACTACCCTCTAGTTTCATCCACATCATTGCAAATGGCAAGATTTCATTTTTTGATGGCTGCATAATATTCCATTGTGTATATATACCACATCTTCTTTATCCATTCTTCTGTCGATGGACATCTTGGCTCTTTCCATAGTTTGGCTATTGTGGACATTGCTCCAAAAACATTGGGGTGCATGTGCCCCTACGGATCACTACATTTTTATCTTTGGGGTAAATACCGAGTAGTGCAATTGCTGGGTCATAGGGTAGCTCTATTTTCAACTTTTTGAGGAACCTCCATACTGTTTTCCAGAGTGGCTGCACCAGCTTGCATTCCCACCAACAGTGTAGGAGGGTTCCCCTTTCTCCGCATCCTCGCCAACATCTGTCATTTCCTGACATGTTAATTTTAGCCATTCTGACTGGTGTGAGGTGGTATCTCAATGAGGTTTTGATTTGTATTTCCCTGATGCCGAGTGATGCTGAGTACTTTTTCATGTGTCTGTTGGTCATTTGGATGTCTTCTTTGGAAAAATGTCTGTTCATGTCTTCTGCCCCTTTCTTGATTGGATCATTTGTTCTTTGGATGTTGAGTCTGATAAGTTCTTTATAGATTTTAGATACTAGCCCTTTATCTGATGTGTCATTTGCAAATATCTTCTCCCATTCTGTCAGTTGTCTTTCGGTTTTGTTGACTGTTTCCTTGCTGCATCAACATTATTTCTAAAGAAACATCATTTCTCTATGGTCTGTTATGCCACCTTTGTCATAAACAAGTGCTGTACATGTGAGGGGTTGTTTCTGGACTTTTTCTCTCCTGTTTCATTTGTCTATTTCATATCCTGGTGCTAACATCACAGTGTCTAACTTACTATAAGCTTACAATAAGCCTTTAACATCTGGTAATGTGATTCCACCATCTTTATTTTTCTTTATGATTGTCTTGCTTATTTTTGCCCTTTGCATTTGTGTAAATAATTTAGAATGAGTGTCAAATTCCGTAAGAATACTACTGGAGTTTTTTGAGGAAAGCATTGAAGCTATACATGAATTTTGGGAGAACTAGCATCTTGACAATATTGAGTCCTCAAGGGGTGCCTGGGTGGCTCAGTTGTTAAGCATCTGCCTTCGGCTCAGGTCATGATCCCAGAGTCCTGGGATCAAGCCCCACATCGAGCCCCACATCAGCAGGAAGCCTGCTTCTCCCTCTCCCATTCCCCCTGCTTGTGTTCCCTCTCTTGCTGTCTCTCTCTCTCTGTCAAATAAATAAATAAAATTTTAAGAAAATAAATAAAATACTTAACTTTAAAAACATATATTGAGTCTTTAAATCCATGAGTATGATTTGTCTCTCCATTTTTGTTTATAAATTTTTCTCTCAATAATGTTTTAGAGATTTCTATAGAGAGGTCTTTCTAATTTTTTATTGGACTTATTCCTAGTTATTTGGTACTTTTGATGCTACCATAAATGGTATTATTTCAAAATTGCTATTTTCTAATTACCTATTGTTATATGGAAATACAATAGATTTTTCTTGTATTGATATTATATCTTAAGACCTTGCTAAATTCACTTATTAAATTTAACACTTACCTGTAGATTTCTTTGGATTTTCTATGCATGTACTCATATTTTCTGCAAATAATGTTAATTTTATTTCCTGCCATTTCAGTCTGCATAGCTTTTATTTTTCCATGCCTTGCTGCACTGACTGGGAACTCCACCACAATTTTAAATAGAGGTGTTTATAGTTGGTTTTCTTGCATCATTCCTATCTCAAGAGGAAAACTTTTAATATTTAACAATTAAGTGTGATGTGAGGTATAAGTTTCTGTAAATATCCTTTATTAGATTATACCAGTTCCCTAATATTCACATTTTGCTAATGGACATTAATAGACGCTGGATTTTATTGATTGCAGTTTTTATACAATTTTTGAGATACATTTTTTCTTTATTCTCTTTATGTGGGAAATGACTGATTATTTTTGAATGTTAAATCAACCTTATATTCCTGTAATAGAACCAAATTTTCATGATACATTATCCCTTCTATAAATCACTAGATTCAGTTTCGTAACACATTTTGTGTTTTTTCACTCATGTACCTAAGAAAGATAGGTCCATGTTTTTCTTCTTGTGATAATCTTCTTCACATTGTAGTAGCAAAGTTAAACTGGACTCCTAAAACAAAGTAGGTAGTATTCCCTTTTTCTCTTCTAAGAGTTTGTGTAATATTGGTTTTAATTTTATCCTCAAATGCTTAATAGAATTCACCAGTGAAATTCTATGGGCCTAGAATTGTTTTTGTAAGAAAGTTTTAAATTCTGGATCCAATTTCTTTAATTTAAGTGTATGTCTATTCAGAACATCTATTTATTCTTCTGTTGGCTTCTTTAAATGGTGTTTTCCCAAGAATTTGTCTCTCTCATTTACATTTACCAATTTTAGGTTTAATCTAGGACAGTGGCTTTAAGGAAAAATGGAAAACCAAGACAAGAAGAAATGTAAAGCAATGCGATATAATGAGTTATGATGCCGACCATCACGTCTAAACAAACCATCAATAGACACAGAAAAATTGTTCAACAAGCCTGTTCATTATGCAGGACATTTCTAGAAATGGTTCAAGGGGAATGTGCAGCTTAAAGTAGTGTGTGGAGGGGGAGGAGAATAGTTTAACTGTTCAGACTCTTCCAATTCCTGCTGTTCAAGGGTTTTATACGGAGAGGCACTACATGCACTTTGAAATTACATCATCTGACCCTTGTGTAGTAAGCCAGATCCTCTGTTGAAAAACATGATATTCCATCCAATATATGGAAATGGAGAGTGTTTCAACACAGGCAGCACTCCAATCCAGAGGGATACAAAGTGATGTCATTGAGAGTTTCTGCTAAACACTTTTATTCTGATAATATCTGTATTTTAATTAAGAGTATTTTGTTCATTTAAGTTTAATGTAATTACTAATGTATTTGTGTTTATTTACCTTCTTACTATTGGTTTTCTAGTGATAAAAATAGTTATTGTGAATTAATAATTTATTGTTTTATTCTACCCTTATATTGGCTTGCTGGTTATAATTCTTTTCCTATTCTTTTACTGGTACCCTGGAAATTACAGCATGCATCCTTAACTTATTTAAGTGTAATCTAAACTAGTATTTTTTAAAATATTTTTTTTTACTTTTATTTATTTTTTTAAAGAGAGCGAGCGAGTGGGGGGAGGGACAGAGGGAGAGGTGAGAATCTCAAACAGACACCCTGCCCAGCATGGAGCTTGACACAGGGCTCGATCCCAGGATCTAGAGATCATGACCTGAACCAAAACCGAGAGTCAGATGCTTAACCAACTGAGCCACCCAGGAGCCCCTCTAAATTGGTATTTTTACCACTGTCTGGACAATGAAAGATTCTTAGAGCACTTTAAATCAGATCATCTCTTCCTCTTATGCTATTTTTGGTATATATTTTAATTATATATATATCATGTGTTACATATAACACGTGATATATGTAACATACATATAGCATAAATATATCATACAATCAACATTCATTTATATTTACCCACATATTTACTCTTTTCTTTGCTCTTCATTACTTCTTGCTCTTAAACACTTCCATCTAGGATTATTTTTTTTTTTTCTAGTTAAAGAACACACTTTAACATTTCCTTTGGTGCAGGTCTGCTGATAAATTCTCTCAGTTTTATTAGTCTGAAAATGTCTTTAATTTGCTTTCATTCATGAATGATGTTTTCCCAAGATACAGAATTCTGAGTTGAAAGTTACTTTCTTTAGTAAATTTGAGGATAACTTTCATTATTTCTTGTTTTTATTATGTTCAGTTAGCCAACATATAGTACATCATTAGTTTTTGATGCAGTGTTCAATGATTCATTAGTTGTGTATAACACCCAGTGCTCATCACAACACATGCCCTCCTTAATACCCATCACCCGGCTACCCCAACTCCGCACCCCCTTCCCTTCTGTAACCCTCAGTTTGTTTCCCAGATTCCAGAGTCTCTCATGGTTTGTCTCCCTCTTTGATTTCTTCCCATTCGGTTTTCCCTCCCTTCCCCTAAGATCCTCCGTGCTATTCCTTATGTTCCACATATGAGTAAAACCATATAATTGTCTTTCTCTGCTTGACTTATTTTACTTAGCATAATCCCCTCCAGTTCCATCCATGTTGATGCAAATGGTAGGTATTCATCCTTTCTGATGGCTGAGTAATATTCCATTGTATATATGAACCACATCTTCTTTATCCATTCATCTGTTGAGCATTGTTATTCTTTTAAAAATATTTTTAATCATTGTATTATTTATTTTGATTTTTTCATTTTACTTTATTTCAGTTTATTCTGATGCTTTTTCAGTTTCTTTGAATGAAAACGTAAATATTTTATATAAGGCAATATATTTATATATTTATACATTTACAAAAGAAAGGGAACAGCAAAATCACAATCCATGTAACAAAATACAGGAGAAGGAAAAAAGAAAACAAATCAGCAAGCAAATACAAAAATAAAGGTGTGTTTTTATCTATCTCTATATCCATTTGTCTATTCATCCATCCGTTTGTCTATGTATCTATCAATCATCTATATCAATAATTGCCCTTTAGAAGACTCAAAGACTCAGACTGAATTTCAAAAAATAAAATTAGCTGTATGATGATGAAAAGAAACACAACTAATTCCCCCCAAAAATTCCGAAATAAGAACATGTATATCAAGAAAATAGTAACAATAAAATCAGATGTCACCATGTTAATATGAGGCCAACTAAAATTTAAAATATATTTGAGGAGAAAAGAGAGATACTTCATAATGATAAATGATCAGGTCAGTATAATAGTCATGATTTCTATACATCTTTTAAAAAACCTTCAAAGTATAGAAAGGAAGAAATGATAGAAATACAAAAATAAATTTACAAATCCACACTCAAAATATAAGCCAAGATATAGAGCATTTGAATATTATAACTAACAAGCTTCTTTAAAAAATACATAAACTATATGCTCACCAGAAAAACAAATTCTTTTCAAATACTTGATATAGTGACAAAACTTTTCCATGTAATTTGGCCACAAATGACATTGTAACTTTTTTGTGCCTAAACAGAAATCACAGAGAACACATTTGTGGATCATGAGACAATAAAATTAGAAACGGAGAACCAAAACCAATGTACACATTAGGGATCTTGTTTTAAATCCACATTTTCATTTCTAAATAAGTTTTGTGTTAAAGAAGGAAACAAACTAAATTTATAAACTACATAGAAGAAAACAACAGTGAAACACAACCTATCAAAACCTGTGGGGAAATACCACTCTCCTGACTGCTCTCACTGGTGTATACTGACCAGGCACTCTTTTGGGTGCCCCACAAATCCCTCCTATTTCTGGCATTTACCCCTTTGGCCTTGGAGTATCCCACGACCTTATTCTGTGATTGGGCTCATGCATACAATGTAATTTACATTGGAAGTTATTTTCTTTATTCAACTTAAAGATAATTTCCATTATTTCTGTTGAACATTTGGTTATCATTCTTATTGCCAATCCTTTGGATAAAATATGACTGCATTTTCTAGCTGTTTTTAAGATTTTATCTTCATCTTTTCTTTTGGGCAGTTTTACTATGATCCCTTTTAATGTGGTTTTCTAAATGTTTATCTTGTTCAGAGTTTTTAGTACTTCTGAATGTGTAGTTTGATATCTTTTACCAGCCATTATTTCTTCAAATACTACTTGTGCTTCATCTCTCCTTAATCTTTCTGTGATGCCAGTTATAGGAATGACTGTTTTTTTTCACTCTTTCTTATGTATTTTAAGCTCTTTTCTGTTTTCCACACTTTCGTTCTCCATGTTTCAGTCTATATGTTTGCTTATTGCTGTCTTCAAGTTTGTCTAATTATCTCTTTAGCTGTGCTGAATCTATTAAACCCATCCATGGAGATTTAATTTCGGTTATTGTAGTTTCTCAGTTGCAAATGTTCTATTCTGGTATTTCTCGTGTTTGCAGTTCTCTGCCAATAATCTCAATCTTTTTATTTAATTTCTTGGATATACTAATCAAACTTGAAGTAGTGGTTGGCAAACTTTACCATAAAGGGCTATATACTGAATATTTTCAGCTTTGAAGAACATATGGTTTCTGTTGCAATTGTTGTAATAACTTAACTCTGCCATTCTAGCATGAAAATGACTATAAACACTATGTAAACAAATGAGCATGGTTATTTTCCAACAAAGTTTATTTACAGGATCAGGAAGCAGCTTGGATTTGTCCTCCAGGCCATAGTTTGTGGAGACATATTTTAAAGCTAGTCTCTGATAACTTCAATATCATATGTGGATCACCTATCAGTCTGTTTCTATTCTATGTTTTTTTTTTCTATTGTATTTGGTTATTTATTGTCGTTTTTAGACCTTGTTATTTTTGATGGACTATCTGACACTGTACCTAATAGTTTGTGGAGATAAGTTGGGGTCAAATTTGATATTATTTCCCACAAGAAATGATTTACTTTTGCTTCTGACAGGCAATTGAGGGTAGATCACCTTAATCCAATCAAGGATGGAGGTGATTAAAAGTTAGATTCTAGTTTTTGTGAGCGCTAGCTTTATTGTGGCTTATCCTTTTTACCTACGGTGTAGTTTATCAGGGTTCCATTTGAAAGCCTTCAGTGTTTTTTTATGATTCTTCCTCTTAAGTGATCCCTGGACTCCAATGCTTCTCCTGCAACCCCAAGATACTCCTGAAATGTCTGGTCACCTTCTCAATTGCTTAGCTCCCACTTTCAAATCAGCGAATCAGTAGAAAAGCAGATGCAAATGTTAGACTCTACTCTATGGACTTTCTTTCTCTCCCAAATATAGTTCCACAAGTTATTGCTGCCTTGGCATCTCTCCAATGTGTTCAAACAAATACTCTTATGTATAAATACATGTGTATGTATGTTTTACATATCAACTGCAGCAGGAGATTTGAATTGAAACAAGCCAATAAGCTACTGCTTTAAGTCTAAACTTGAGACTTAGTTTTTGTTGAATGGTTGAATTGGGAAGTCATCCAAATGCAGAATTGGGGTATTGTACACATTCCATGTGTATGAGAAAGCAGAGAGTTCAAGAGATAATAATGAAGCCAACATTCAGAGAGACAGGAGACTGCAGCCTTGGAGAGCACAGGAAGAAACCCCAGTACCTGATAGGTTTCCAGTTATCATCCCTTATGATGTTTAGCTAAAGTTTTAGACCTTAGTTCTATAGTATCACTGTATCCTTATAACAAAAAACTTCTGTCTTGTTAACTTTGGAAAGGATCCTGTCCTTGCAGACAAGTTGCCACTAATATATTTCCCCTTAAGTGTTGGATTTTGGCAGTTTAATTCTTGCCCCAATTTTTTCTTTATTCAAATGTTCTTCCAGAGTATCTACTCCCATGGCTTAAGTTACCACATATGTGTACAACTAAGTCTCTATATTCAGCCAAGACTTATGCCTCAGCTTCAACTGCCTATTGGTTTTCTCCCCTTGGATGCTCCACAGCTACCTCAAACTCATATCTAAAATCTCATCATTCTCTTTTTTCCTCTATCTATAATGAACAATTCACAGATGACTGAACGTAACATGCTCTTTCAATAACCTCTGCCTCTGCTCATATTGCTTTCTCTACCTAGAATATGCTACCTTTCACTTTTCTTCATGTTCTACTGAAATCATTCAACATGCATCTTCCAGATCACTTCCTCTATGTTGACCTTCTGTTATACCTAACCACATCTCATAGGATTTACACCATCTTCATTCCATTTTATTTTCTATCAAGCTATTTTTAGCATTTTATTACACATATATGTTTATATTTATAGGAGGTGCCCTGGATTGCCTGGAGCTAGGATATGGATATGTCATGTACATGGGGTTTAATTACATATTCATGCTTTTATTTACATTCACTGAATTGCATGAACCATATCTGGCTGTTCAGACATATGGGTATGCTAAGTTGGATGAGAACTGAGATGAGAGGAAAGATAGTAAACAAATTTTGGGAAGAAAATTGACTCCAAGTAATAGACTCTCACATGACTCAACAGCAGATTCAGACTTTCAAAGGTGAATAGTGGTTCTGGACATGGTTGAGGTCTTTTACCAAAATGTACCAGAAATAAATTATGGCTTTTACCTAAACCTACCATGATCCTGACATCTGATATGTGCAAGCCTTGGAAAGAAATGGGTGTTTAAAATTTGAAAACTCAAAACCCCTTGAACCCAAGAAATTATGCTATCATGCCTACTATGAGAGTATAACCTTGAAGAAAGTTGGGTGAAGTTATCTTTTGGTGCAAGAGTAGCAGACTTATGCAAGATAGGGGCATTAGCTTGACTAACATATTAGCAAATGCTAATACAATTTAAGGAGCAGTGGTTCAGACAGTAAGCCACAAAAGACATTGTGATCACAGTTTAGAGCAAATTATCAGCTATAACATATCCTAAGAGGAATATTGGGATTTATAATTTAGGATAGAGTGGTGACAGATACACAAGCATTGGCCAGACTGGCTTGGGCACACACATAGACCCTCCCATTGATTTTTCTGAAATACTATGGAACAGAAGGAATTGAAGAGTGGTAAATAATGTCTGATCCTAAAATTAAACAGAGATGAGGTAGTTAGATAGCACATTGCATTGATTTTGCTGACCTCACTTTGTACTCATGAACAGATGAAACATTGGATATTTAGGGTTACAAATATAATATTCCTCTTCTAAATAGTCATTTTCTTGAAAATATGAACCATCTCTTATTCAGTTTTGCATTATCCATGCCTACTATGGTTTCTTATACATAAAGGGTGCTAATAATGATTGAATGAAAAATGAATGAATGGATGTGGGAATGTTGAATGAATTCCAGAATAGATAAAACACAGGGCTAATACAAGAGGTATACAGACAGTACCTGATTTACAATGGTTCAACTTATGATTTTTGACTTTATGATTGTGCAAAAGCAATACGCACTCAGTAGAAACTATATTTTGAATTTTAAATTTTTATCTTTTCCCAGGCTAGCAATATGCATACAATACCCTCTCATGATGCTCAGCAGCAGCAGTAAGCCAAAGCTCCCAGTCAGCCACATAATCACAAAGATAAACAACCGATACGCTTAGAACCCTTCTGTACCCATACAACCATTCTGTTTTACACTTTCAGTATAGTATTCCATAAATTACATGATATAGTCAACACTTTATTATAAAATAGGTTTTGTGTTAGATGATTCTGCCCAACTGTTGGCTAATGTAAGTGTTCTGAGCATGTTTAAGGTAGGTTAGGCTAAGCTATGATGTTCAGTAGGTTAGGTGCATTAAATGCATTGTCAGCTTATATCTTCAACTTACAATGGATTTATCAGGACATAACCCCATTGTAAGTCAAGAAAGATCTTATTCACTATGTGTGGGAGTATAAACTCATCCTGTTCCCACATCATAGGCTTCCCAAAAGACATCACAGAAACAAGAAAGGTCTGAAAACAATTTCAGAGTGAAGAATAGAATGGAGCCACCTAGACATGCTATCTCACACCCTTCCATATGCCAGAGAAGGAGAGAAAACACAACACATGGGTTGACTATATGCTCAGGCACTGGCAACTGTCAAAGAGACAACTTGAGCTATTTGCAAATTAAATCCTATAGTTACTGATGACAGTTGTTTGTCTTAGCTGGTTAAAAATACCATTTCAAAACCTAAAATGTCTTCATTGTGCTTCAGGGTGCCACACTGTTGATGACTGTGCCTTTCTCTTCTCTCTCCCATAAATCATATCTAGTCTATAATTAAAAAAAACTAAAATAAAACATTTCAATCAAATACATCAACTTCTATGAAGCTACTTCAAGGAATTAATAATGATATTAAATAACATAGCTTGAGTCTGCTATAAGAGCTTTACCTCATTGCATGTCCCAAATGAGGGTCAAGATACAATAAAAATGTTTCCTGCATCAGGCTGATTTTCCTGTTTCCAGATTCCCAGGGAGGATTAACATCAAGCCCCTTCATTCCAAAATACTAGTATTTTAGTTGACATTTTGGGTCACTTATTTTTATACAGTTCACTCAAAGCATATCCCTACAGCTCTGCCTCCCAACCTCCAAAACACACATGAAGTTTTAATTAAACCTGCTATATCTGTGCATCTGTTAAATTCCTGTACTAGGCTGTGAGCAATGCAAAGCAAGGATTATTTTATTGGACTTTCACCATGATGCTGAGCATAGTGACTGCTGAACTTTGAGTGTTCAAAAGATTTTTTTTTAAGTGTTATAAGTTGGGAAACAGTTGAAAGAGTTTGGGTTTTAGAGCAACAAAATCCTGGATTCTATTCCTAAATTTAACACTTTTTACATATTTGATTTTAGGTATGCCATTAAAAATTGTTGGGCCCCATATTCTTCTTATTGAAATAAGGAAAGGCATTTCACATTCCCCCAACTCAATTGCAAAATATATATTATGAATGTAAAGCAACTAGAATGCATCTTGGAAAATATATTTCAATTATTGATCATCTACTATCCTTATTTTGAGCTAGGAGGTAAGAAACATCATTGTGAACTTGAGTGGTCTAGAAATGCCTCTTTGAGAAGGGACCTGATTTTATACTGAATGAAGGAGCAAAAATCTATCAAGCTAAAATATCAGAAAAAAATATTTTGAGGAAACAGTCTCTTCCAGCTTTTTCAGATTCACTTCAGGGAAAGGCCTTCAAACATTCAGCACAACCTGGGACTCTGGAAGAGCGAGCCAGTAGCATCTGCGGGTAGGAAGAGCTTGCTGTTGGGGGTCTCTCACTGGGTGAGGCTCATATTCTGAGGTTGGAAGGGGCTGCTGGCTTTGTTCTTTGTCTGGGTGGTGCTGCTGGTTATACTCTACTACTGAGTGGGGCTGTAGGTTGTGCTCCCTGGCCAGGTAGTATGAATGGTTAGACTGCATTCAGGTGGGGCTGCAGGGTTGACTCCACCATTGGATCTCAACCTATGTTCCACAGTTGGATGGGGCCTCCATCTGGGTTTCATGATTGAGTGTAGCCACAGGCTGTACCCACAGTTAGGTGAGACTGAAGGCTGGGCTTTGTGATTGGGCAGGCCACTGGCTATGCTGCACAGTCAGGCTAGATCGCTGGCTGGGCTTCCTATTCAGGTGAGGCCAGAGGCTATGTTCTGTAGTTGGGCACTGGTGCTGGTTTGCCCGGGCAGGGCCACATTGTGGGATCTATGGTTAGGCCTGACTGCTGGGTACCCAAGCCAGAAAGAACTGCTGACCAACCATGCTCCTTAGCCAGATGGGATCACTGGCTTGGCTCCATGAGTGAACAGAGCCATTGGCTGGGCTCTCTGGTCAGGTGCTTGTACCAGCTGGAACCCAACCTGGCAAGATCCCCGTACTGGTTGCCTGAGCCCTGCCCCTTTCTTTGTTTTAAGCTGACACTTGGCAATCTAGTCCTGCTGATCCTTTCAGTGTTCCCCATGAAGTGAGACAGAAGTGGCTTCCCAGGAAGCTCCCCAGAATGCTGGAAAAAGTTGGATGTCTACTTTAGGGTCTCTTTCCCCTACTGGAGTAACCATAGGTCTAGGGCAATGCTCTCAGTGTGGTGTTGTGCTGACTTGGGGGAGGGGTGATGTGGTCAAAGTGAAACTGATCCTCTTACCCTTCTAATGCAGTTTTTCTTATTTTTCTGTGGTCCAAGGGGGTGATTCAGGTTCACCTCTGGGTTTTGGGATTTTCACAAAGGTGTTCTTGTCTATGGATAATTGCTAGTTGCTCTTCCTGTGAAGGGGAATAAAGCCAAGGATCTCTTATTCTGCCATCTTGCTGATGTCACTCCAGAAGGATTTTGGTAGAAATTAACAACTAGGTAATAAAATTTATAGAGAAATCAAAAGGAACTTAAAATTGTAAGAACAACTTTGAAAAATAATAAAGTTGGAGGACTCCCCCTAATTTCTTTCAAAAAAGTTCCTCTAAAGCAAAAGTAATTAAGACAGTATGATACTGGTATAAGAATAGATATACAGCTTAATGGAAAAAATAGAGCCCCAAAATACACCTATACATATGGCCAGTTGATTTGCAATAAATACAATTCAGTGGGGTGAAGGACAGTCTTGTCAACAAATGGTGTTGCAATATTTGGATACTCATTTGCATAATGATGAATCCTGACCCTTATGTCATACCATATACAAAGATTAACACAAAATGGATCATGTGAGACCAAAACATATGAGACTTCTTGAGGAATATAGGAGAAAATCTTTGTGAGTTGAGATTAAGCAAATATTTCTGAGATAAGATACAAAAGGCAGATTACAGAAGAAAATAATTATAAATTGGAATTTATCAAAACTAAAAACTTCTCTTTGAAAGATGTTAAGAAAATGAAAATACAAATCACTTGAGAAAATAGTTGCAAAACATTGGATAAAGAACTTGTATTCAGGAGATATAAGGAACTCCTATTTTATGACACACATACCAATTTTAAAAAACGGCAAAATATTTGAACAGACGCTTCACCAAAGGAGACATTGGGGTGTCAATAAGCACATAAAAACATTGCTTACTATTGTTGCTCATTAGTAAAATTCAAATTGAAATGAGATGCCTCTACATTCATTGTGCTTTCATATATCTTCTTTGGTGAAGTGTCTGTTCAAGACTGTTGCCCATTTGTTAATTGTTTGCTTTTTTAATTATTCAATTGCAGGACTTTTTATATATTCTGGACAAAGTCCTTTGTCAGTACATGCATGGCACATAATTTCTCACAGTCTATCACAACTGTTCGTTTCCATAATGATATCATTTTTATAAGCAAAATTTTTGTTGAAATACAACTTATTGTATCTTTTATTGTTAGTCCTTTTTTGCTAACCACAAGACAATAAATGTATTCTCCTATGTTATCTCCTAAAAACTTTATACTTTTAGATTTTATATTTAGATTTATAAACCATCCTTGTTTAATTTTTGTATATAGTATGGAGAGAGGTCAAAGCTCCACATGTACAGTTGTTTCAGTACCATACATTATTCTGCTTTATTAATCCAGTTGTCTATCTCTATACCACTCAATCTTGATTGCTGTATTTTTATAAGTTTTGAAGTTCCAAGTATAAGTAATCCAACCTTATTCTTTCCTTTATAGAATTCTGTGGGGTATTTTTGCATTTCTATATACATTTTAGAATCAGTTTGTCAATTTTTAAAATAAAGTTTGCTGACATGATGGACATTTCATTTTGAATCTACAGACTGATTTGTGGAAAACAAGAGCTCAAAAATATTGAGTCTTCCAAACCATAAGCATGATTTATCTCCTAATTTAAGTCAGTCTCATAATTTGTCTCAGCAGTGTTTTCTACTTTTCAGTACAGAGGTCTTGCATGTCTTTCCCCTTATTTAGTCCTAAGTATTTCAGGCTTTTGAGCCCATTAAAATTTTTATTTTTATTATTTATTGTATTTTATTATTTTCCAAGTGTTTGTAATATTTCCAATATTTCTCTTTTTCTTAAATTATTTGTGCTGTTATTGCAAAAATACATTCACAATTCTTTTATAAATGTAAGTGAATAGTAAACTATGAATACTTAAATGTTTGAAAATAGCTTTATTCATTTCTCATAGTTGACTTATGATTCAGCATAATTTTGCTAAAAATGTTGAAGGCATGCTGTAATATCTGCTGCAATCTATTTCTATTCATAGAGGAATCATATGCTAGTCTAATTATTGTTTCTTTGCAGTGGAACACCTCTTTCTCCTTGAGAAATTTTTAGGATCTCTTCTTTATACTTAGTCTTCTGTAATTTCACAATATTGTGTTTATGTATGTTTTTATTTTTCATGCATCCTTCTTGGTACTCAATGAATCTTTTCAATTTGAAGACACGTCTTTCTTCAGGTCTGGTAATTTTTCTTGAGTTATTTCTTGGAATTTCTTCCTTTCTATTTTATTAATCTGTGACACCCTTATTAGATATTGGACCTCCTTACTTGATTCTAAGTATTTCCTGTCTTTATTCTCATTTTCTTTGAATTCTTTCATTTTTATTTGGGGAAATTCCCTTGACTCCATATTTTGTACCCCCTTTTTAATATTTGGTACCATATATTTAATTTAAAAACTTTCTGAGTTATTCCTTGATTCTCATCACAGCATATTCTTAAGTTATGTTTGCAATATCTTCTTAAAACTTTTACAGTATTTATCACAGTATTGTAGGTATGCATGTATTTCTTTTGACAACTTCATATATCTTTATTTTTCCTAGGATCAATAATTTCATTTATTTACTTTTGTTCTCTTTTGTGCCAGTAGATTTTTTTTCAAACATCTATTACTTCTTTGTTGTCAATTCATATTCAGGAATAAAGGAACAAGTTTTCGTATATAAGTAGCCAGAGTGGGTTTCCTTTGCATTTGTATAATCCAATTTTCCCCAACAGGTTTCTCCAATGAAGGAGTTGATACTGAGTTCTTTGAATATCAGCAGATCATGTCCACTGACAGGATTCATTTTACTGTGTGTGTGTGTGTGTATATATATATATATATATATATATACACACATGTCACATACATATATATATATGTACATATATATATATGAAACTTACAGGCAGAATACACATACCTCAAACACTAATGCTAAGATAAGAAAGGTTATTTTCTCTAGGCTGTCAACACCAACGCTAGGAGCACTAGCCTTCCACAGGTGGAAATTATTTATAGATTAAATATCCAGTTATATTCTGAGGGTTTATACATGTTGTACAAAGGAAATTGTGGCATAAGCTAATTCACACTGATTTTCTGTAGGTAAAACTTCAATCATTTGCCATTATTTATGGCCCTTAGCTACTCTTAATCTTCATAATACTGAATCTAATTTTGGACCATCTTTGTGGTTTTGCTTCCAAGGAATAAATGATCCCACCTCTACTTTTGTCTTATCCTTTGTCAGTTTCTGGTTTGAACACCTATTCTGATTTATCCAAAAAATTATTTAAATGACTTAATTATATTTTTAATGTTTTGAAATTCATTAAGATCTTTTCTCCAAAGATATTCCCACATCTAAAAATATGAAGAGAGGGGCACCTGGGTGGCTCAGTTGGTTAAGCGAATGCCTTCGCCTCAGGTCATGATCCCAGAGTCCTGGGATCAAGTCCCACATCGGACTCCCTGCTCAGTGGGGAGTCTGCTTCTCCCTCTGACCCTCTCCCCTCTCATGTTCTCTCTCCCTCTCTCTCCCTCAATAAATAAATAAACAAATCTTTAAAAATTAAAAAAATAAAACTATGAAGAGAGCTCATACATATTTTCATTATATATATATGTTTTCTTTTTCCTCTAATTTCAATGAGGCTTCAACAGGAAAAAAGGTAAACATATGTGCTCAGTCTACCATTATGAACCAGAAGCCTACATAATTTTTATGTCAATATATGAGAAGGTACACAGGCTAAATTAAGGAGCAAAAATGAATGAACAGACTTGAGAAATATATGCAGTAATTATGAACAACCTTTGACCAACCTTGCCCATTTTCCCTACCCAACCCCATCCCTGGCAACCATGATTCTACTCTCTTGTTTCTATGAGTCCAACTTTTTTTTTAAGATTCTACATGTAAATGATATCATATAGTATTTGTCTTTCTCTGACTGGCTTATTACACTTAGCATAATGTTCCCTAGGTCACAAGTGGCAGGATTTTGTCTTTTTAAAGTCTGAATAATATTCCAGTGTGTGTGTGTGTGTGTGTGTGTGTGTGTGTGTGTGTGTGTATTACATTTTCCTTATCCATTAATATGTCAACAGACATTTAGGTTGCTTTCATAACTTGACCATTCTGAATAATGCTGGAATGAACATGGGAGTACAGACATCTCTTTGAGATAGTGATTTTGTTTACTTTGGATACATACCAGAAGTGGGCTTATTGAATTGTATGGTAGTTCTATTTTTGATTTTCTTGAGGAACTGCCATACTGTTCAATTTTCCATAATTTCTCCACTAATTTGCATTCAAACTTTCCCAAGAGTTCCTTTTTCTCCACATCCTCACCAACATTTGTTACTTCTGTTTTTTGTTTTTTGTTTTTTTTATAACAGATACCCTAACAGGTATGAGGTAATATCTTATTGCGGTTTTGACTTGCATTTTGCTAATGATTAGTGATGTTGAGCATTGGCCACGTGTATGTCTTCTTTGGAAAAAATGTCTACTCAGTTCCTTTGCCCATTTTTAAATTGGTCATTTGTTTCTTTGCTATTAAGTTGTGAGTGTTCCTTATATATTTTGAATATTCACCCCTTATCAAATATGTGGCTTGCAAATGTTTTCTCTCATTCCATAAGTTGTCTTTTCATCTTGTTGATAGTTTACTTTATTGTGCAGAAACTTTTAAGTTGACATAGTTCCACTTGTTTATTTTTGCTTTTCTTCCCTTTGCATGTGGTCTTGAATCAAAAAAAAAAAAAATCATCACCAAGACAAATGTCAGGGAGTTTTCCCCTATGGTTTCTTCTAGGAGTTTTATGATTTCAAATTCTTTATTTTTAGTTGATTTTTGTGTATGGTATAAGAGAAGGTCCAAGGCCAATTTTTCTGTACTTAGTATGAGCCAGGTAGTGTTCTAAGTTTCTTTTTTTACCTGTAGTGACTGAATTAATACTCATGAAAACCCTATGAGGTAGCTGCTATTATTATCACCATTTTACATATGGGTAAACTAAGGCACAGAGAGGTCAAATAGCTTATGGAAGGACTCACAGCTAGTACATTGTAGTGATAGAATTTGAAAATCATGTAGTTTGGCTATAGATGCTTGATTCTATAGATTCAAGATCTAACTACTATGAAATGTATCCTAAATTAAATTGGCAAAGGATATGAACAGCTAATTTATAGAACTGTATTAAAAGTATATAAAGCCATAACTATATTAAAATATGTCCAATCTTTTTAGTAATCAAATAATTTCAAATTAAACAACGAGACACCCTTTTTGCCTATTAAATTATCATGGATTAATAATTGGTAATAGAATTAGTGGAAATGAGCACTCTCATATATTTCTTTATTTTTTTAATTTTATTTATTTATTTTGACAGAGAGAGAGACAGTTAGAGAAGGAATGCAAGCAGGGGGAGTGGGAGAGGAAGAAGCAAGCTTCCCACTGAGCAGAGAGCCTGATGCAGGGCTGGATCCCAGGACTGTGGGATCATGACCTGAGCTGAAGGCAGACACTTAACGACTGAGCCCCCCAGGTGTCCCTCATATATTTCTTATAAAGTAAAAATTATTACAGCCTTTCTAAAAATAAAATTTTTAACATATTTCTAGCCTTCAGATACATGTACCCTCTGACACTAATTATTTTCCTAGGAATCTTGCCTAACTTTTTAAAATAGGAAAATGTTTATATATAAAATATTAATGGCAGCATAATGCTAATAGTTGAAAATAATTCAAATTACAAAAATGTCATTCACTCATTTATTCATTCATAAATTCAATCACAATTATTTGTTCACAAGCCACAACATGCCAGACACTGTTTGAGACCATGGGAACACAGTAATGAGACACATAAAATCACTTCTCTCAAAAAGTTTATATCTTATTGAGGAAGATGGGCAATAAACAAAGAAAAAATCAAGTACTGATAAGCATTATAATGAAGAAAAACATGATGAGTTGATGGAGAGAAACTGGGAACTACTTTAGATAGTTAGGTGATGGCATTTAAAGTGAGACTGAAGTAAAACTCCAAGACAGAAAAACATTTGGCATATCTGAGTGATAGAAAGATGGCTGGTTCCGTGCAATCAACTAAAGAGGGAGGAAGATTTACACAGGACTTTGTAGGCCCAGTAAGGAATTTGAATTTTATTCTAAATGTGCTGCGAAGTTATCGAAAGATCTTGAAAAGAATGTAACAAACTAATTACATTTTAAGGGCTCACTTTAGATGTTTTTTGGATGAAATATAAGGAAACAAAATAAGAAACAGAAGAATTCTTTTGAAAGCTATTACAGTAGTCTAGATGAAAGTTAATTAGTGTGGCTTTAGACTAGAGCATTAGTGAAGACCGAGGGAAGCGGATGGATTCCAGATGTATTTTGGAGGTAGAAGTCAGGGCGCCAGTGGTTAACTTTGTTAAATAGTACTTGTGGGTTGAGAAAGTTGAGCCAGAGCAGTGACTATTGGATATGGTAATGTTGGAGATCATTGGAGATCTTAACAGAAGTTTTAGTGGCTTTATAGGGGTGAAACCCTGAATGAGGAGAAAATGCTAGATGAGAGAGAACAATGGTTAAGTGCCTTGTGGTACATTCACACGCTGCAGATATTTAGCTTGGTAAATATTTTCAAAGGCTGTTTAACATGGTGAATATTTTCAAGAGTATTTAGTAGATTATGATCATACTCAAAATAAAATTTAAAGAAAAAAGCAGGATTCAAAATTATAAATAGAACTTAATCTTAATTTTGTAAATAATAAATAAGCATAATGGAACCAGGATATTTAGGAAACTATAAAAAAACACTTCTATAAATTCCATAAAATCCACATGTGATTATGAATAAATACCATAGCTATTTTGGGATAAAAATACTGGCTTTTGGCTAAACAGATCAAATAGATAAAATAAATTTTATGCCCCAACCAATTATATGCAATGGATATTCAAGGCTGCTTGGAAATAATGCAAACAGTGACTGTTAAATTAGTGAATACCAAGTATACATTATATATCTAAATTGTTGAAATCTTTTTGGGGATTTTTTTCTTTATGAATTTCTTCCATAATTCTTCTTGGTATATGTACTTCATATTTTTTGTTACTACTATGAATAGGAAATTTTTTATTATATTATTTAACTGGTTATTACTGGTAATTTAGAAAGTTGCTGATAATATTATCCAGGTGACTTGATAATTTATCTTATTGATTACAAAGGTTTTCAGAAGATTTTTTGACTCTCCATGTGGATAATCATCTCATCTCAGAAAGATCAAGTTCTTTTTTTCACTCTATACATTTTATTCATTTTCCTTTTCATGTTGTATTATTTCTGTTCTATAACTCACTCTTTTCTTGTATTAGTATCTCCTCTATTAATTTTCTTGTCATTGATATTTTTATAATAAACATTATGGAGCAGTTCTAGGTTCATGGCAAAAATAAGCAGGAAATACAGAGATTTTCCATATACCCCCTGCCTCACACATGCATAGTCTCTACCATTATCAACATCCCAACTGGCATACTACATTTGTTACAATTGATGAATCTATATTGGTATATCATTATCACCCAAAGTCCATAGTTTACATTAGGGTTCACTCTTAGTGTTGTACATCCTATGTGTTTGGGCAAATTTATGATGACATGTATCCATCATTATAGTATCATAAAAAATAGTTTCACTGCCTTAAAAATCTTCTACACTTCATGTATTCATTCCTATCCATCCCTCCTAACCCCTGGAAACCACTAATCTTTTTATGATCTCCAAAGTTTTGATTTTTCCAGAGTGTCACATTTGCAATCATACAACATGTAGCCTTTTCAGATTGGTTTCTTTCACTTAGTAATATGCATTTAAATTTCCACTATGACTTTTCATGGTTTGATAGCTCACTTTCTTTTAGTGTTGAATAACATTCCATTGTCAGGATGTACCATAGTTTATTTATCCATTAGCTGAAAGACATCTCAGTTACTTCTAAGATATGACAATTATGAATTAAGCTGCTATAGACATCTATGTGAGGTTTTTGTATAGATATAAGTTTTCAAGTCCTTTGGGTAAATACCAAGGAGTGTGACTTCTGGATCATATGATAAGTAAAATTAGTTTTGTAAAAACAGCCAACTGTCCTCCATGGTGGTTGTACCATTTTGGATACCTACAAGAAATGAATGAGAGTTCCCATTGTTCCACATCCTTGCCAGCATTTGGTGTCATCAGTGTTCTGGATTTGGCCATCTTAATAGGTATATAGTACTATCTCATTGTTGTTTCAATTTGCATTTCCCTAATGACATATAATATAGAGCATCTTTTCAAATGCTTGTCACCTGTACGTCTTCTTTGGTGAGGTGTCTGTTAAGGTCTTTGGCTCATTTTGAAATCAGGTTGTTAGTTTTCTTATTGTTGAATTTTAAGAGTTCTTTCTGTATTTTCGGTAAAAGTCTTTTATGAGATATATCTTTTGCAATTATTTTCTCCCAGTCCATGGACTGCCTTTTCATTCTCCTAACAATATCTTTTGCAGAGCAGAAATGTTTACCTTTAATGAACTTCAGCTTATTAAAAATTTATTTCAAAGATCATACCTTTGGTATTATATCTAAAAAATCACTGCCGAACCTAAGGACATTTAAAGTTTGTCTTAATGTCATTTTTTAGGAGTTTTATAGTTTTCCAACTTCCATTTATGTCTATGATGCATTTTGAGTTAATACTTGTGAAGGTAGTAAGGTCTGGGTCTAGATTCCTTTTTGCAGATGGATGTCCAGTTGTTCCAACACCATTGTTGAAAAGACCATTTTTCCTTCATTGTAATTTCTTTGTTCCTTTGTGAAAGATCAGTTGACTATATGTATGTGGGTCTACTTCTGAACTTGCTATTTCATTCCATTAAACTATTTGTCTATTCTTTAACCAATACCACACTGTCTTGATTACTCTAGTTTTATAGTAAGTCTTGAGGTAAGGTAGTGTCATTCTTCCAATATTTTTCTTCTCCTTCAATATTGTATTTTCTATTCTGGTCTTTTGCCTCTCCATATTAACTTTAGAATCAGTTTGTTGATACACACAAACTAATTGCTGGTATTTTCATTGGGACTGCACTGAATCAATAGACCAAATTGGGAAAAACTGACATCTTGACAATATTGAGTCTTTCTATCCATCAACATGGAATATCTGCATTTATTCAGTTCTTTGATCTATTTCATCAGAGTTTTGTAGTTTTCCTCATATAGATCTTTTACATTTTTATTTGATTTACACTTAAGTATTTCATGGTTTTGGATGCTATGAAAATGGTATTATATATATATATATTTTTTAGTGTTTCACTGTTTCAAATTTTATTTTTTATTATTATGTTAATCAGCATACATTACATCATTAGTTTTTGAGGTAGTGTTCCATGATTCATTGTTTGCGTATAACACCCAGTGCTCCATGCAGAATATGCCCTCTTTAATACCCATCACCAGGCTAACCCATCCCGCCACCCCTCTCCCCTCTAGAACCCTCAGTTTGTTTCTCAGAGTCCATAGTCTCTCATGATTCATCTCCCCCTCCGATTCCCCCCCTTCATTCTTCCCCTCCTGCTATCTTTTTTTTTTTTTAACATATAATGTATTATTTGTTTCAGAGGTACAGGTCTGTGATTCAACAGTCTTACACAGTTCACAGCGCTCACCATAGCACATACCCTCCCCAATGTTTATCACCCAGCCACCCCATCCCTCCCACCCCCCACCACTCCAGCAACCCTCAGTTTGTTTCCTGAGATTAAGAATTCCTCATATCAGTGAGGTCATATGATACATGTCTTTCTCTGATTCACTTATTTCGCTCAGCATAATACCCTCCAGTTCCATCTGCATCATTGCAAATGGCAAGATCTCATTCCTTTTGATGGCTGCATAATATTCCATTGTGTATATACATCACATCTTTATCCATTCATCTGTTGATGGACATCTTGGCTCTTTCCACAGTTTGGCTATTGTGGACACTGCTGCTATAAATATCGGGGTGCACGTACCACTTCGGATGCCTACATTTGTATCTTTGGGGTAAATACCCAGTAGTGCAATTGCTGGGTCATAGGGTAGCTCTATTTTCAACTTTTTGAGGAACCTCCATACTGTTTTCCAGAGTGGTTGCACCAGCTTGCATTCCCACCAACAGTGTAGGAGGGTTCCCCTTTCTCCGCATCCCCACCAACATCTGTCGTTTCCTGACTTGTTAATTTTAGCCATTCTGACTGGTGTGAGGTGGTATCTCATTGAGGTTTTGATGTGGATTTCCCTGATGCCGAGCAAGGTTGAGCACTTTTTCATGTGTCTGTTGGCCATTTGGATGTCTTCTTTGTAGAAATGTCTGTTCATGTCTTCTGCCCATTTCTTGATTGGATTATTTGTTCTTTGGGTGTTGAGTTTGATAAGTTCTTTATAGATTTTGGATACTAGCCCTTTATCTGATATGTCATTTGCAAATATCTTCTCCCATTCTGTCAGTTGTCTTTTGGTTTTGTTGACTGTTTCTTTTGCTGTGCAAAAGCTTTTTATCTTGATGAAGTCCCAATAGTTCATTTTTGCCTTTGCTTCCCTTGCCTTTGGCGATGTTTCTAGGAAGAAGTTGCTGTGGCTGAGGTCGAAGAGGTTGCTGCCTGTGTTCTCCTTTAGGATGTTGATGGACTCCTGTCTCACATTTAGGTCTTTCATCCATTTTGAGTCTATTTTGTGTGTGGTGTAAGGAAATGGTCCAGTTTCATTCTTCTGCATGTGGCTGTCCAATTTTCCCAACACCATTTGTTGGAGAGACTATCTTTTTTCCACTGGACGTTCTTTCCTACTTTGTCGAAGATTAGTTGACCATAGAGTTGAGGGTCTATTTCTGGGCTCTCTATTCTGTTCCGTTGATCTATGTGTTTGTGAAATTGAGGAAGACACAAAGAAATGGAAAAACGTTCCGTGCTCATGGATTGGAAGAACAAATATTGTAAAGATGTCAATGCTACCTAGAGGAATCTACACATTCAAAGCAATCCCCACCAAAATACCATCCACTTTTTTCAAAGAAATGGAATAAATAATCCTAAAATTTGTATGGAACCAGAAAAGACCCCGAATAGCCAGAGGAATGTTGAAAAAGAAAAGCAAAGTTGGCGGCATCACAATTCCAGACTTCCAGCTCTATTACAAAGCTGTCATCATCAAGACAGTATGGTAGTGGCACAAAAACAGACACATAGATCAGTGGTATTATATTTTTAATTTCAAATTCCATTTGCTCATTGCTGGTATTTAGGCAAATGATTGACTTTTGACTTTATATCCTGAAACTCTGCTATAATCATTTATTAGTTCCAGGAGTTTTTTTTGCTGATTCTCTGATTTTGTACCTAGACAGTCATGTCATCTGTGAACAAAGACAGTATGTTTTCTTCCTACCAAATCTGTATACATCTTATTTCCTTTTTTTGTCTTACTGTATTAGCTAGGACTTCCAGTATGAAGTTGAAAATGAGTGGTAAGAGGGAATATTCTTTCTTTGTTCCTGATCTTAGAATTTTGAGTTACATACCATTAAGTATGATATTAGTTGTAGGAGTCTGTAGATATTTTTATCAATTGAGGAAGTTCCTCTCTATTCATAGTTTACTGAGAGTTCTTATCATGAATGGATATTGGATTTTTGTCAAATGCTTTTTCTGCACCTATTGATATAATCATGTAATTTTTCTTAGACTGTTGATGTGATGGATTACATTAATTGATTTTATAATGCTAAACCAACCTTGCATACCTGAGATAAATCCCAATTGGTCATGATGTATATTTTTTATACATTGTTGGATTTGATTTGCTAATATTTTTTTATTAAGTTCAGTTAGCCAACATATAGTAGATCGTTAGTTTTTGATGTAGTGTTCAATGATTCATTAGTTGTGTATAACACCAAGTGCTCATATTTGTTTTGATGATTTTTGCATCTATGTTCATGAGAGATACTGCTCTGTAGTTTCCTTTTCTTGAAATATCTTTGTCTGGTTTTGGTATTAGGCTAATGCTGCCATTATAGAATGATTTAAGAAGTATCCCCCTGCTTCCAAAATATTGTATAGGATTGGTATAATTTCTTCCCTAAATGTTTGATAGAATTCACCAGTGAACCCATCAGGGCCTGATGCATTATGCTTTGTAAAATTATTAATTATTGATTCAACCTATTTAAAAGATACAGACCTGCTAAGATTGTCTATTTCTTCTTGTGTGAGTTTTGGCAGATTGAATCTTTCAAGAAATTGTTCTATTTCATCTAGGTTACCAAATTTGTGGGCATAGACTTCATAATATTCCTTTATTATCTTTTCAATGTCCATGGGATGTGTAGTGATATCCCCTTTTTTCCTTTCTGATATTGGTTATTTGTGTTTTTTTTCTTAATTAGATTGGCTAGAAGCTTATTGATTTTAATTATCTTTTCACAGAACTAGTTTTATATTTCATTGATTTTTCTCTATTGATTTTCTGTTTTCAATTTCATTGGCTTCTGCTCTCATTTTTATTATTTCTTTTCATCTGCTTTCTTTGAATTTAATTTGCTCTTCTTTTTCTAGTTTTCTAAGATAGAAACTCAGATGATTGAATTTAGAGCTTTTTTTCTTTTCTAATATATGCAAACAATGCTATAATTTTCCCTCTTCTTTTCTAATACATGCATTATTGAATGCATACATTTGAATGTTATACATTTCCCTCTAAGCGTGACTTTCCCTGCATCTTACAGATTTGGGTAAGTTCTATTTCCATTTACACTGAGTTCAAACTATTTTAGAAATTCTCTTGAAATTCCTTCTCTGATTCCTGTGTTATTTAGAAATGTTTTGTTTAATCTCCAGTATGTTGGGATTTCCCAACTATCTTTCTGTATTGATTTCTTTACACAATGATCTGAGAGCAGACATATGATTTCTACTCTTTTTTAATATATTAAGGTGTATTTTATGGCCCAGAATGTGGTCTATCATGGTGAATGTTCCTATGAGTTTGAGAAGAACATGTATTCTGCTATTGTTAAATGAAGCAGTCTATAGATGCCAATTATATCCAGTTGTTGTTGGTGGTGCTGAATTCAGCTATGTCTTTACAGAAATTCTGCCTGCTGCATCTTTCCATCTCTGATAGAGGGATGTGAAGTTTCCAGCTATAAAAGTGGATCTATCTATTACTCATAGTTCTATAAGTTTTTACTTCAAGTATTTTGATGACCTGTTATTATGTGCATACATGTTAAAGATCATTATGTGTTAGAGAAGTGACCCCTTTGTCTTATTAATGTCCTTCTTTATCCCTAATAAATTTCCTTGCTCTGAAGTTTGATCTGTCTGAAGTTATATAGCTACTCTTATTTTCTTTTAATTATTATTAGCAGAGTATATCTTTCTCTATCCATTTACTATTAATCTATGTGTTTTTATATTTGAAGTGGTTTTCTTATAGACAGCATATAGTTGGGTCTTAAGTTTTTTAAGATTTTATTTATTTATTTATTCATTCATTCGACAGAGAGAGAGACAAAGAGAGAGCACAAGCAGGGGTAGCAGCAGAGGTAGAGGGAGAAGCAGGCTCCTTGCTCAGCAAGGATCCCAACACGGGGCTCAATCCAAGGACCCCAGGATAATGACCTGAGCCAAAGGCAGACATTCAACCAACTAAGTCACCCAGGTCCCCTGGGTTTTTTTTTAAAGATTTATTTGTTTGAGAGAGAGACAGAGAGAGTGAGCCTGAGTGGGGGGAGGGGCAGAGGGAGAGAATCCTCAAGCAGACTCCCCACTATATGGAGTGGTGTATGGAGCCTGTATGAGGAGTATGAAGCCTGACACAGGGCTCACTCTCACGACCCTAAAGATCATGACCTGAGCTTAAACCAAGAGTCGGCTGCTTAACTGACTGAACCACCCAAGTGCCCCAGGTCTTGTTTTTTTAATCATTTCTGATAATCTCTGTCTTCTAATTAGTGCGTTTATACTCTTGATGTTCAGAGTGAGGTAATGTGCCTTTTAATAACAAATTAATCCTAATTCCTTCTTCCCATTACTTGCATCATTGCTGTCATTCATTTCACTTACACATAAATATATACCATAGCATACATAATTTAATACACTGTTGCTATTATTTTGAACAAACTGTTGTCTGTTAAATCAATTATGAGTAGGAAATAAAAAGCTTTATTTTACTTTTACTTATTTCCTTCTCTCACACTCTTCCTTTCTTCATGTAGACCCATTTGTGACCTATATTATTTTTTTCTTCCAAAGAACTTTTAACATATCTTGCAAGGCAGGTGTACTGGCAACAAGTTCTTTCAATTTTTGTTTGTTTCAGAATGGCTTGTTTTCCCTTTCCTTTTCGAAAGATAATTTCACAGGGCACAGAATTCTTGGTTGGTGTTGTTTCTTCTCTCTCAACACTTTCAATATTTCACTCTAATCTCTTACTTGCATAGTTTTTGAGAAGAAATCATGTATAATTCTTATCTTTGCTATTCCATAAGTAAATTTTTTTTTCTTTAGGCTTTTTTTCAGATTTCTTTTTTTACTTTTGATTTTCTGAAGTTTGAATATGATATACTTTGGTATAGTTTGAAAAAAAAAACCAAAACATTTTTCCTGCTGGATGTTCTCTGAGCTTCCTGGATCTATGGTTGGATATCTGACATTAATTTCAGGAAATTCTCAGTCACTATTGTTTCAAATATTTCCTTTGTTCTTTTCTTTCTTCTCCTTATGATATTCCCATTACATGTATGTTATACCTTTTTTAGTTGTCTCACAATCCTTAGATATTCTCTTCTGTGTCTTTCAGTCTTTCTATCTTAATTTTCAGTTTGGGAGTTTTCTATTGAGATATCCTCACACACAGAGATTCTTTCTTCAGCTATGTCCAATCTGCTAATAAGTCCATCAAAGGCATTCTTCATTTATGTTATAGTATTTTTTTGTCTCCATCATCTCTTTTTTGTTCTTTTTTAGAATTTCCACCTTTCTGCTTACATTGTCCATTTGTTCTTGCATATTGTGAATTTATCCATTATAACCCTTAGCATATTAATCATAGTTGCTTCAAATTCCCAGTCTGATAATTCCAACATCCCTGCCATATCTGATTTTAAGCCCAGTCCTTGTTCTGTCCTTTCAAACTGTGTTTTGTGCCTATCTGGACATGATGTACTGGGTAAAATGAACTGCTGTATATAAATCTTTAGTAATGTGGTGGAAAGATGTTGGGGGGCAGGGAAGAATTCTATAGTCCTATGATTAGGTCTCAATCTTTTAGTGAGCCTGCTCCTTTATATTTTGAACTTCACGTGTGCTTCTCAGTTTTCTTTCTTTCCCTTAGTTGAGGCAGGTTGGCTAGAGGGTGCTGGAGTGGAATATTTCCCTTCCTCCACATGGAAGGATAGAACTGGCTGGAGTTGGATATTACCCTTCCCCCAGGTCAATTAGGTTAGGTTAATATTCCAGAAAGTTAAATTCTGCTTAAGTAGTTTCTCCTGAGGACCTGTGTGGAAGAACAGAATGCTGTGTCATGGTTTAAAATGGCTCCTTTCCCCATCTCCCTGAAAATTGCATGGGGATCTTTCACTGAAATCCACTGTGAGACTGCAGTCAAACTCTTGGAGGGACAACTCACAAGTGTGCTCCTCTTCCAATGTCTGGATCCCCCTGGAATTTTTATTATTCTGACTGGTCTACACTGGGTCTCCAGCAATTTTTAAATTATAGTTTAGGTTTTCCTACTCCAGCACCGATTCCCACAGGGGTTTCTGCTTGTGGGCTTTGCCCTAGTAAGTTGTAATTCTCTGGGTTCACTTGTCTGTCACTTCAATTTTGAGTGCTTTAGTTTGTCCTGTGACCTCACTTCTCTTATGGATCTGAGAAGAGTTGTTGATTTTTCAATTGGTTCAGCCTTTTTTTTTAAAGACTTTATTTATATATTTGTCAGAGAGACACAGAGAGAGAGAAAAAGAAAGAGTGTACAAGCAGGGGGAGTGGAAGGCAGAGGGAGAAGCAGGCTCCCACTGAGCAAGGAGCCCAATGCAGGCCTCAATCCCAGGACCCTGGAATCATGACCTGAGCCAAAGGCAGACACTTAACCAACTGAACCACTAGGCATCCCTTAATTGGTTCAGCTTTTTACTTGTACAGATGGAGTGGCTACTTCCAAGCTCCTTGCATGTCAAACTTGAAACCAGATATCTTACTGATTTTTCTTATAGTTTTATTTCAGTATCAAATAATGAACATAGAAGAGTTCCTTTGCTTACCCTTATCCTTCATTAATTTTACATTCATGAAAAAGGTTTTAAAAGCAAAGAAACAAAGGATTAGACTAATAGAGCAGCAAGAAAAGAAATATAAAGAAAAGATGAATGAATAAGCAAAATAAATAAAACAATGTGTCCCTTCCATGCATACATCCCCCACATAGGATGTGTACATGGGGAAAATGCAAGAAATTAGTTACATTTTCATTAAAGAAGAATGTATCATGAAAAACTCTTAAATTCCTTTAATTAATATTTTTGAAAGGATGAATTATGAGTGAAATATCTTTTTAAAACTTAGGTTAAAATATTAGGCAGCTTTGTACAGGATAGTAATGGGACAAAAACTGTACTAAGTTTCTGTTGGTGTTTCATTTCTATCCTAGTGATAAACAGATTAAAATGTAAATTAACTTAAAGAAAGGACAAGAACCATGTGATCTTCTCAATGGATGTAGAAAAAGTATTTGATAAAATACAGCATCCTTTCTTGATTAAAACTCTCCACAGTGGAGGGATAGAGGAAACATACCTCAATATCATAAAAACCATATATGAAAGGCCCACAGTAAATATCATTCTCAATGGGGAAATTAGGAGCTATTCCCCTAAGGTAAGGAACACCACAATGATGTCCATTCTCAGTGCTGCTGTTCAACATGATACTAGAAGTCCTAGCCTTGGCAATCAGACAACAAAAAGAAATAAAAGGCATTCAAATTGGCAAATAAGAAGGCAAATTCTTGTTCTTCGCAGATGACATAATACTTTATGTAGAAAACCCAAAAGACTCTACCCCAAAATTGCTAGATCTCATATGGTAATTCAACAATGTGGCAGGATATAAAATCAGTGCACAGAAATCAGTTGCATTTCTATACACTAACAATGAAACAGAAGAAAGAGAAATTAGGGAATTGATCCCATTTACAATAGCACCCAAAACCATAAGATACCTAGGAATAAACCTAACCAAAGAGGTAAAGGACCTGTATTCTGCAAACTACAAAACACTTATGAAAGAAATTGAGGAAAACACAAAGAAATGGAAAAAACATTCCATACTCCATGAATAGGAAGAACAAATATTGTTAAAACGCCTATGCTATCCAGAGCACTCTACACATTCAGTGCAATCCCTTTCAAAATACCATCAACATTTTTCACAGAGCTGGAACAAATAATCCTAAAATTTATATGGAACCAGAAAAGACCCCACATAGCCAGAGGAATGTTGAAAAAGAAAACCAAAGCTGGTGGCATCACAATTCTGGACTTCAAGCTATATGGCAAAGCTGTAGTAATCAAGACAGTATGGTACTGGCACAAAAACAGACACATTGATCAATGGAACAGAATAGAGACCCCAGAAATGGACCCTCAACTCTATGGCCAACTAATCTTTGACAAAGCAGGAAAGAATATCCAATGGAAAAAAGATAGTCTCTTCAACAAATGGTGTTGGGAAAATTGGACAGCCACATGCAGAAGAATGAAAGTGGACCATTTTCTTACACCATACATAAAGATAAACTCAAAATGGATGAAAGACCTAAATGTGAGACAGGAATCCATCAAAATCCTAGAGGAAAATACAGACAGCAACCTCTTCAACCTCGGCCACAGCAACTTCTTGCTAGACACGTCTCCAAAGGCAAGGGAAACAAAAGCAAAAATGAACTTTTGGGACTTCATCAAGATAAAAAGCTTTTGCACAACAAAGGAAACAGTCAACAAAACCGAAAGATGACCTACAGAATGGGAGAAGATATTTGCAAATGTCTTATCTGATAAAGGGCTAGTATCCAAGATCTATAAAGAACTTATCAAACTCAACACCCAAAAAACAAATAATCCAGTCAAGAAATGGGCAGAAGACATGAACAGACATTTCTGCAAAGAAGACATACAAATGGTCAACTGACACATGAAAAAATGCTCCACATCACTCAGCATCAGGGAAATACAAATCAAAACCACAATGAGATACTACCTCACACCAGTCAGAATGGCTAAAATTAACAAGTCAAGAACCAACAAAAGTTGGCAAGGCTGTGGAGAAAGGGGAATCCTCTTACATTGTTGGCAGGAATGCAAGCTGGTACAGCCAGTCTGGAAAACAGTATGGAGGTTCCTGAAGAAGTTAAAAATAGGGCTACCCCATGACCCAGCAATTGCATTACTAGGTATTTACCCAAAGGTTACAAACATTGTGATCCAACAGGGCACCTGCACCCCAATGTTTGTAGCATCAATGTCCACAAGAGCCAAACTATAGAAAGAGCCAAGATGTCCATCAACAGATGAATGGATAAAGAAAATGTGATATATATAATGGAATGTTACTCAGCCATCAAAAAGAATGAAACCTTACCATTTACATCAATGTAAATGGAACTGGAGGGTATTATGCTGAGTGAAATAAGTCAGTCAGAGAAAGTCAATTACCATATAGTTTCACTCCATATGTGAAATTTAAGAAACAAAACAGGATTATAGGGGAAGAGAGGGAAAAACAAAATAAGATGAAATTAGAGAGGGAGACAAACTATAAGAGACTCTTAACTATAGGAAACAAACAGGGTTGCTGGAAGAGAGGTGGGTGGGGGAATGGGGTAACTGGGTGATGGGCATTAAAGAGGGCACATGATGTAATGAACACTGGGTGTTACATACAACTGATGATTTTTACTGGACTCTACATCTGAAACTAATGATGCACTATATATTAACTAATTAAATTTAAAGAAAACAATTTAAAAAAATAAAATGTAAATGAACATCCATGGCAGTCCTATCATAAATGTGAACAATAAACAGTTCATCTAAATTTAGAAATAAATTTCCTGGATGAAGTTTTTCATGCAGGAAAGGATACTTTGACTCACTAAATATTTATTGGCTGATTGGCCTCCAGCTTGAAGCCTGCCCCCTTACTAAATTTGAAACTTCAAACAAGTTAGTTTATCTCTCTTGGAATAATTTTTTTCAACTTTAAAGTAAGGGGATTAGTTTTTATCCCTTTCCTTTTAATATTTATTGAGAATCAACCATGTGGCAGATAGTGCACTAGAAGCTATTGCACAAATCATTTCATTTAATCTTCTCTATAACTCTATGAGGTAAGAATTACCATCTTCATTTTACATGTAAGGCAACAGATATTTTGCAGTTAAGTACTCTAACCTCTCCAAACTTTTATTTAAAAGCCTATTGGGGAAAAACTCTACAACTTGCTTTGAGTAAATAAACTTAAAAAGATGTTAGGGCTTATGTTCATACCAGTTCTATCACACTACTAGAGTAGTTGGTTCTTACTCCTGTAACATGCTGCTTTAGGAAGTAGCTGATTTATCAATTTTACCATTTTCAAAAGGTAAACAATATTGATAAAAATGTCACCTAGATTCAATATTCAATGATCTTAACCTCATTGCTGATTAAATTTCCACTTTTCTAGTATGAAGTCTTTCTAGGCAAAGGTCACTGGAGTAAAGGACAGAATGTCCACTCAGTGCAAATCTTTAATAATTCATTTTGTAATAAAAAAATGGTTGGAAAATCATGATGCTTATGGAAGGAGACCCTTTGGAGAACTGAGTTCCCCCCCCCCACCCCCGCCAGAGGATCTGAAATTAACTAGGTGCTAAAAAAAAAGAGGAAATCTGAAGGAACACATTTAAAACAAGCTCCCCTGTAGCAACACAGTAGTAAGGTATAAGAAGAAAAATTAAATTCAGCTTCAGGTTTTGTAGATAACTAAAAGCAGCCTGAATTATAGAAGCAAATCAGTCTCATACTTAGCAGGATAATTTTTGCCATAACTATTAAACTAGAATCTTTCAGGTAAAAAAAATGGAAAGAAAGTTTTTTGTATCATTAGGATACAAATAACATATTAATTAGAATAGTAGTTATCATGTCCTAATTAGGAACTGTGGTATAGGGGTCATCCACACAAAAGTTATTCCTTAGAATATATATTATAGAATGTGGAACTCCATTTGTAACATAATTTCAGGGGATTATAGATCTTCACTATTTTCCTCAAAAGAGATTTGTGCTTTCACAGTCTCTTTATGTTGAAATTACAATTTAATCAAAGAAAATATATACTTGCAAATAATATTTTTCCTGAACTAGAGTTTTGGTTGTGAGAGAACAACTCCAGTTACAAAAACAGCAACTATTCAAGAGCAAGTTAAAGCCCATATTACTGTTGACTGGTGCTTCTCAACTTTGGCTGCACACTGGAATCACCTAGAACATTTTTAAAAATTCCAATGCTCAGAATGCATATAAGACAAATTAATTCAGAACCTCTAGGGGAGGGAGCCAGTCATCAGTACTTTTTAAAGCTTCCTACCTGTTTCCAGTATGTAGCCAAGGTCAAGAACAACTGCTATAGATAGTTATGATCAGCTTTATTTATTTCCTCTAAGGCCTAAGTCCCATCAGTGTAACACATTAGTCACTTAAGAGAGGTGTTTTCATCATGCCTGAGAGCTGTGTTATCTTAGTTGCAAGAATCAGTTTTAATAAATAAATTGGGAGATATTTTTTGAAGGCCTGTAAGTTTCCGACTAATTTCTAGATTCTATGTTGGACATAACAGAATTTGGGAGTATTTCCACCTTGTAATCTGATTTAAGAAGCAAGACTTGTATACATGGTAAAACTGAAGAATAAATTAAG
The DNA here is from genome assembly GCF_003265705.2 of Callorhinus ursinus. Taxonomy (NCBI): domain Eukaryota; kingdom Metazoa; phylum Chordata; class Mammalia; order Carnivora; family Otariidae; genus Callorhinus; species Callorhinus ursinus. The sequence continues at coordinate 11,832,954 of NW_027397095.1, forward strand.
ACAGTTTCTGGGGATTTCCCAATTGGGTAGTACTCATCTATATAAGTACACAGTAAAAGCAAGAGATTCTTGTGGCATCTTGCCGCTGGAGCTGTCACATACCAGGTGAAATTTGAGTTAGATCTTGCTTGGAGGAAAAATGTGGAATATTTAGTAAAGTAATAGTCAGGACAGCAAAGATTTTCCTAGGCAATTTGTGTATACAACCTGAGAGGTTTGTTTAATACACCTCTGTTGCCAGAAGCATCTATAATGATTGAGATTTTGAAGTTTCCAAAATCACTTCAGTGCCACAAGCATTATGGACTACACTTCACACCTCCAGATGATTGTTGATAGGTGTTATGGTCCTGATGTCTAGATCCTATTATTATATTTGTGATTGAATAAGCAGTTTGAGGCTACCTTGTCCAGTTGGGTTGGGTCATCTATAGGGCATAAATGACTCTCACATTGCCAAAAAACAGTGATGACTTTGATTTTAAGAGTTAGGTTTCTTTCTCAGGAAAATGAAAATGCCCTGCTCCCCAATTTATTCCCCACATTTCAGTAGCTTCTATATGCCTTTCTTCTCTTCAGTAAATCTCAATAAAGCTATCATTTACCAATTCTTTGCAAAAATGACTTACATTGGAAGAATGTAATGAACATGTAAACACTGTGGCTTCTAATTATGAGTATCAACAACTTATACAGTGATATTCTTGGGACTCACTTTCTTAAGCTATAAATGAGACACGAACTCACAATTCTAACATAATAGATAATGTTCTGGGAACTAAATTTTGAGAAAAAAATCTAATGCATGAAAGTTAATAAATAGGGCATGCACTTTTATGTGAGGGAACATCTACCCAAAAACATAAGCTTCCCTCTCAGTGTCTGTTCTCACCACTACATATCCTCAGTATTTGTTCTGATTGAAGGTGAGAATTCCAGCATGAATAGGCAGCATAGATACCTATAAGTTGTTGTTCCCCATGATACTCAAGGTCCCAGAAAGAACTGTGATAAATGATTTATGACCAGTCAGTAGCTGGAGATTTGGAAAGAATCAAGCTCATTTTGTACCAACCCCGGTATCCTGTGTTATTCCCTCTTCTATAATGCTGCCTCAAGCTGTGTATGCTCAAAAACCAAAGTGATGACAGAATTGAATCACCAGTATCATTAACACTTGTTGTCAATCAGCCTAGAGAACAAAGTTAGCCTTGGTTTCTTTTGATAGCAGCACAGTGATTTTGGAAAACATAAAGGCAGAGCATAGGAAGAGAGTTCACATAATTAACCATGAGGGGAAATGTAGTCATTGCCAAAGAAGAAAGGAGGAAAATCTGAAGGTAGATATGCATAAAAGTTTAGAAAAGGAGCAAAAGAACAGATGATATTTATGAAGAAGATATATTTACTTTTATTTCCATATACTTCACGTACAAAATAGAACAAGAGAATAGCACTAAAGGAGGAATAGAAATGATTTTTGAGGGTCTGTCAAAAGGATAATTGGAACAAGTCAGAGGTTGTCATATGAGTTATCTTTCAGAATAATCAGAAAAAGAAATTTTACATAGGGCTTAGACATTTAGTTGGCTTCCTTGGAAATCCTAGCCATTTTATGTTAAATTGATTCATCATTTAAAAAAAAATGAGGATATCACTGAAAATAGCAGAATAGAAACTGCATGGCTCCATCTTCTCCAAAAGTAACTGATAAGCAGGCAAAAACTGCCAGAATAAACTTTTCAACAACCTTGGAATCTAGTCAAAAACTTATACTAACCAAGGGAAGACATGGTGAAGAAAGAAGCTGTTGAAGAAGAGTTTTGTAGCATTTTAAATTGTCCACCTACCATCCCTGATACTCCAGATCATCAGCAGCCATGAGGATGACAACCCTCATACCACAGGGAGTATTTAATTGAAACTTAATCTTAAAGAATTATAATTGTGGGTCTTAGACTATCTGGAGACTTGGACAAAGACTGGGGCAAAATATTCCTGTTACTTCACTTGACTTGGGACAGTTATCCAAGTGGCTTTTGTTAAAATATTTTAAAAACATCAGTATTGGCTAAAGCATACTGGAGCAATAGACAATTGGGACAAGCAATAGACAAATCAACAGGCCTGGATTGAAGAAACAGGTTGGGAAAGGAGATACATGTAGAAACAAGGGCTCTTTTAAAAGTTCCCATGTACATGGGGGAGTTGAAAAAGCCACACACATGCTCAGGGCAGATGAATGATCAGAAAAGGCTTGAGAAACCCTAAGCCTGCACCCCTGGCTGACCTTCATGTTGTGTACAAGTAGGAAGTGAATGGTAAAGCAGCGTTGTAAACAGACTACCTTAAGGCAAAGTTGTAAGCAAACCGCCTAAGTGTTACAGGAGTGTTCCACTATAAAGCAAAGACTGGAAAAGCATTTTTTCTTTTCTTTTCATTTTTTTGTTCATTTTTTGGCTCCAGGCATATAGGTTGACTGTTAAAGTACCAGCTGACCACTAAGCTAATAGAAGAAAGACTTTTGTGGCCATGCATGACAAATAATATAGTTTAGAAAACTCATTAGATAAGAAAACAAGAACAATCCATAACAAGGGGAAAGAATTTGATCCCAGAGTTGACACACTATAAGAGTCAAAATGTGCATTTTTCACTTGAGGCTGGGAAGATGGCAGAGTAGGAAGACCCTAAGTTTGCCTCACCCCATGATACAACTAGATAATACTCACATCAGTGTAAACAACCCCAAAAATGACCCAAAAACTGGCAGAACGAATTCCACAACTAAAGGTATTAAGAGGACACATAGAAGAAGGTAGGAAAGGTAGAGACACAGTTTGGGAACAAAATGGACCATGACCATCCATGGTCAGGAGGGATCCAGAGTCATTGAGAAGGCTGAGAAATAGATGATCACACTGGGGAGCCGACATGGGGAAGATGAATCTCCATCAAATTTGGTTTTGAAAGTAAGAGGGGCTGAATTTTGTGAGTTCTTACAACCAGGAGGACTTAAAGCCTGGAATTTAAAAAATCAGCAGGCTCTACTCTGAGAGAGCCTAGAGTGCATTAAGAAGCTGAGTCCCCACCCTTAAAGAGACAGCACCACAAACAGCTAGCAGAGATGCAGTGGTTAGAAGCAGCAGTTTGAAAAACACCTGGGGCACAGGAGAGGGAGAGATTTACTCATCCCAGAGTATGTCCCAGAGAGGCAGGGATCACAGGGAGACCCTTCCAGGAACAAAGGAACTAGCACAAGGCATTTCTATCCCCTGTCTCTCAGCATAAATACACAGCCACCCGCAGAAACCAGTGTAGCACGAACACTTTCTACCTAAATTGTTTACATCAAGCCCTGCCCCCCCATCCCCACTTTTTGGCAGATCTGTCCTTCCTAGTCACGCTTGCTTCAGTCCTGGCACTATGGGCCCCCTTCCCCAGAGATAAGTGCAAACCTCACCAGCACCTAATCTCCTGACCCATGCCTTTTGTAGGGCCTCAGTTTTGGCAGTGGGGGCAGCAGGTCTAGTTTTGAAGCAGACCAGTACACACCTTGTTAAAATGTGCCCAGCCCAGCCAGGGACCAAACACTGCCCACAATAGGCAAAGAGAGTATCTGCAGACAACTAAAATGAAGGGGAAGAAGGCCAGGACTCAACAGCAGAGCACACACAATACACATAGGAGACACTTCCTGAAGTGCCAGGTAATGGGGAACATGGCACACTGCACTGTACAGCACTACAGGACCTATTCTTCATAAGGAGCAGGAGACATAGCTAACCTCCCTAACACACAGAAACAGACACAGAAAGTTAGATAAAATGAGGAAACAGAGGAATAGGACCCAAATGAAAGAATAGGACAAAACCACAGCAAGAGACCTAAGTGAAACAGATATAAGTAATACACCTAATAGAGGATTTAAAGTAATGATCATAAAGATATTCACTGGACTTGACAAAAGAGTAGAGATCAGTGTGATCTTAACAAAGAGATAGAAAACATAAAAAAAGAATCAGAGACGAGGAACACAATAAATAAAATTTAAAATACATTAGATTAAATAAGTAGGAGCCTAGCAGAATGAATTACTGACTTGGAGGACAGAATAATGGAAAGTAATCAAACTGAGAGAAAAAATTATGCAAATTGAGAATAGTCTTAGGGAACTCAGTGCTATCAAGTGGATCAATACTTGCATTATAGGGATCCCAGAAGAAGAGAGAAAAAAGGGGGTAGAAAATTTATTCAAAGAAATAATAGCAGAAAATACTCTAATCTGAGGAAGGAAACTGATATCCAGATCCAGGAGGTACAGAGATCCCCTCCAAAAATCAAGCCAAGGGGGTCCACACCAAGACACATAGTAATTAAAATGGCAAAAAGTAGTGATAAGGAAATAATTTTAAAAGCAGCAAAAGAAAAACGTTACACACAAGAGAAACCCCATAAAGCTATCAGCATATTTTTCAGCAGAAAACTTGACAGGCCAAAAGAGAATGGCATGATATATTTAAAGTGCTGAAAGGGAAAAATCTGCAGCCAAGAATATTCTATCCAGCAAGGCTATCACTCAGGATAGAAGAAATAAAGAGACTCTCAGACAAACAAAAACTGAAGGAGTTCACGACAACTAAACTAGCTCTATAAGAAATATTAAAGGGAACTCTTAAAATGGAAAGGAAAGACCATAAGTGAGAGTCTGAAAAGTAAAAAACACAAAAGCAATAAAAATAAGTATTTCTGTAAACATCAGTTGAGGGATTCATAAAATAATAGGATGTAAAATATGAAACCATATGCCTAAAAAATGAGGGGAGGAGTAAAGAATGGGTTCAAACTTAAGCGACCATCAATTTAATATAGACTGCTACATGCAGAAGATGTTATATACAAACCTCATGGTAACCACAAATCAAAAACCGGTAATAGATATGCAAAGAATAAAGGGAAAGGAATCCAAGTATAACACTAAAGAAAGCCAACAAACCATGAAATAGAGCAAGAGAAGAAAGGATCAGAGAAAAACTATAAAAACAACCACAAAACAAGTAACAAAATGGCAATAAACACATATCTATCAGTGATTACTGTGAATATAAAAGGACTAAACACTCTTATCAAAAGACATAAGGTGACAGAGTAGATAAAAAACAAGACCCATCTATATGTTGCATACAAGAGCCTCATTTCAGACAAAAGGCACCTGCAGAATGAAAAAGAGGGGATGGAGAAATATTTATCATGCAAATGGATGTCAAAAAAACCCTGGGGTAGCAATACTTATATCGGACAAAATAGACTTTAAAACAAAAAGTGTAACAAAAGACAAAGAAGGGGGTACTTGGGTGACTCAGTCAGTTAAGTGTCTGACTTTGGCTCAGGTTATGATCTCAGGGTCCTGGAATCGAGCCCTGCATTGGGCTCCCTGCTTAGCAGGGAGTCTGCTTGTCCTTCTCCCTCAAATTCATTGGAGGCCAGCATTACCCTGATACCAAAACCAGATAAAGACACCATAAAAAAAAAATCTACAGGCCAATAACCCTGATGAACATGGATGCAAAAAACCCCAACAAAATAATAGCAAACTGAGTCCAACAATACGTTAAAAAAATCATTCACCATGATCAGGTGGGATTTATTCCTGGATTGCAAGGGTGGTTCAATATTCACAAATCAATCAATATAATACGTCACATCAATAAGAGAAAGGATAAGAATCATATGATCATTTTAAAAGATGCAGAAAATGCATTTGACAAAGTACAATACCCATTCACGAAAAAAACCCTCAACAAAATAGGTTTAGAGGGGACATACCTCAACATAATAAAGGCCATATATCCACAGCTAAAATCATTCTCAATGGGGAAAAACTGAGAGCTTTCCCTTAAGGTCAGGAACAAGACAGGGATGTCCACTCTCACTACTGCTATTTAACATAGTACTGGAAGTCCTAGCCACAGCAATCAGACAACAAAAAGAAATAAAAGGCATCCAAATTGGCAAGGAAGAAGTAAAACTTACACTATTTGCAGATGACATGGTACTCTATATAGAATACCCTAAAGACCCCACCAAAACTAGAACTGATAAATGAATACAGCAAAGTCACAGGATATACAATTAATGTATAGAAATCTATAGCATTTCTATACACCAAAAATGAAGCTGCAGAAAGAGAAATTAAGAAAGAATCACATTTAACATTCCACCAGAAATAATGAGATACCTAGGAATAAGCCTAACCAAAGAGGTGAAAGACCTGTACTCTGAAAACTATGAAACACCAAGGAAAGAAATTGAAGAAGACACAAAAATGGAAAGACATTCCATACTCATGGATTGGAAGAATAAATGTTAAAATATCTACACTACCCAAAGCAATCTACATATTTAATGCAGTCTCTATTAAAATGCCAATGGCATTTTTCACAGAACTAGAGCAAACAATCCTAAAATTTGTATGGAACCATAAAAGACCCTGAATAGCCAAAGCAACATTGAAAAAGAAAAGCAAAGCTGGAGGCATCACAATTCTGGACTTCAAGTTATATTACACAACGCAGAGTACTAACCACTATACGATCATGGTCTCAAGTTATATTACAAAGGTGTAGTAATTAAAACAGTATGGTACTAGCACAAAAATAGACACATAGATCAATGGAACAGAATAAAAAAATCTAGAAAGAAACCCACAATTATATGGTCAATTAATCTTTGACAAAGCAGAAAAGAATATCCAATGGGAAAAAGATAGTCTCTCCAACAAATAGTTTTGGGAAAATTGGAGAGCAACATGGAAAACAATGAAACTGGACCACTTCCTTACACACACAAAAAATAAATTCCAAATGGATGAAATACTTAATTGTGAGGCCTGAAACCATAAAAATCCTAGAAAAGAGCATAGGCAGTAATTTCTCTGACATGGGCTGTAGCAACTTTTATCTAGATAGGTTCCCCTGAGGCAAGGAAAACAAAAGCAAAAATAAACTATTGGGACTATATCAAAATAAAAAGCTACTGCACAGTGAAGGAAACAATCAACAAAACTAAATGGCAACCTACAGAACAGGAGAAGATATCTGCAAATGACATATCCTATAAACTTAGTATTCAAAAATATAAAGAACTTATACAAATCAACACCCAAAAAACAAATAATACAATTAAAAAATGGGCAGAAGACATGAACAGACATTTCTCCAAAGAAGACATCCAGATGGCCAACAGACACATGAAAAGATGTTCACTAGGGCGCCTGGGTGGCTCAGTTGTTAAGCATCTCCCTTCGGCTCAGGTCATGATCCCAGGGTCCTGGGATCGAGCCTCACATCAGGCTCCCTGCTCAGCAGGAGGTCTGCTTCTCCCTCTCCCACTCCTCCTGCTTGTGTTCCCTCTCTCACTGTCTCTCTCTCTCTGTCAAATAAATAAAATCTTTAAAAAAAAGATACTCATCATCACTTACCATCAGGAAAATGCAAATCAAGACTACAATGAGATGTCACCTCACACCTGTAAGAATGGCTAAACACAAGAAACAATAGGTGTTGGTGAGGATGTGAAGAAAAAGGAACCTTCTTGCACTGTTGGTGGGAATGCAAACTAGTGTAGCCACTCTGGAAAAGAGTATGGAGGTTCCACAAAAAGTTAAAAATAGAACTACCCTATGATCCAACAATCACACTACTGGGTATTTATCCAAAGAATACAAAAACACTAATCAAAAGGATACATGTTCCCCTATGTTTATAGCAGCATTATTTACAATAGCCAAATTATGGAAATAGCCCAAGCATCCATTGATTAGTGAATGGATAAAGCAGATGTGTTATTTATATAAATAATGGAATATTATTTCCATAAAAAAAGAGCCATAAAAAAGAATGAAATCTTGCCATTTGCAATGACATGGATGGATCTAGAGAGTATAATGCTAAGTGAAATCAGTCAGTCAGAGAAAGAAATGCCACATGATTTCACTCATATATGGAATTTAAGGAATAAAACAAATGAACAAAGGAGAAAAAAAGAGAGAGAGACAGACCAAGAAACAGTGTCTTAACTATAGAGAACAAATTGATGGTTTCTAGATGGGAGGTGGGTTGGGGGAGTGTTAAATAGGTGTTGGGGAATGACTTGTTGTGATGAGCACTGGGGATTAGAATGAAAACTTAAAAAAAATTAAACTACTATATAATCCAGTAATGTGTATACATCCAAAGGAACTGAAATCAGGATCTTGAAGATATATCGCTACTTCTATGTTCATTGCAGCATTATCACAATAGAGAAGACATGGAAGCAACCTAAATGTCCACTGATGGATAAATCGATAAAGAAAAGTGATATAAATATTATCCAGTCTTGTAAAGGAGGAAATCCTGCCATTTGTGACAATATGGATAAAACCTGGAAGACATTATGCTAAGTGAAATAAGCCAGATGCAAAATTATAAGTACTCTACGATACCACTCACATGAGCAATCTAAAATATTCATACTCATAGAAGTATAGAGTAGAATGATGTTTGCCAGGTTATGAGGGGAGGAGGAAATGAAGAGGTATTAGTCATGAGTACAAAATTTCAGTTATGTAAGATGACTAAGTCCTAGAGATCTACCATACAGTGTAGTGCCTGGAGTTAAAAATATTGTAGTGTATATTTAAAAATTTGCTAAGATGGTCGATCTTATGTTAGGTGTTCTCATCACAAAAAATAATAATAAATAAGGAGGATGGGAGGAAACTTTTGGAGGTGATGGATATGTTTATGGCATAGATTGTGATGATGGTTTCATAGATGCATATTTGTGTCCAAACTTATCAAGTTGCATACATAAAATATGTACAAGTTTGTGCAAATCAATCATACAATAAAGTGGTTTTTTAAAAAGAACAGATTGAGTTCCATGAGCATGCAACAGATTTAGAAAAAAACTCTGAATGAGATTGAAAATGTACCCATTTCAGAAGAATAGGTATCCATACTGAAGCAGTTTGGAGGCCCTAAGAAAACCAGAAGCTGATGCAAACATATATAGGAGAAATCCTATTTTTACTTTTCCTTCAAACTCAATATTCAGAGAAAGCATGGTTAGGTAATGTTTTACAGGTAGGGAACTGTACCAGGAAATCCAGGTTCCAGCCAAACATTGTCACAAATTAGTTGTGTGACTCGGAGAAAGTAATTATATCTCTTTATCACTTAGTTTACCCATTTAGCTAGTGGGCATAATAATGACTTTTTTAAGAAATAATAAGTTTGTTGTAAAAAGGAGATTATAAGTGTGAATGCCTATTGTAACACATTAAAACTTTAAACAAATGCATGATATCATTTTAATATTAGCATAAGATGACAAAAATTTTAATTCTTTTGCTCTGTGTAACCAGATGTCTATGATTATTAACAGTCCATAACAATGATGTTTCCTGTATACATGAAGGTCATAGATATAATCTAGCAGTCAAGTGGAATAGAAAACTCTTATCTCCTTTATGGTGGTTTATTTTCAGTTAAAAACGCCTAAAAGCTGGACAGCATTCATCCCCTGAAATGCAAAGGACTGAGCCAAGTATAAAAGTCCTCCACTAGCTCAAGAGGAACGTACTGCTTTTATTTGGTCAATTTTCTCATTTACTATCAATCACTCTCATATTTCAGGAAAGTAAATAGGAAGTGATTTTGCAAAGGAGTTCTTCAACTTTACAGTGTTGGAATCCCTATTCAAGTACATACTGATCTGACAAAATCACAGCAGGCAACAATATTCAGAAAATCTAGGCTCTATTCACAGCCATCATTTAGTTTACATTGAACAACAATGAAAGAAAACCCCCAAAACAAAAACAGGGTATGTGGCAGTTTCTTTGCATTTTTCCCATCTTTCCAACCAGATATATCAGTGTTGTGTGGATATGGACAAAGTATTGCCATTGTTTTGTGCACAAATATTGATTGGCTATTTTAATGTTATACCAAAAGAGAAAATAAGCACAACAAATGACTTTGAAACTTACGTTGAAAAAAAAAGAAACTTATATTGAGTTCAACAAAAACTTCTTGAGTGCTTTATACTTCCAGACACCATGCTAGGCACTTGAGAGGAAAAGAAAAATAATAGTTTCTTACCTTTGAGGAAATTCCATTTAGTAAATCCATTTCATTGTCGGTGATGAATATAATTATAAAGGTGTTTTCCTCAATTATAATACAGAAAATCACCTTTAGTGAATTCTTGTTATCCCATGCAAGCACTATAACAAACTCCAATTATTTTTCTTTCCATAAATCAATCACCTGTTCTGCTACCCAGGCTCGAATCTTGAGTTTCATCCGTGGCAACTGGAATTTTTAGGCACAGGGAAGATTCAAATTCTGTCTATTCTGTCTTCATGTAAGTTTTCATATTTGTACTTTCATTTATATGTTTTTGGATGGGGCTTTTGGACATCAAATACAGACGGTTAACTCAATCATATGTTTCAGTCCAGGGCACACAGTCACCATTGTTAGACTCTTCTTTGGTTTTATTACACTCCTGTTTTCTTTTTCTCTTTCTTCCTGCCTTCCTTATTTCATTTTCTATTCCTTCTTCCTATAGGCACTTACTTTAATGCCACTCTTTCTCTGTAACTGCCTCATATTTACATGCTTTACACTTAAATGTTATTTACAATAAATATCACTCTTTCATATTTTTTTCACATTTTTTATTATTATATTATGTTAATCACCATACATCATTGGTTTTTGATGTAGTGTTCCATGATTCATTGTTTGCATATAAAACCTAGTGCTCCATGCAGAACGTGCCCTCCCTAATACCCATCACCAGGCTAGCCCATCCCCCCACCCCCCTCCCCTCTAGAACCCTCAGGTTGTTTCTCGGAGTCCATAGTCTCTCATGGTTCGTCTCCCCCTCCGATTTCCCCCCTTCATTCTTCCCCTCCTACTATCTTTTTTTTTTTTAACATATAATGTATTATTTGTTTCAGAGGTACAGGCCTGTGATTCAACAGTCTTACACAGTTCACAGCGCTCACCATAGTACATACCCTCCCCAATGTCTATCACCCAGCCACCCCATCCCTCCCACCCCCCCACCACTCCAGCAACCCTCAGTTTGTTTCCTGAGATTAAGAATTCCTCATATCAGTGAGGTCATCTGATACATGTCTTTCTCTGATTAACTTATTTCACTCAGCATAATATCCTCCAGTTCCATCCACATTATTGCAAATGGCAAGATTTCATTCCTTTTGATGGCTGCATAATATTCCATTGTGTGTGAGATATATATATATATATATATATCACATCTTCTTTATCCATTCATCTGTCAATGCCTAAGGTCAGGAACAGGGCAGGGATGTCCACTATCACCACTGCTATTCAACATAGTATTAGAAGTCCTAGCCACAGCAATCAGACAACAAAAAGAAATAAAACGCATCCAAATCAGCAAAGAAGTCAAACTCTCACTCTGCAGATGAGTTCTTTCTGAATTTCCTCTTGTGATTGAGTTCTAGTTTCAAAGTATAGTGGTCTGAAAATATGCAGGGAATAATCCCAATCTTTTGGTACCCGTTGAGACCTGATTTGTGACCTAGGATGTGATCTATTCTGGAGAATGTTCCATGGGCACTAGAGAAGAATGTGTATTCCATTGCTTTGGGATGAAAGGTTCTGAATATGTCTGTGAAGTCCATCTGGTCCGGTGTGTCATTTAAAGTCTTTATTTCCCTGTTGATCTTTTGCTTAGATGATCTGTCCATTTCAGTCGGGGGGGTGGTAAAGTCCCCCACTATTATTGTATTGTTGTCAATGTGTTTCTTTGCTTTTGTTATTAATTGCCTTATATAATTGGCTGCTCCCATGTTCGGGGCATAGATATTTACAATTGTTAGATCTTCTTGTTGGATAGACCCTTTAAGTAGGATATAGTGTCCTTCCTTATCTCTTATTACAGTCTTTGGTTTAAAATCTAATTTGTCTGATATAAGAATTGCCACCCAGATTTCTTTTGGTGTCCATTAGCATGGTAAATGGTTTTCCACCCCCTCACTTTCAATCTGGGGGTGTCTTTGGGTCTAAAATGAGTCTCTTGCAGACAGCATAGCGATGGACTTGTTTTTTTATCCAATCTGATAGCCCGTGTCTTTTGATTGGGGCATTTAGCCCATTTACATTCAGGGTAACTATTGAAAGATATGAATTTAATGCCACTGTATTGCCTGTAAGGTGACTGTGACTGTATATTGTCTGTGTTCCTTCCTGGTCTATGTTGCTTTTAGGCTCTCTCTTTGCTTAGAGGACCCCTTTCAATATTTCTTGTAGGGCTGGTTTGTTTGCAAATTCTTTTCGTTTTTGTTTGTCCTGGAAGCTTTTTATCTCTCCTATTTTCAATGACAGCCTAGCTGGATATAGTATTCTTGGCTGCATATTGTTCTCATTTAGTGCTTTGAATATATCATGTCAGTCCTTTCTGGCCTGCCAGGTCTCTGTGGATAGGTCTGTTGCCAATCTATTGTTTCTACCATTGTAGGTTATATATCTCTTCTCCCGAGCTTCTTTCAGGATTTTCTCTTTGTCCTTGAGACTCATAAGTTTTACTATTAGATGTCAGGGTGTTGACCAATTTTTATTGATTTTGAGGGGGGTTCTCTGTGCCTCCTGGATTTTGATGCCTGTTTCCTCCCCCAAATTAGGGAAGTTCTCTGCTATAATTTGCTCCAATATACCTTCTGCCCCTCTCTCTCTTTCTTCTTCTTCTGGGATCCCAATTATTCTAATGTTTCATCTTATGGTATCGCTTATCTCTCGAATTCTGCCCTCGTGATCCAGTAGTTGTTTATCTCTTTTTCTCAGCTTCTTTATTTTCCATCATTTGGTCTTCTATATTGCTAATTCTCTCTTCTGCCTCATTTATCCTAACAGTTAGTGCCCCCATTTTTTATTGCACCTCATTAATAGCCTTTTTGATTTCGACTTGGTTAGATTTTAGTTCTTTTATTTCTCCAGAAAGGGTTTCTCTAATAACTTCCATGCTTTTTTCAAGCCCAGGTAGTATCTTTAAAATCATGATTCTGAACTCTAGGTCTGACATCATACTAATGTCCATATTGAGTAGGTTCCTGGCAGTCGGTACTACCTTTTGTTCTTTCTGTTGAGGTGATTTTTTCCATCTTGTCATTTTGTCCAGAAGAGAATAGATGAATGAGAGAACAAAATACTAAGAGGGTAACAACGTCCCCAGAAAATATACTCTAAACAAATCAGAAAAGACCTGAAGCTGGGGGAAAAAAAAGGGAAAGAAAGAAAAAAGAAAAAGAAAAAGATAAAAACAAACAAAAACAGAACAAAACAAAACAAAACAAAAACAGAATATGATCAAATATGATCAGGCTGGTGCATTGATCAGTGCCACACACTAGATTTTGGGTGTATTTTGGTCTGTTAGAAGAAAGTGCTTCCCAAAATTTTAAAGAAAGAAAAACTTATATATGTACAAAAATAAGGGTTGATATGATGAAGGGATGGAATATGACTGTAAAGATGAAAATTATAAAAAATTTTATAAAAGGAATTGATAAGAAGTTGCTTGAAAAAAGAAAGAATAGGATTTAAAAATAAAAAGGAGAGAATGTGATCAGGCAGGAGACTAGAACAAAGCCATACACTAGAGATTTAGGGTATATTTTGATCTGTTAGAAGAAACTGTATCTCAAAATTTTAAAGAGAGAACAACTTATATATATATGCCAAAAATAAGGGTAACTACTATGGAGGGATAGAATATGACTTGAAGGATGAAAAATAAAAATGTTTTTTAAAAAAGGGATTGATAAGATGTTGGTTGAAAAGGGAAAAAGAAAAATTCAAAAAAAAGAAAAAGACAGTTAAAAAAATTAACTTTGAAAGACTAAAGAATCGTGGTAAAAAAAGCCATGGATTCTATGTGCAGGAATCCCCTAGCTCTAGAGTTCTGCCGTTCTCAATGATCAGTAAACTTGGTCTTGGCTGGCTTTCTTGCTGATATTCTCGGGGAGGGGCCTGTTGCCGAGGTTCCCAAATGTCTTTGCCGGAGGCGGAATTGCCCCGCCCTTGTCAGTCTGGGCTAAGTAATCTGCTGGGGTTTGCTCTCGGGAGCTTTTGTTCCCTGCAAGCTTTCCGTACAGCTTTGGAGGACGAGAGTGAAAATGGTGGCCTCCCAATCTCCGCCCTGGTGGAGCCAAGAACTCGGCGTCCCGCTCCTCAATGCGCCCCCAGAGAACAGCAGTCAATCACTCCCATCTCCCCGGTCTTCAGCCGCACTCCATGCTCACCTGGCCTGTGACCAAGCATTTCTATCTCTGGCACCCGACTCGGTGTGGAGTCTCCAAACCCAGATCCCTGTGGTGCAATCCCACGCTGCTCCTCCCGGGGGAGGAAGGGGAGCCTCCTCGGCTCTGCCACTTGTTGGGCCCCTGCTGGAGGAGCAGTGGCCCGACTGTGCCCCGGATCACAGTTTATGGCAACCCTGAGCTGTGAGCCCGTGCCTCGGCTCCATTTCTGCAGCCGGCTTCCCCGCTCCAATACCTGGGAGCTCTGCTGCACTCAGGCACCCCTGGTCTTTCTGTGACCCCGAGGGTCCTGAGACCACACTGTCCCAGTGAGGGTTCCACCCCCCGCTTAGCTACTGGAGCGACATCCCTCAGCGGAGCTGACTTCTAAAAGTTCCGATTTTGTGCTCCAGGGCTCTATCACTTGCCAGAAGCGGCTGACGGAAGCCCCCTCTCCCGCCGTCTACCTCCTGAATATCGCCTCGGATTCACTTCTCCACACGTCCTACCTTCCAGAAAGTGGTCGCTTTTCTGTTCAGAGAGTTGCTGCTATTCTTGTCTTCGATCTCCTGTTGAGTTTGTAGGTGTTCAGAATGGTTTGATCCCCATCCAGCTGAATTCCTAAGACCAGATGAAATCCAGGTCTCCTACTCCTCGGCCATCTTGCTCCACCCCCCTCACTCTTTGCAGGTGATATGATACTTTATGTGGAAAACCCAAAAGACTCCACCCCAAAACTGCTAGAACTCATACAGGAATTCAGTAAAGTGGCAGGATATAAAACCAATGCACAGAAATCAGTGGCATTCCTATACACCAACAACAAGACAGAAGAAAGAGAAATTAAGGAGTCGATCTCATTTACAATTGCACCCAAAACCATAAGATATCTAGGAATAAATCTAACCAAAGAGGCAAAGAATCTGTACTCTGAAAACTATAAAATACTCATATTTTTTTAAACCAACAGTATATTTTAAGGATCCATTAGGTTGCTATTTGACCTTTAGTTCATTACTTCTGACTGATGCATAGTATTCTATGGTACTTGCTGAATAAGTAAATTTTACTTATTTCCTCAAATAATGGAAACCTAAGCTGCCATTCACTTTGCTTCCACAAGTAATGCTGTGATATATATTTTTGTATGAGACCTTTATGGGTCTGTGTAGCTGATAGTGTTGGGTATTAAGTTTGTTTATTGATATGCAAATATTTCTCCCTTTCTGGGCTTATTTTTAATTCTCTTAAAGGTGTATTTTCCAGAGCAAAAGTTTTTAACTTTAATGAATTCTGATTTATCAGTTTCTCTTTTATGGATTATGCTTTAGATCTCATGTCTAGGAAACCTTTACCTAATCCAAGACTACAAAGATTTTCTTCTATGATTTTTCTAAGTCTTATAATTTTAAATTTTATATTTGGGTCTATGATCCAAATTTTTAATTAATTTTTGTATATGGTATGAGTTATAGACAGAAGTTCATACATTTTTGTATATGGTATGAGTTATGGATAGAAGTTCATGTATGTGTGTTCATGAATATATATATATATGTGTATATATATATGTGTGTGTGTGGGGGGGGTGTGTGTGTGTGGGTGTGTGAGGGTGTGTGCGGGGGGTGTGTGTGTGTGTGGGTGTGTGTGTGTGTGTGTGGGTGTGTGTCTATATCTGTCTCTTTATTCTGTTCCACTGTCAATATTTAGTTAAATATACTATAATGGTTACTATAGCTTTATAATAAGTCTTTAAATAAACTCATATTAGTACTCAAGTTTTGTTCTATTCTACTTTTTTGGGGGGGAGGGGGTTACTCTAGTTCCTTGACATTTCTATACACAGTTTAGAATCAACTTGACAATTTTTATGATAAAAACCTATTGATATTTTGTTTGGGGTTGTGAGAAATCTATAGAGGAATTTGGAGAGAATTAACATCTCAAAAATATTAAATCTTCCAACCCATAAACAAGGTGTATTTCCATTTATTTAGGCATTCTTTATCTTAATAATGGTATTTTTTGCTTTTCAGTGTACAAGTATTTCACATCTTTTGTCAAATTCATTGATAAATATTTAATTTTTGATGCAATTATAAATGTTCTATTATTAATTTCAATAGCCACTTGTTCTTTGCCATTATATAGAAAAACAAATGATTTTTGTATTTGACCTTTTATCCTTCAACCCTGCTAAGATCACTTACTTGTTCTAATAGCTTTTCTGTAAATTCTATTAGATTTTCTACACAGGTGACCATGTCATCTGCAAATAGATATTTTTATTTTCCTTTCCAAGGTGCATGACTTTTATTTCTTTTTCTTGCTTGATTGCACTATCTACAACCTCCAGTACAATGTTAAATAGAAATGTTAAGAGCAAATATCCTTGTCTTATTCCTGATCGTAGGGTGAAAGCATTCTGTCTTTCACCATTAAGTATGATGTTAGATGAAAGTTTTTCATAAAGGACTTTTGACAAGTTGAGGAAGTTCCCTTCTATTCCTAGTATGCTGTAAGTTTTTTTCTGGAATGGCTGTTTATATTCTGTCCAGTTTTTTTTCTGCATCTACTGAGAATGACCTTATGGTTTTCCTTTTTGTTTATTAATGTGTTTAATTTCCTTGATTTATACCTGAATGTTAAACCAACCCAATATTCTTATAATATACTCCTATTTGTTCAGGATATATTACCCTTTTTATATATGTATATACAAATATACCATATAGATATATTCATTCGTTGACAGTCTTATTCCTTTAGCCCTTTGGATATGTCATTTCACTGCCTTCTGGCATTCACTGTTTCTGATGAGAAGTCAGGGTAAGTCATGAAACCCAGCAACTTTGCTCTCAGAGAGAGTTTTGGTAGAACTACTGAGTCAACTGAGCTATGGCAGGGTATAGGAGCAGCACAGACAAGAATGCCACATAATCCCACTCATAGTTCTTACCCAAGATTTGGTGTTTTTTTTTTTTTCTTGAATAAACACTTCTAAATTTGTCTTATGCTTTTGTTGATTTACAGAGCTCTGAAATGGTTGTTCCTCATGATTTTGTCCAGTTTAAATGATGCTTTCTGTGGGGAGAATTTATCCAACTTTTAAGCAACTGGAGGGGAAATACTACCTCCCTATTGACTATGTTTCTTCCTTGCAATGACAATAGGGAAGCTAATTGTTTGCCTAGTCATATGTGGGAGAGAAAAAAGAGGCAAACATTAAAAAACAAAGCTAAACAAAAACTCTCTTTCCTACTTTATCTCCTACCTATGGTTTCAGCCTCAGCTATTAATGAGCTACTTCTCCTTTCCCCATCCCCTCCAACCTAGGACACAGTCAACTTTTACCCTGCTACAGAATTTTCACAGGTGGTATTAATTTAACAGATTCATCAAGCCACCTCTGGTATTTTTAGGTTTTGATTTTTGTTTTGGGTTTTCTATTGTTTCATGGTAGGAAGCCAGCAACTGCTGGTAGTTTACCATTCTGTCACAGATCTGATTCTTTGCTTTTTCCTTAGCAGTCTTATTGCCTCTGGCTGAATACAACCTTCATTCTCATCTTCCCAGACTATTATATCTATGTCCTACTAATTTCCATGCTTTCTATTTCTGCTACTTCAATCTATATTAAATACTGCCAAGAAATTACTCATACTAAAATCCTTCCTTGCAGATGTCATTGTTGAGAGAAGTTTTGAAAGGAAGATGTTAAAATTTTTGGTGGATTATTTTAGATCCATTATGAGGTAGTGATCACTATAGAAAGCTTACCTTGGCTAATTATTCCCCTGTTTTGTTCTATAGACTAGGCATTATTATAGCCACTTAATATGTTAATTTCCATATCAAGGAATATAAGAATCAGGAAGAATTTAGTATTCTATTTTATAAGTTGCTAGGTAAGATTTATGTACCTTGTTTCCCAAATTTTGCAAAGGAATGAAATATACATGGCATTACTAAGGCAATGATTAGTAAGACTGTAGATCAAAATATCCTCTCAGAGCTTTTGCCAAATAGTAGTATGAGACCCCTGAGGATAAATATAACCTAATTCGGAGAAAAGACTTGCTCTTAACACCATTCCTGAAAACATTTTTTCCTCATTCTTTACACATTGACTTCTGCTTATTGCATAGAACACACTTTGTGCTTTTCTAACCTAGGGACTTCGCAGATACTCTCTTGGCCGGGAATGAACTTCATCCTTCTTTATAGTGCAGAGAGTTGACAGTGATACTCGCTCATTTGTCTTCAGTGCAAAGCAGTTACTGGATTATGACAAAAAAAACCCCCAAAAAACTGCAAGCTAAATATAATATTAATAATGCAAACATAACTGAAACACAGAAAATGACAACTTTACTATTGTTAATAGAACCTCTTCATCAGCCAGTTATGTGGTAAAAAGTAATGAAAATCTAATCAGCTCTTATAAGTCAGCCAAATTCTTAGAAATGTCAACAAGATTTTTAAAAAGATGAACATATATCCACTACTCTTAATGATAACATTGTCCCAAATGTAATGACGTAGATGTCCTCCATGTTTATTAGTTAATGTTAGTAGGAAGAAACTACATTTACAGACATTGAAAAAAATAAGCAAATAGAACACAAATACATAATTCTATAGTGTTTTCAGCTAAGTTGAAAGTCATGTGATATTTAATCTAGTAATTTGTAATGTTTCAACCAAAATAAGTTATTTAAAATACTTAAAGAGGTGCATCTGGGTGGCTTAGTTGGTTAAGTGTCTGTCTTCAGCTCAGGTCATGACACCAGGGTCCTGGGATCGAGCCCCACGTCAGGCTCACTGCTCAGTGGGAAGTCAGCTTCACTCTCTCCCTCTGCCCCTCCCCCCTGCTCATGCACGTTCTCTCTCTCTCTCAAGTAAATAAATAAAATTTTAAAAATAAAATAAAATACTTAAAGAAATAGATAAAACAGTGGCAGTGTTGGCCAAAAATAATTGAGAGACATCATAGGTAAATGATATTAATAGTGAAACTGTTTTAACTACAAATAACTCTATTATAAAGAGTCAAATTTCTTTCTTTTTTTAAAAAAGTCTTTCTTTAAATTCCAGTTAGTTAACATACAGTGTAATATTAGTTTTAGGTGTACAACACAGCGACCCAACACCTCCATACTACACCTGGTGCAAATCACAAGTGCACTCCTTAATCTCCCACCTCCCTTCCGGTAACCATCAATTTGCTCTTTATAATTAAGAGTCTGTTTCTTGGTTTGTATCTCTCTCTTTTTGGCCCTTTGTTCATTTGTTTTGGTTCTTAAATTCTACATATGAGTGAAATCAGATGGTATTTGTCTTTCTCTGACTGACTTATTTTGCTTGACATAATACTCTCTAGATCCATCCATGTCATTGCAAATGGCAAGATTTCATTCTTTTTTTATGGCTCAGTAATATTCCATTATATATATATATCACCTCTTCTTTATCCATTCATCCATCAGTGAACACTTGGCCTGTTTCCATAATTTGTCTATTATAGATAATGCTGTTATAAACATTGGGGTGCATGTATCTTTTTGAATTAGTATTTTTGTACTTTTTGGGTAAATACCTAGTAGTGCAATTGCTGGATCATAGGGTAGTTCTATTTTTAAATTTTTGAGGAAACTCCATACTGTTTTCCAGAGTGGCTGCACCAGTTTGCATTTCCACCAACAGTGCAAGAGTGTTCCTTTTTCTCCACATCCTCGCCAACACCTGTTTCTTGTGTTGTTGATTTTAGCCATTCTGACAAGTTATTAGAAGAATAAAAGTTCTTCTATGAACCGCTATTTGCCAATATAATTGAAAAATATATTAACTTTTATTGGAAGATATACATTATTAAAATTGATTTAAAATAGAAGTTAGAAAATGCAGTTAAAATTAAAATACCTTTTATAATAGTATCACAGAATATAAAGTATCTGAAAAAATTTCAACTGAAAGGTGTGCATGGTTACTAAAGGCAACATTACTAAATAGTCTTGAGATAGAGGACCTGCTCCAGGAAGAGGACTATCACCATAGATAACTACATAATAGTGTGAACTAAGTATGGTAGTCAGGGAGAAACCTAGCAAGGCCTGTTTGATCAAAGTCCTCTATGTCCCATTGTTTCTGAGTGGCCCAGCAAACACTGGTTTACCAAACATTTACTCTTTTTCATCTTCCTGTGAATTGCATTCTTTCCCTTTAAAGTCCCAGATCCCTACCCCCTTCTCTTTATTTCAGGATGACAAGTATACCTCATTCTGCCTGTCTTTGGAATTTTCATGTCTGTGTGGATTCCCCTTACATATGAAATTAAATTTGATTTTCTCCTGCTAATCTATCTCATGTTAATATGATCCTTAGTCCACCTAGAAAGACCTTGAAGGGGACAGATAATTCTTGCTCTTTGACAACTCTAAAATTTATAAGAAAACTATTGTAATTAAGAATGTGTGATATTGGGGTGCCTGGGTGTCTCAGTCATTAAGCGTCTGCCTTAGGCTCAGGTCTTGATCCCAGGTGGGATCAAGCCCTGCATCAGGCTCCCTGCTCGGCGGGAAGCCTGCTTCTCCCTCTCCCACTCCCCTTGTTTGTGCTCCTGCTCTCACTATCTCTCTCTCTGTCAAACAAATAAATAAAATCTTAAAAAAAAAGAATGTGTGATATTTGGTATAGCTAAGGAACAAGAGAATATGGTAGAGAACTTGGAAACAGACTCATTCATTTTATATAATTATATAACATAGGTAAACAGGATAAATCTCACAGAATTTAATATAGCACAACAAACTTTTTTATCAAATTTAAAACTGAAATTACATAATATTCCATATGGGTGTCTATAGTACTCTTATGGAACACACACACACACACACACACACACACACACACACACACACACAGGTAGCCTTTGCTTTGCAAGGATCTGATATGCTTGTATTTGGTTATCCATGGCTTAAACAACACCAGTCCCCAATGACACAGTTTAAATTTGTTACCAAGGTATATTAACTATAAATAATTACATAACATACAAACTTTCCTGCTAGCTCTTCACCCCATAAATCACTAGGTAAATAACAGAAGCACATTAGGATCAGTAATCAATCATGCCACATCTTTCAAAGACAGACATATTTTATTCAGTCCATACACAGACAACAAAATGTGGAGTTGTGTTGCCTCCTGTCTCCCAATTAAAAATCCATGTAACATTTTATAAAAATGGATAGTCAAAAGAGGAAATCAGCCCAATAGAGGTGAAAGTACAGCAAAGAAACAAAAGTGATAAAAATGGAAGTGATAAAAATGAAATTGAATGTGATTAGAAAATTTGAAAATGGTGACAGCAAAGACAAAAAGGAAGACATTTTGACAGAGAGAGCAAGTTTGCCAGAACTTGCAGTTTGGCAGAAACTACTCTTTTATTGCACGTAATAGATTTCTCATATATTCCTACTCTTCACAGAAACTAGAAAAATGTGTAATGCATGGTAGATATTTAGCTTAACAAATAGTTATTAATGAAAAACACTGTAGAGTATTGTAAAAATTCTCACAGATCCTGTCTACTCAATTCACATCATCATCTAGAGTTTCATTCAACTTTCTACAAATATTTATTATGCTCTTCCTATGCCAGACATCATTGTAGGGATTATGTTATACCCAAAGTTAAACACACACACACACACACACACACACACACACACACACACACACACACAAGTAAAAAAGCCTGTGCCCTCCTAGAGCTCATATTCTAGTGGGAATTCACAAATAATAAATGAGATAAGTAAATGATATAGTATACCATGGGCGATAAGTGCCATGGGGGTGGGGGAATGTAAGAAGGAACAACAGTGTTGAAGGATGGAGTGAAATTTCAAATAGATGTTTAGGGCTCATATTACTAAAGTGACCTTTGAATGAAGGAGGTGACAGAAAAGTTCATGCAGCTATCTGGGAAAAGATTCCAGGCAGAGGGAAGAGCAACTACAAAGGTGTGGAAATGGGAATGTTTGTAGCATATTCTAGGAACAGCAAGGCATCCAATGCACCTGGCACAGAGAATGGGTTGGGTGGGGCAGTTACCAATTAGGTCAGAGAACTAAAAGAGACTTGGATTGTTTAAAACTTTGCAGTTCATTGTAAGGATTTTGATTTTTACTCTGAGTGAGATAGGAAGTCAGTGGCTAGATTTGAACAAAGGGTAATATGATCTAAAAATTATTTTATCCCAATTGCTCTGACTTCTATGTTGAGAACAAACCTGGTGGTAGGGTGGTGGTGCAAAGTGGAATAAGGGGCACAAATTAATAGCCTATTGTGATGAACTAATACATCATGGTGACTTGGTAACAGTGAAAGAGAATGAGAAGTGTTCAGATTGTGGATATAATTTTAAGATAGAGGATTTCCTGACAGGAAGTGGGGTATTGAGAAAAAGTGATGCAAACATAAGTTCAAGGAGTCTACCCTGTGGAGCTGGGAGGATGGAGTTAACTGAGATAGGGAAAGACTGTAAGGAACAAATTTGGAGTAGGGGAAGATCAAGGACTCAGTTTTGGGATCTTTCTAAAACACAAAGTTCATCATGTCAATTCACAGCAAAAACCTTTTTTTGATTCTGGAATAAAATTCAAACACCTCAGAATAGTGCACAAAGTTCCAAATGATGTGAATCTAGTCTACATTTTTAGGCTCCATCAATAACTATTAGCTTATTAAATCATTTGCAACTTTCCCCAGTGGCATACTGTTTTACCCACTATTTGCTCTCATTAGAGTGGATGTTCTCCCATTTTTCATTAGCAACCTCCCAAATATTCTTTAGGATGTAGATAAAATATAATACCCTCTGTGAAACTTTTCCCACGTCCCTCAGGCAAAGTTAATGTATTTCTTTTTCCTGCCCCCATAGCATTCTGATTCTATGTCTGTCTTTGCACATGTTTCATTATTTGGGTCTCTTATTAAACTGTGAGCTCCACAAGGACAGAAACATGACTTATTCACAACTGTATCCTCTAGCTCTTAGCACAGAAAAATGTAAGACAGGTGCCAAAAAAATATGTGTTTAATGTTGAATGGAGATATAAATAAATGGTAAAGTACTCATGGAGATTATTTGGAATCATATGTCTGGCACAAAAATTTTTTTGTGTTATGAATTCAGGCAGGAGATGTAGTCTAAATCGAAGATCCTCCAGAACTGAACAATGCATTTTAAAGGTACTTGAAAAAAGATAAGAAGAGCTTGCAGTAGCATCGCTTTCTTGGAAAATTTCTTGTCCTGGGGGTTTAACTTGTACCTATTATGGATAGTAATATAAGAGAAAGAACAGGTTCCAGATTCCACTTCAAAGCTAGATTCCCCCCCCCAAGGTCCCCAAATCACGAATCAAAATGTTGATCAACTAAAGAATATAATTTTGCCTTCAGCTTTCCACAAGATGTTTATGAATTAGTCCTCATCTTTTTAAGTGAATGAATTGTTCCATGAAATCTAAAGGTCTGTGTGTTTGGATTCATTCCAGAGACATTCTGCAAGCTGATAGCTCATTGTGACAGATACTAACATTTGTTGATGCCAGATACATTCAAGCTAAGATGTTTAAATATGCCAAGGTTTGAATCTGTGTGTCACATTTAATGGCTCAGTATAAATTTCTATATGTTTCTTCCTTGCAGCTTATTTAAGAATTTTTATGAGCTAAATTGTGTTCCTTCCAAATACATATCTTGAAGTTCTAACCCCAAGTACCTTGGAATGTGACTATATTTGGAGATAGAGACTTTAAAGAGGTAATTAAGGATAAATTTGGTCAATAGGGAGGGCCCTAATTCAATATGATTGGTCTCCTTATAAGAAGAGGAGACTGGGACACAGACAGAAATACAGTGAAGACCATGTGAAGACAGAGGGAAAAGATGGCCATCTACAAACCAAGAAGAGAGATCTCAAGATGAAATCAACACTGCTGACACATCAGTCTTGGACTTAAGCCTCCAGACCTGTGAGAAAATAAATTTTTATTATTTAAGTATCAAGTCTGTAGTACTTCATTATGGCAGCCTAACAAACTAATACGAGGAGATTGATTCTAACTCAAGTGTGAATGGGAGATAAAGTAGAAAGTTGAATGTTTTCATTAAATTTTGATGCAGATAGACATTTTAGAGACATGATAGTAACTCATATGTCTACTCTTTGGGAGGATTAGTCCTCAATAGCTTTTGCTATTTCGGTTGCCAATTGTATACACTTTTGTTGCAATTAAATGCAAGTGAGCATTTGAGACACTGAATGGCAAACTTTTGTGTACATCAAAATCACCTGGAAGGATGTTAAAATTATGGATTCTAAGGCACAGTTCTAAGACTGTGATGGGACACAGCCTTCCATATTCTAACAAACTTCCCAGTTAGATGCTGGTGGTTCAAGGAGGATGATCACAGTTAAACACTGACCTAAGATTTTACTGAAGTTAAAAAAATAAACAAGTTGAAAAGCATGTCATAATTTGTGAGGTTGTTCCAAAGCAACAATGAAATATGGATCTGTTCATAGGGAGAGCCAGTTGTTAGTACTTCTTCCCAAATTTTCAAGCTAGGGCTGCCATAGAAGTACTATAGACATGGGGTTGGGGACAAAATGAGGGAACTCAAAAGACAGCCAATGCCAATTTCTAATATAGTGCTAGTAACAGTTCTAGGGAGAGAAAAAGAGCCCTGAATTGTAGCATTTTCCTATATCTGTTGTGTAAATATATCCACTATGGCCAATTTCAAGCTACCAACCCCTATGTGCCCAAGGTCATTGAAGTTATTTGGCTTCCTCTCAAATTAATAGAGGGGATAGAGAACACAGTGGTTTCCAAGGGAGAATAGAGAATGCAGTGGTTTCCAAGGGAGTAATGCATAAATTATTGGTATGCATTTTGTGAGGCTATGGAGAAAATTACTGGGGCCACCTGGTTAGGAGCAGCAAGGTAAATAGCCTGGGGTCAACTTATCTAAAAAAAGAGAAAGACAAAAATAATAAGATGAGATTCTAAGCCAGTGAAGCCAGTACAAGGAAACTTTTAAGACAGTGGGAGCCAGTACTGATTCCATGAAATAAAGCCTGTGATGCTGCTAAAGATTTTTATTTAGCAGAAAAAGGACTGACCTAAAGAAAGGTAGTTAAACAGTAAGTACCTATGTTACTTACACTTAGTAACTATGGTACCCTACCCTGGGAGCTATCCATAGAAATCCCTCAAAGTCTAGACTTTTCTTCTTAGTTGTAGAAGATGGACTCGTTAAAGACTTTATTGGGCACCTGGGTGCCTCAATCAGTTCAGAGTCTGCCTTTGGCTCAGGTTGTGATCCCAGGGGCCTGGGATCAAGGCTCAAATCAGGCTCCCTGCTCCGTGGGTAGTCTGCTTCTCCCTCTGCTCCTCCCCCTGCTCATGCTCCCTTTCTCTCTCTCTCTCAAATAAATAAAATCTTTTTTTAAAAAATACTTTGTTATCTTCTGAGTGACAATGAATAATGATTTTAATAAAAACAAAATGAAACACCAACAGCAAAAACAAAACAAAAATAAATAGCATCACGTGTGTTAATTAAAGAACATTTTACTTATTTTAAGATATATATTTGCGTATAGAAAGTTCTTAAGATGGTATGCTAATAGTGGAAATTCTAGTCACCATAAGATGATCGGGGAGGGGCATATTTGAATGGCTTTGTCTATTTCTAGGATTGGCCAAATAATCTGATTGGATATTTAATACCTTTAAAGAGAATTTTGCAAAAATGTTTGAGAAAAATACTAATCTACTCTGCCCAATAATGGAGAAGTAACTGTATTACATGAAGATTGTCAGCTCTGAACTACTTTCTCTTACTTAAATAAAATTTTACTTTTTCCTAATTATAAAAGTAATTTATAATCATTATAGAAAAATTGGAAAATATACCAAAGAACAAAGAAATTATAATTCCTTTTAATGCCACAATCTAGACTTAATTGACATGTGCATTTTGGTGTGTAGCTTTTTAGTCTTTTTTGACTTTCTGTCAATTCTCACAAGTATATGTATGTGTACTCTAGTATAGCTATTTTGTGTGTTACTAAACTAGAATCATACAATGAAAACTATTACATAATCTTTTCTCTACTTACATAAATATTTCCCTATGTTGTTGAATACCATTTTATAAAATAATTGTGGCTAGTATTCCATCATCTCAATATGCCATTCTTTACTTAATCATTTATTTAATTATTAATCAACTTTTAATCTCATGCCATCACACTATACCATGCCTTGCCTTTTATTGTTTATGTTGTCTACCAATTGGTGTACTACATCACCACTCCCCCAGACAAATTTCTCAATGATTTTAGAGCCAGTCTCATTGTCACTATTTCCAATATTATTCTTGCTTCAATTTGGTAAATTCAGTATATAAGATGTTCTCTATCAGTTTCTCAGTTCCTTGACCTTCTTTTCTTTTTTTAAAACTTTTTAAAGATTTTATTTATTTATTTTTATTTATTTTAGTGAGAGAGCACATGGATGAGCGGGATTTGGGGAAGGGGCTGAGGGAGAGGGAAAGGGACAAGCAGAATCTCAGGACCTTGAGATCAACACCTGAGCCGAAATCAAGAGTTGGGTACTCAATCTACTGAGCCACCCAGGTGCCCTTCGACTCTCTCTTCTTCAGTGATCTTGTTCTTCACTGTTTCTCCAATACTCACTGCCACAATCATATCACAGACTTATTATCAAGAACTATAACCTTTTAAAAAAAATAATAAAAAAAAGAACTATAACCTTTTCATAACTTTATTTTAATTAATTCCATGCTCTGACTGCATTATCCTATATTTCCAGTTTCTTTTTCCTTACCTCAGCAAGCCTTCAGCATTTCAGAAACTCCAAATCTCTCATCACCTTGATTATCTCTTTTCACTTATTACCCAGATTAAATTCCACATTCACTCATTACAAGCACTCCTTTTTAATACACTTTAAACATTTTGCTTAGAAAAATCATGCTTGGGGTGCCTGGGTGGCTCAGCTGGTTAAGCACGTGCCTTTGGCTCAGGTTATGATCCCAGGGTCCTGGGATTGAGCCCCACATGGGCTCCCTGCAGGGAGCCTGCTCCTCCCTCTCCTCCTTGCTTGTGCTCTCTCACTATCTCTGTCTCTCTCTCAAATAAACAAAATCTTTAAAAAAGAAGAAAAAGAAAAATCATACCAACTTATGCACATACATTTGCCATTGAACATGGCTGAAGAAAAACATAGAACAGGTTGACCACATATCTTAACTGGGCCTTCAAGGCTGTCCAGCAAGCATACCATACTTTCCCAGTCCAACAGTCCTCAAACATTTTGGTGTCAGAAATCCCTTTACAGGGGCACCTGGGTGGGTCAGTTGGTTGGGTGTCTACCTTCAGCTCAGGTCATGATCCCGGAGTCCCAGGATCGAGCCCCAAGTAGGGCTCTCTGCTCAATGGGGAGTCTGCTTCTCCCTCCCCCTCCACTCCTCTCCCCTGCTTGTGCTCTCTCTCTCCCTCACTCTCTCAAATAAATAAATAAAATCTTAAAAAAAAGAAATCCCTTTACATTCTAAAAAATTAAAGACCCCATAGAGGTTTGGTTTATGTGGATTATGTCTATCTGAATATTTGAAATTAAAACTGAGAAATACTTAGAATATTAATTTATTCATTTATAACATTATGTTAACATAAATAACATATTTTTATTAAAAATTACTGTATTTTCTAAAACGAAAATATTTAGTGAGAAAACAGGCATTGTTTTAAACTTTCATAACCTCTATAATATCTAGTTTATGGAAAGATAGCTAGACTTGTATCTTTTTCTATGTTCCAACATGTTGTGACTTATTTTAGTTGTTGAACTATATGAAGAAAATCTGTCCTTACACAAATATGTCCTTAGACAGAATGTTTGGGAGAAGAACTTTAACTGCCTTTTCAGATAATTATAGATATTCTTCCTTGATATAATATTGAAACTCAACAAGTGATCATTTCTTAAAGCTTAGTTGCAATGTCAAATCAGATTCCATACCAGTGAACTTTTTGTACTATGTTACATTAAAATCCATTGGCCCATCTTACACTTTGGTATTTTTTTAAAGATTTTATTTATATATTTGACAGAGAGCAACACAGCGAGAGAGGGAACACAAGTGGGGGAGAGGGAGAAGCAGGCTTCCCGCTGAGCAGAGAGCCCGATGCAGGGCTAGAGCCCAAGCAGGGCAGATGCTTAATGACTGAGCCACCCAGGCATCTCCCATCTTACACTTTGAATGGATCCTTTACCCATGCATGATGCTATAAAATCATTTGCAAAATAATGGTTTATTGAATTTTGCAGATCTTTTGAATGCTGACACATTTCATTATACAACATCAAATAAGACACATTGTGAACTTGTGGTTTCCTATTTTATTCTGTTACTACTATTATTTATTTTAATATCAGATTGTCCCCAATTTGGCCAATGGAAACCTGTTAAATCTAATTGTTATGTCCTTTGGACATAAACCTATTATTCTTTGAGTGCTTCCCTACCTTCAAGAAGTGGTTCCAGGTCCATCTTGTACCTTTTCTTTTCTAGTTATGGAATCAGCTATTTCTCAAATAAGCCCTGAATTCTTTTAATAAAAAATATTACATACTAGGAAAGATCTGGGAACTTGATGTGCTCACTGCTATTAGGTGGTACTGATCCCAGCCTCTGAGTGTTCAGAGCTGTGGAACATATGGATATACTTATATGAAACATACACACACACATCCCTATACAAACACAAACATATAATTTATATCTATCTATATGGAAAACTCTAAATTCAAGTTGCTACCTCCAATTCCAACCCAACATCAAATTCTCTTAATCTCCATATTTGTAAATCTTTCCTCCAATGGTGAGAAGCTTGGCTTCCATTATCCTTAAAATATTTATGTATTTGATCTATTGCACTATAGGTAACCAATCTCTCTTTTCCTCTTCCACCACTGACCTGACCAGGAATCATCCTCACCCTGTTATGGTTGTTTCCTAAAGCCAGGCAGCTCCCCCACTTTCATTCTTCCTTATACTGCACTGGCTCTGATGTCTTGAATTCAAACACTTTCCCCACGTAGATACCTTTCTTACTTTGTGTGGCCACTCCCTCTCATAGACACCTTGCTTGTTCTGCTAGGCTCTTATATGCCACACATTGTGCTACCCCAATTATGAATGCCATCCCTAGCTCTTTCTGACTCTAGCACCCCACATCCTCCTCCTTATAGAAACCCTTCTAAACCTTTTTAGACTCTAACTCTCTATGGATGCACCCCCATCCAGGCTGTGCCATTTCCCTCATGCGTGCCCTCCTTGTTCCACTTGGGCTCTCATACTTAATGCTGTTACTCTTCAATAGGGATGTCTTCTTCATTTCATTTGGGATCTGATGCCCAGCACTGATCCACCATGCCCACCCAACACAAACTATCAACACCTATGCCTATATTGCTATGCCCCACCTAGTAGCTTTAGGACAGAATTGTTAATGGAATGGAAGGGAAGGAAGTGTGAGGAAAAGAAGGGAAGAGAAAAGAAAATACGAAAAGGGAAAGGAAGGGAAGGAAAAGGGGAAGAAGGAAAGAGCTCCCATTATTACTCAATGAGTTGATAATTAAAATTTTGACTTATTCTTTGATTCAAAAATTATTCATTCATTCTGTTGAGTAGATTGTATTGTAGACTCGGATTCACATTTTATAGTGTTATTTATAGATGGATAGAGACTACAATTTCTGCTTTTTGAAATTTATGATCAATATATAAATATTCCTTAAGTACTCGAAAAGAATGTTTATTCTCCTGAGCAAAAATTTTACATATACAATGTGAATGATTAAATTATCAACACCTCCATATTTTAAATTCTTAATGTTTTTTTAATTAATTTATTTTTTATTAACATATAATGTATTATTTGTTTCAGGGTTAAATTCTTAATGTTATGTTTTAATTTTAAACTGTATATTTAAATAATCCTCTATTAATGTTTCTTTTTTTTGGCCACTTCATCTTCAGATTTTTTAAACAGTGTTTCAGTATATGTATTTTGATCCCTCATTAATAAACAATGATCCTCTATCTTATTTAATGCTTCTTATAATAAATTCTACTTTCTATGACATTAATATGATGCCTGGTTCTGCTTTGTTTAGTTGTTGCAAATTTAAACAATTCTGAATCACTTCATTTTAGCTTTTGTTCTTGTAAAGTACATTGTATACATCCCTATTTTAATCTCTATATTTTAACAGAGAGGTTCAATTATTTACAGTCACTGTCACAAATTATATTTTCAAATTTGCTTTTAGCCATTTTGTTTTTGAATTTAATTAAATATATTTTCTGCTCTTCCTTTTGTTTTCTCTGTTAATATGCTGACAAAGGATTTGTTGTTTTTCTCATTGACTGTTTAATTATGTGCAAGGTTTATATTCTGCTTTAATTGAGCATAAGGTGTTTAAGTTCAATTATTCTATTTGCTCTTTTAAAAGAAATATATATTCAAGTAAGTTTTCAAAACTTTAATTATCAATATCAAGAATAAAACTATCCAGGGGTGCCTGGGTGGCTCAGTCATTAAGCGTCTGCCTTCGGCTCAGGTCATGATCCCAGGGTCCTGGGATCGAGCCCTGCATTGGGCTCCCTACTCAGCGGGAAGCCTGCTTCTCCCTCTCCCACTTCCCCTGCTTGTGTTCCCTCTCTCGCTGTGTCTCTCTCTGTCAAATAAATAAATTAAAAAATCTTAAAAAAAAGAAAACTATCTATACAACCCTATTTCATAGGAAAAAAATTAGTATTTCTCTTCTTTTTCCACTTTTCATCTATTATTGTTAAATTATTTTTACAATGTCTTTCAAGAATTTTGGTCATGTAAATTAAGTTTACTAATCATACTTACAGCTATTGTTTTGACACAATTCTTCAGCTTTGCATTTTTCTTACTACTAAAGTTTTCATAATGATTCTTGTTTCCAGCTTCACTGAGATATAATTGATATATAACATTGCATAAGTTTAAAGTACAGAATATGATGATTGATACAATATATATTGCAAAAATGTTTACCACAATAAGATTAGTTAACACATTCTTCATCTCACATAATTACCATGTGTTGTTGTTATAGTGAGAATATTAAAGCTCTACTCTCATAGCAACTTTCAAGCATACAATACACTATTGTTACTATAGTCACCATGTTGTACATTAAATCTGAGGAATTTATAACAGAAAATTTGTGGCTTTCGACCAACATCTCCCCATTTCCCCCCACTTTCAGCATCTGGAAACCACCATTTTATTCACTGTTCCTATGACTGTGATGTTTTTAAATTCCACATATAAGTAAGATCATACATATTTTGCTTTCTCTGATTTATTTCACTTGGCATAATGTTCCCAAGGTCCATTGGTGTTTGTCACAAAATAGGATTTCCTTCTTTTTTTATGGCTGAATAATAATCCATTGTGTACGTGTGTATCTCTCTCTCTCTCTCCACACACACACACACACACACACACACACACACACACACACATTTTCTTTTTTTATTCATCTTTTGGTGGGCACTCAGGTTGTTTCATGTCTTAGAAATGAAAATTTCCATGTCATGAAAAATGCTGCAATGAATATGGGAGTTCAGATATCTATTTTAAATAGCAATTTAACTTCAGATATAATTACCCAGAAGTGGAATAGGTAGAATATATAGTAGTTCTATTTTTTTTAATTTTCTGAAGAACCTCCATGCTGTTTCCATCCATAGTAGCTCTCCAATTTACAGTAGACGCTTTAAAAAAGGCTTCCCTTTTCTCCACATTCTTGCCAGCATTTGTTATTGCTTGTCATTTTGATAATAGCCATTCTAACAGGTGTGAGGTGATACCTTGTTGTGGTTTCGATTTGCATTTCCCTGATGATTAGTTATATCAGGTACCTTTTCATGTATTTATTGGCCATTTTTTTGTCTTTGGAATAATGTCTATTCAGTTCCTCTCTCCATTTTTTAATCAGATTTTCAAAAATATTTTTTGCTATTGAGTTGTGTGTTCCTTATATATTTTGGATATTAACTATCCAATACCGGCTTTGCAAATATGTTCTCCCATTCCATAGATTGCCTTTTCATTTTGTTCATTGTTTCTTTGGTTTGCAGGAGCTTTTTAGTTTGGTGCAGTTCCACTTCTTCATTTTTGCTTTTGTTGCTAATGTTTTTGGTGTCATATCCGAAAAATGATTGCCAAGACCAAAGTCAATGAGCTTGTTCCCTATGTTTTCTTCCAGGAGTTTTAGGGTTTCGGGCCTTACATTTAAACCCTTAATCCAAGTTATTTTTTGTGAGTGATATAAAATAAGGCTCCGATTTCATTCTTGTGCATGTGTATAAAAGATAGTCTCTTTCCTATGAATATTCTTAGCTCCCTTGTCAAATATTAGTTAACCATCCATGTGGGGGTTTAT
Organism: Callorhinus ursinus; assembly: GCF_003265705.2. Classification (NCBI taxonomy): domain Eukaryota; kingdom Metazoa; phylum Chordata; class Mammalia; order Carnivora; family Otariidae; genus Callorhinus; species Callorhinus ursinus. The sequence goes on from NW_027397095.1 coordinate 11,865,888, forward strand.
TTCTGGGCTCTCCATTCTGTTCCATTGCTCTGTTTGTTTTTATGCCAGTACCATACTGTTTTGATTATTATAGCTTTGTGATATAGTTTGAAATCAGGGGGTGATCACACAAAGCCTCCAGCTTTGTTCTTCTCAAGATTGTTTTGGCTATTTGAGGACTTTTGTGGTTCCACAAGAATTTTAGGATTTTTTTTCTATTTCTGTGCAAAATGCCATTGGAATTTGATAGAAATTGCACTGAATAGATGGCTTTTGGAAGTATGGACATTTTAACCATATTAACTCTTCCAATACATGAATAGTGGATATCTTTCCATTTCTACATGTCTACTTCAATTTATTTCCTCAATATCTTATACTTTTCAATATATAGATTTTTCAATTTCTTGGTTAAATTTACTCTTATTTTATCATTTTTGATGCTATTGTAAATGGGATTGTTTTCTTTATTTCTTTTTCAGGTAGTTCATTGTTATTGTATAGAAATGAAACTCATTTTTGTATGTTGATTTGGTATCCTGTAACTTTACTGAATTAGTTTATTAGGAGTTAGAATTTTTTGGTAGAGTCTTTAGGGTTTTTTTATGCAAGATCATGTCATTAGCAAAGACAATTTTACTTCCTTTCCAATTTGGATGACTTTTATTTCTTTTTCTTACCTATTGCTCTGGCAAGGACTTGCAGTACTATGTTGAATAAGAGTGGTAAGAATGAGTGCCTTTGTCTTGTTCTTGATCTTAGAGGGAAAGATTTCAACCTTTCACCATTGAGCATGATGTTAGCTGTTGGTTTGTCATATATGGCCTTTATTATGTTGAGGTATGTTCATTCTATACCGAATTTCTTAAGAGTTTTTATCACGAAGGGATGTCGAATTTGTCAAATGCTTTATTTTATATATCATTTCTTGGTCTCTAGGGCATATCTTTTTTTTCCAGGGAAGGGTTAAGTTGGAGAATATAGTTCGTTTATGAGAGTAATAGAAATACCATCTTTACTTGCTTGATGGGGTATATAATCCTTTAGCTATAAACTTATTTTCTCAAAACTGCACCTCTTACTTAATTCTATTGTTACATTTAATATCTCCAAAAGTGTTTGAGATTGACCTAATTTCCTTCATTATAAGTAATTTGATTCTTCCCTTGCCTGGGTATTTATATATTTTTCCTTCATCCAAAATTTTTTACATAACTAAAGGTGTGTATCATTATTAATTTTGCTTGATATTTAATGAGTACAATCAATTTATACAGGCAGGTATTTCTCAATCCTGTATTATTTAAAAATTTTTATCTTCTATCCTATTAATTTTTTCTTCCTATCTTTTTCTTCCTGTAAGTTGTATCTCTTTTCCCCATCTTCTATATTTACTCTTCTTTTCACACTTTCATTTCTTTTCCTTTTCTTTGAGTTCTGAGAGATGCTTATATTTGTCCTCTATCTCATGGATTCTTTCCTCTTTAATACTGATACTAACTAAATTCAATATTGTTTCAAATTCTGCTATGGCATTATTGGTTTCTTATTGCCCTTGTGGTTTCTGCAGCCAAATTTTATAACGTTTATATTAGTCTTTTATAAGATATCATATTTAGCCATGTGATTTACATGGAGTCCACTTTTTCTGATGTTTTATTGAGGGCAAGAAACTGATATTGTCCAAAGCTTTTTTTTTTTACATTGCATTTTTCCCCCCTGGGGAATTCTCTTTGTTTGTTGAATGTTATTTCATTTACCTTGTTTTTTTTTAATTTTTTTTAAAGATTTTATTTATTTATTTGACAGAGAGAGACACAGCGAGAGAGGGAACAGAAGCAGGGGCAGTGGGAGAGGGAGAAGCAGGCTTCCTGCGGAGCAGGGAACCGGATGTGGGGCTCGATCCCAGGACCCTGAGATCATGACCTGAGCTGAAGGCAGATACTTCACTGACTGAGCCACCCAGGTGCCCCTTCATTTGCCTTGTTTTATGTTCCAGAATCATGTAATTGTCTCCATGCTTTGTCAGTTAACCAGGCCTGAACACATTCTTCCTTATTTAATGAATATTTGAAAAAATTTTGATTCTCCATAATGCTTGTCGAATGCTATTTGCCACAACATTTGCATTGCCTAAAAATATTATGATGTTGACCCACACTAATTTCTCCTTTTCTTTTTTAATCTCCCACAGCCTTTATTATTTGTACCAAGCTAGGTTTCTTTTTAAAGATTTACTTACTTGTTTTAGAAAGAAAGAGAGAGAGCATGAGCAGGGGAGGGACAGAGGGAGAGGGAGAGAGAACATCTCAAGAAAACTCCCACTGAGCACAGAGCCCAACATGAGGCTAGATCTCACGACCCTGAGATCATGACCTGAGTTGAAATCAGGTTGGACACTTAACCAACTGAGCCACCCAGGTGCCCCTGTACCAAGCTTGTTAACACTTATTCACATTCTGCTTTGTATTGTTTTAATGATTCATATTTGTGAGGTTTTTCTCCTGCTTAAAGAAAATATTGATGCTACTTGTATTCTCAAAAGGGCTTTGACAAGAATGTGAATATGGATGCCTATACATACAGAGGTCCTGAGGTCTAATACATTTGGAAATGAGACTGGTTATAGTTCTGTAGGAGATGTTCTGAGAAATCACCTGTGGTTAAGGAGCAGTTCTTTGGAAATCCTGAAGAATATTGGGTGAAGAGAAAAGGCAGCAATATTAATTAAAAGGTAGATATCAAGTTTGGCCTTTATCCTCTGTTGCTTTATTTAAACTTTATTGACAGAGGCTTGACTTATATCAAGGCAATGATGTGCTAATCCCCATATAAATGGGTTATAGGCTAAAATCTTGGAAACAAGGATATGTGATGATGGGATCTCAGGGATATAACCTTCTTCTTACTTTTTCTGTGATTTCAGTTTATGCATTGGGGTATTGCTCTATTTCTCCACCAATTCCCTCCTTAAGCTGCTGTCTTTAATATGTTACCAATTAATCTGTTTTGAAGTAGAAAACACTTGTGTTTTGATGTAGTAGTTCATAAACTTAGAAAGCACACACAGATACATATTTATTTATTTATCAATATCCATTGGGAATGGTGATGCAAAGCATGCTTACGTATTCATACCGAGACCACCCAAGGCTCAATTCATGTCGTGTTCGTGAAAAGAAGATTTAATTGAGATTTATCTGAAAGCAGAACAGTAAGATAAATCTGGAATTTTGCTTCTGATCTCTGTTCCTACCTGATATGGGCTCATGGGTATCTAATAGAAACTTCAAACTGTCTGAAATTGACCCTCTGTTATTCCCCCCTCAATCCCAAACCAGCTATTTCTGCAGTCTTCCCAATTTCTAGGTAACAAATACTTGTGCTTTTGCTATAACAGTACAGAAATTTAGGTTGCATATATTATGGCTATTCCACTGTGACATGTTTTTTTTTTTCAGATCAAAATGCTAGTGTCCTTTTCTCTTTCCCTCACTCTGCAAGCCAGACTGCCAGCAAATCCAGTCAGTCCCATCTTCAAAATAGATCTAGAATTAAATAACTTCTTGTCACTGACACAGCGATGAGCTTGATTCTAGCAACCATCGTCATTTTCTTTTGTTAGTAAAATAGCCTCCTAACTGGTCTTCCAGCTTCTAATCTTGACCTCCTGCCATCTACTCTCAACCCAACAACCAAAGTAATCTTGTTAAAACATAAGCAAAATCATGTTACTTCTCTGCTCAAAACTGTCCAATGGATTTCTGTCTTGCTCTTATCCAGAGTAAAAGCCAAAGTCCTTACCAAGATTATAAAGCCTTACATAATCTGGCTCAGTTAGCTCTCAGACTGTGTTTTTTACTATTTTATTCTTACTCGTTTTCAGTCACATTGGGATCCTTGCTGTGCCACAAATACCCCAGGCACACTCTCACCTCATAGCTTTTGCACTTGCTATTCCCTGTATTAGAATGATCTTCCCCCAAATATGTGCATGACTAGTACTCATATTTCCTCTAGACTTTTACTCCCAAATCATTTTCTCAATGAGGACCACTGTGTTTAGTCTATCCAAAATTTGAAAACCCTTTAACAATTCAATTACCCTTATCAGAAAATAGGCTTAATTTTTCCTGCTTAGCACTTCCCACGATCTAAAATACTACTTTTTACTTGCTATCATGTGAACTGTCTTTCTTCCCCTACTAAAATGTAAGTTCCCCAAAAGCACAATTTTTTTTTCAATACTTTATTCCCGTTTCCTAGAAGTTTGCCTGACTTTTGACATATGACGCTCAAATATTTGCTAAATGAATAAAGGAAAGGACAGCAATGGAAATGCTGATGTTTGATATAAGGAGACTCTTGATTTGGAAGAGAAGTGATTTCAGTGTGGGGTTTAATTAAGTCTTCCACTTCCTAGCAGTTAAGATAAAACACACTGAGACTTTGCATTTAAGAATCCAGGTAGAAATCAGAAGAAACGGAAAATTGAGGCAATCTGGCTTTTAAATATCTCTTTACTGGTAATGAAAAATCTTAACTAAGTTTGTAGAAAGGTAAAAGAAAAAATTGTGTTGGGGGGACACTTGGGTAGCTCAGTTGGTTAAGCATCCAACTTTTGATTTCAGCTCAGGTCATGATCTCAGGGTCGTGAGATTGAGCCCCTTGCTGGGCTCCACACTCAGCACGGAGTTTGCTTGGGATTCTCTCTTTCCCTCTCCCTCTGCCCCTCCCCCTACTTGCATTCTCTCTCTAAAATAAATAAATAAATCTTTTTAAAAAATTTGTTGGAAAACAGATCCTTTCATCACTATGGCAACATCATTAATTGATCATGCTATTCTTTTCTGCTGAACTCAAATAAGGTTTTAGAATCCTTAATGCAGTACTACAGTCAGCTTTCAATCATTTGAAGATGGCACACTAATTGAAACTTATTTCCACTCCTGAATGTTCTTTGAGTGTATTGGGGTACCTTATCTGGTCTTAGGCTCCTTTACATATTACAAGATTCCAAAGTAACAGAAGAGGAATTAACTAAAATATCTTGATGACTTCTTTAGCCAGCATTGTGGAAGGTTGCAAAGCAGTATAAAAGACAACTTTAGCACTCAAAAAATTGTTTTCTGAAAAATGTGTAGTAAGAGGAAAGGATAATGAGATACCTTTAAACAGATCCACATATCAAAATGGTGATCTCTCTCTTCCAAGATCTGTATTTAGCAACACAAATATAGAAATGAAAACTGAAATGCTGACACTTATTTTCCCTATGGTGTTTAGCCCTGCCGCTTTTCCTTTTCCCTTTCATTTCTTTTTTTCCTTCATTTCCTTTCTCTCTTTTTTGACTACTTCAAAAATATGTTAAATTAAGTCAGGTAAAGTTAAATTTAGTAAATGAATTTGATTATGTTAAAATTAAAACTTAACTTCATCAAATGACTCCATTATGAGATGAAAGAAAAAGCCCCAGAGTGGAAGAAAAGATTTGAAATACACATATTAATGCCAAACATGTAGAAATAACTCTTAGAAATTAATAAGAAAAATACAATAAACTACCAGAAAAATGAGCAAGAAAACTGATCAAGCACTTCACAATAAGGAATAGACTCTTGCTGAATGAAAGTAGAAAATCTGGATAAGAAACAAACTATTTGTCTGAAAATGCTAGAGAGTTCCTGCTGCAAAAAAAGACTTGAGGAGCCAGATGTGAAGAAGGGAATTTTACCGTGTTGAACAAAACTTTGTACACACTGCTTTTCCTTTCTGGTTATTTACCAAATCATTGCATGGGGAGAGTGACTGAGTAGCCGGGTAGAGGTAGCAGCTAAGAGGCAGAGAAGGCCAGATCTCATAGTTCTGGGAAGAAATAAATATTGGAAACCCAGGACTGACAAGGAATCCAGGACCTGAGAAGCCAAGATCCTTGAGGTCATAATAAGTGAGACCAACAATGAGCAGCAGTTTTCCCTTCAAAGCATTTGCTAGTTAAGATATTGGAGTAGGAGTAGAAGATAAGCAAAAAACTATGAGAAAGCAAAGCAAAGATTTTGAAGTCTTCCTGTGCTAGAAAAGAAGAAAATAGAAAGTCAAGACACACTAAGGAGAAAGAGCCCTAGGGATGAAAGAGTTGTCAGTTGTGATGCCTGGAAGGCTAAACCTGAGGAATAGGGCCAAACTGTGGGTAGGCTAAGCCTTACAAATAATGCAAACCAGCACTGAATCAGTTCAGTTTCAGATTCTACTGAAGCAATCTGTCCCTCCACTTCCTGCTAGGGCAGCAGTTCCCATACCTTTTGGCTTCAGGATCCCTTTGCACTCTTAAAATTATTGAGGACTCCCAAAAGCTTTTGTTTATATAAGTTATATTTATTGCTATTTGCCATATTTGATGAAAACTGAGACATTTAAAAAATGCTTATTTATTAACTCAAAAAATAATGAACTCATTATATATTATATAATTAACATATTATAAGAAATACTTTTCCAAAAGTAAAAAGTAATGAGAAGTGTGGCACTGCTTAACATTTTTGCATATCTCTTTTATGTCTGGATTGATAGAAGATAGCCGAATTCTCCTCTTCTGTTAGGGGCCTTAGCAATAGCACCCAATATGACATGTAACTGAGAGGCACAAATGTTTGGGAATTTTTATGTAAGGAGTAACTTGTTGAGCTGACGACAAAAAGGCAAAAGGAACCAAAGAGAATCATTTCCATTTTTCGATCTTCACACAAATAGGAAATATTTCTGGAATACTAGAAAACATGACAAAACAAGCTGTAAACAGAGTGTCAGGGAACTTCTTACTGGTAAAGTCTAAGGTTAACCCCCTAGCCAAAAGCAAAGTAACAATACTAAAAATGCTGTGATTTTTCTTTGTAAACTGTGCAGAGAAGAAATAAGTAATGCCTTCATGGGGGAGCTCAGAGTATGCCCTGGGACACAATTATTAGCAAAGGTGAAAGCTTTCAAGAGTTCTAGGTTCTCTGTTATAGATAGATTAATTGGAGTTAAAACAGATGGTTGCAGATGTGAAATTTAAACTAAAATAATTTAAATAGAAAAAATATATACTAGCTATTCTGATAGTATAAACTGTTGTCATGACAATTTAGACACATACATTTAGATGTGGTAAATTAGACTCAGATGAGCACTCTTATTACCATCTATCAGTATCATCCAGTTTATTTGTCAAAGATGTAGTGAATGACAAATACACATGGTACAGTGGCTAGGGGTGCTACTTATACCCTGAAATGGCTCCTATTGGCAAAAATGCATCCAGGCAAAAGTATGACAAGAAATCCTATCAATTTCTTGATTGGATATCATGTAAAGGAAAGGGTTTAGTTCACCTAGCTCTTGTATCTTCATAGACAGAGAAAATAGTCAATTTACCAGGAATACTTAGGCTGTGACCATCATTCCAAGTTTTCCATTTTAATACATTTATTTATTCAGTAAATATTTACTAAGTATGTACTATATATTAAATACTGTCTCAATTTGGGCTGTATCAGTAAAGAAAACTAAGATCTCTCCCCATGTAGAGTTTAAATTAAAGTAGAGGGAGAGAAACAATTTTTAAAAAATAGTGAATAAGCCATATAATTATGGCTTTGTTATGAGGTTATAAGTAATATTGAAAAGGGAAAATTTTTAAAGGGAGTAGAGTTCTAGCAGTTTTTTTGTTTTTTTTTTTTTTTTTGGTGGAGTCTTGGGTTTTCTATATAGAGTATCATGTCATCTGCAAAGGTAAAATTGTTACTTCTTCCTTACCAATTTGGATACTTTTTTTCTTTTTGTTGTCTGATTGCTGTGGCTAGGACTTCCAGTACTATGATGAATAAAAGTGGTGAGAGTGGACATCTTTGTCTTGTTCCTGACATTAGGGGAGAGAGGCTCTCAGTCTTTCTCCATTGAGGTTGATGTTAGCTGTGGTTTTTCATATATGGCCTTTATTATGTTGAAGTATATTCTCTCTAAGCATACATTGTTGACGGCTTTTATCATGAATGGAATTTGTACTTTGTCAAATGCTTTGTCTACATCTATTGAAAGGATCATAAGGTCCTTATCTTTATTAACATGGTATATCATGTTGATTGATTTGCAGTTATTGAACCACCCTTGAAACCCAGGAATAAATCCCACTTGATCATGGAAGATCAGAAGTCGTAGGAAGGAGGAAGTATATTTCAATATTAAATACTGAACAGGAGAATAAGTGAAGATGATGAGAGAAGGATACATTGTGGTTTGAGATTCCTAACATGCTTTGAGATAGGATTCATGTGAAAAGGGCTTTTGTCCCCAATTTTTGGATTTAGCCATTTTTCCACTGAGGTATAGCACAGATATACAAATGGTCATACCATTTTAATCTCTTAAGGCAATTATCGCATCACGTGCCTCTCTAGACAGGCCTAATTCTGAACAGAGTAACCAAAGTCAGAAACTTTTTCAGTGCTTTTTTTTTTTTTAAGATTTTATTTATTTATCTGACAGAGAGAGACACAGCGAGAGAGGGAACACAAGCAGGGGGAGTGGGAGAGGGAGAAGCAGGCTTCCCACAGAGCAGGGAGCCCAATGCAGGGCTCGATCCCAGGACCCTGGGATCATGACCTGAGCCAAAGGCAGACGCTTAACGACCGAGCCACCCAGGCGCCCCTTTTTTCAGTGCTTTATTTGTTCTGATTACTGGGGATGCCATGACCAAACTCAGGAATTCATTAGTTAGTATTTACTTTTACTATTTATAAGATACACTCCCATGTAAAACAAAAAGTGACACATGCCATCAAACTGAAAACTCAAAAGTGACATTGTGTAGGGGTGGAGAAAGTTACCCATATAGTAAGTCTAAGCCAATTTCTAACAGTGTAACTATAAAAATTCACAATGGAAGGAGTGACATTTTCTTTTCACAAATGGACTGTATAAATATGGGTCATACGAGACTTGGGATATATACCATTCTAGTCAAAATTACCTGAGTTTATCCTTATACGGAAATGAAACTAGAAAATGTAGTCATCAAAGTGATTATCTGAGGAAAAGAATTCATTAAAAATCACTTCTAGAATGGCAGAATAAAGACCTCCAAAAATTTGCTCCTCAATAATAGTAAGGAGAATACTAGCAAAAATTATCCAAATCAACCTTTCCAGAACTCTATAAATTAAGCAAAGATCTGCAACAATCCAAGGAGCTTTTAGTCAAGAAAATTAGCTAAATCTCAGTAAGATGATCTTTGTGGCATTTGAACTTGCCTATTCTCACCCCACCTCTATCTTTAACAGCTCTGAAAACTAATAGCCTTGCAACTCCCAAAGCTGTGAAAATCATAATCACAGGAGCCACAGAAGATGGCAGAATGGATTTAGAACTCCCCCAAAAGCCCATTCTTAGAGAACTGTCACTATTTGATCTATCTGGGAGATCTCTGAAAAGCTCCATTCTCAAGACTTGAGTTTATACTCAAGTCTGAAGACTTGACTCAAATCTGACTCTGTGAATAGCGCTAATGCATTTGTTGAAAACAATCAGTTGCAATTGTTTGACAACATAGGTGCTTGAGGTGTGATACCAGTTGGTCTAATGAAAAGCTGACCACAAACCTAAAAGGCAACTGAGGAATTAGATTTATAAAGGAGACTGAAAAGCTTCAACAGATTTCAGAGACTTTAGAAGGCCATGCATATGAGAAGAGCTATGCATCAGCCCAAGAAAAATCTGAGATGGTCCTAATCTCTCCCCTCTGGCTGACCTTGAACCTCTACAGAAGCAAGAAGTAAAGGCTAAAGCAGTGTTATAAACTGTCTGCCAGAGCAGACTATTTACAGTGTGCCCTGGCACACTCACAGAGCCCATTGGCCAACACTGGAAAACCTACTGTTTCAAGATACTTAAGGAAATCTCTGTCTGGTCATTAGCAAACCTCTTAAGAAACTTCAGTGGCTACACATCACAAAGAATAAAGGTTGTGTAGAATTAGTCAAGTAAAATCACTAAATAATAACAGGGATGACAACAACAACAAAAATTAGTAACAATGAACCATATAGGGAATTTAATTTCTATATTTGCCCTATGATATTATTTGAAATTTTCATTAAAAAATTGTGAGGGCACCTGGGTAGCTCAGTCATTAAGCGTCTGCCTTCAGCTCAGGTCATGATCCCAGGGTCCTGGGAGTCTGCTTCTCCTTCTGCTCCTCCCCCTATTCATTCTCTCAATTTCTCTCTCTCGCTCTCTCTCAAATAAACAAATAAAATAGAGAGCGAGAGAGAGACAGTGGGAGAGGAAACACAAGGGGGGGTGGGAGAGGGAGAAGCAGGCTTCCTGCTGAGCAGGGAGTTGATGCAGGGCTCAATCCCAGGACCCTGGGATAATGACCCGAGGAGAAGGCAGATACTTAACCACTGAGCCACCCAGGCCACCCCTCAAATAAATAAAATCTTTAAAAAAAAATTGTGAGATGTACAAAGAAATACGAAAGTGTGGTTCATACACAGAAAAAAAGCAATAAATAGAAACTGTCCCTGAGGAAGCCCAATAGGCAAAAAGATTAAATCAGCTATTACATACTTACAAATAACTAAATGCAACCATGTTTAAAGAATTAGAAGAAAGTGTGAAAATTACATATCACTTAACAGACAGTATCAATAAAAGATACACATCATAAGAATCAAATTGAAATTCTGAAATTGTAAACAAAAATAACTAAAATTAAAAATTCATGAGAGGGGGCACCTGGGTGGCTCAGTCGTTAAAGCGGCTGCCTTCGGCTCAGGTCGTGATCCCAGCGTCCTGGGATCGAGCCCCACGTCGGGCTCCTTGCTCAGTGGGAAGCCTGCTTCTCCCTCTCCCGTCTCCCTGCTTGTGTTCCCTCTCTTGCTATGTCTCTCTCTGTCAAATAAATAAATTAAAAAAAAATCTTAAAAAAAAATTCATGAGAGGGGCTCCATAGCAGACTTAAGTAGGCAGAAGAATCAGTGAACTTGAACATATGTCAACTGAGTTTATCCAGTCTAGGGAGCAAGAAAAAAAAATGACAAAAACAAAGTTTTAGAAATTTGTGGGGTGCAAACAAGCATACCAACATAGATATAATGGGAATCCCTGAGATGATAAAGAAAGGGGCATGCTATAGTATGAGTTTTATTTCCACAAAAAGATATGTCAAAGTCTTAATCCCCAGTACCCCAGAATGTGACCTTATATAATCTTTATAGATGTAATCAAATTAAAATGAGGTCATTAGGCTGGGCCTTAATAGTATATGACGGTGTCCTCATAAAATGGGGAACTTTAGACACAGATGTATAGGGAGGATGATGTGAAGAGACCCAGAGGGAATGTCATGTGAAGACAGAGGCGGAAATTGGAATTATGGTGCCATGAGTTATGAGATGTCTGTGGCTATCAGAAGCTGGAAGAGGCATGGAAGGATCCTTCTCTGCAAGTTTTATAGTGAGTGTGACCCTCCTGCCACATTGATTTCAGACTTTTAGCCTCCAGAACTGAGACATTAAATTTCTATTATTCTAAGCCACTCAATTTGTGGTATTTTGTCACTATAGTCCTAGGAAACTAATACAGAGCACCAAGAATATTTGAAGAACTAAATCTGAAACCTCTCAAACGATAAGAGGCATGAATCTCCATATCAAAGAATCTCAATAAATTCCAAAAAGAAAACTCAAAAGAGATCCACACCTAGATACATCATAATCAAAATGTCAAAAGCCAAAACCAAAAAAGACAATACTGAAAGCAGCAAAAAAGAAGTGACTCATCATGTATAGGAGATCCTCAGTAAAATTAACAACTGCCTTTTTATTAAAACCATAGAGGCCAGATGACAGTGGGATGGCATATTCAAACCATGGACAGAGAAAAAAATGTCAACCAAGAATTCTGTATCTAAATAAGGATCATTCAAAAATGAAAATAATATGATAGTCTCAAATCAACAAAGACTGAGAGAATTTGTTTTTAGAAGACCCACCCTACAAGAATTATTAAAGGGAGTCCTACAAAGTGAAAAGAAAGGAAGCTAGAAATAACTTAAATCCACTCAAAGAAATAAAGACCACTGGCAAAGATAACTAACTACATAAGTGAATGTAAAATATATAATTATTTATAATTCTTTTTTTTCTACCTGTTTTATTTTTTTTTCAAGATTTTACCTATTTACTTGACAGAGAGAGTGTGAGAGCACAAGCAGTGGGAGTTGCAGAGGGAGCGGGAGAAGCAAGCCCCCCGCTGAGCAGGGAGCCTGATGCAGGGGTTGATCCCAGGACCCTGGGATCACTACCCAAGCTGAGGGCAGACACTTAATGGACTGAGCCACCCAGGCGCCCCATCTCCTACCTGTTTTAAAAACCAACTGAACATAATATAATAATAAATAATAAAAATAATAAAAACCAGCTACATAAAGCAAAAATTATAAAACTATTCTGGTGGACTTACAAGAAGATGTCCTTGGTATGACTATAATAGCACAAGGATGGAGGAGGAAGAGCTGCTATATTGCAGCAATTTTTTGGTATACAATTGAAATAAAATTGGTAATCATGTTAATATGTTCATTGTTAATATTAATATGCTAATTGTAATTCTTAAGGCAACCACTAAAAAAATGACTTGGAAAACAATAGAATAAAGGAAATAAGAAGGGAATGAAAATGGTATAGAAGAAAATATCTTTAGCATGAAAAAAGATAGTAATAGAGTAATAGAAGAATTTAAAAAAACATAAGACATATATAAAAGAAATAACAGAGCAAATGTAAATGCTAGCATAGTAGTCACTAATTAAATCTTCTCTCTCCCCTTTTCACATAGACAAGCACAACTGCATATATATACTGAAAGTGCCATTATTTGATTTATCAAAAAAGAAAGGTATAAGGAAGAACAATGCATGAAGCTAAGTTGCAAGGTTAAAATCAGAATATTATATTCTGATTGGTGAGTTGCAGATACTAGTTGCAAATAGAAATTTCATTTAAAGGTGTGTTGCAGTTTTCCTTTGTCAGAGAAAATTTTAATTTACTTTGACCTGATTTGAGCCACATTAAAGTACCACATCATTCTCATCTCTTTAAAGGAGGCTCCATAGGAATAGCTTCTGAGTTATAGAGAAATGGAAATTTATTTAAAATGCACCTTATATCTCAAAATTCAGCTGCAAGGTATAGTCAGAGCACACTCAGTTTAATTTGGGGTGTGGATAAACTTTCTGTAGAGCCATTATGGATTCTCAGATTACTACCCATTCTAATGGATCTCCCATTTCAGCACAAAGCATTGTCCTTCATGGCTAATGAAGTGGAAAACTGAGAACTATCTGTGGCAGAATAGCGTCTCCCAATTTGTTCTCTCAGGGGGGAAAGTCATTATTTTTCTAATCCTGAAATGTTTCCCCATGAAGTGACAGCAATCAGAGATATTTTTGGCCAATGCAATAAGCAAGCAAACTAAACCATAGAACTAGGCTATAGTGTGAGCATGTAGGTCAATCTTTCCACTTGATTTTGATTAACACTGTCATCAAAGACATGAAATCATACTTCCCATCAAAGTCATGGTTATTCTGTGCCACTCAAATTCCACTGCGTGAAAGAAACCTTTTGTGTGATTTAATTGTGGATTTAGAGGGAACCAAAAGGGATACTTGTGAAATATTAAAGCAATTAACTAGATTTTGCTCTAGAATAGAACACTGTGAGTCATCGTAAGAATAAGCTGACTTGACTTGCAGGTTTTCAGAACCCTAACTTTTTGGTATGGCTAAGAACCACTGATTTACTATTCCTGAACCAGTTGGTTTTCAGATCCTGCCCTGTCTTCTCTAGGAACCTTAGGATCCTTAAACAAGCAGGTCACTTGACTAGTGTTCCCAGGCTCTGCTACAAGCTAACTCCTATGTACAGACATCAAGTTGAATATTACATGTTTCTAGGACATAGGTAAAAGTTGCATTTTTTGCTTAAGGATAATGGTGCTAATAACAATATCATGAGAATAACTCAGACTATTTGATTTTCGGAACTGAACATCTATGGACTCATTGATAAAGTTCTATATGACCAGACTGTCATTTACACTACAACTGAGAGAACATGGCATGTATGATATTAAGTTCCGAGGTGGCATACATGTTCTATTCTAGAGCAAAATCTAGTTAAATTGTGGTAATATTGTTGTCACTCACAAAAATGAGATGGACCTCTAACCCAAAAATTTTGTTCAGATGTCAAAATTGATGATGGCACAAATACACTAAAAGGATATGAAAAGGCTATTTCTTAGAGAATAAGGCTTTTTGGGAGAAGAGAGTATGTTTCCCAAGAAGAACCAAATATTGCTTGACAGGCAGATAAAAGAGACTGGCTTGAGGTTTTATTGTAGTTAGAGGGTGGGGCTGGTGTGAGAGTTCCTGCACACGGACAGAGGTTTGTATGGTTTGAATCTCCCACTGGCACAAAAAGAGGGAGCACCTATGCTTTTTTTTTTAATCAGCTTGACCATATGTGAAACAGAAAAGGAGAGGGAGGAGTACAGGTTAAAAGCTGTGTGTGGTTATATATTCTGCAGACGAGTCTTTTCTATTCTGGTCATATTTACAGTTATGAGTTTCTCCCTTCAAAGAGTCTGAAATGAGTATTATCAGAGTTAGGGCCTTCTCCAAAACCCCTCCTCCATCACAACAGTTGCTTTAAATTATCTACTTATTATTTTAATAGTATTTAATTTAATTTAATAATATTTTTTAGAGAAGTTTTAGATTTACAGCAAAATTGAGCAGAAGGTACAGAGAATTCCCATATATCTCCTTCTCCCACATATGCATAACCTTTCTCATTATCAACATACCCCATCAGAGTGGTAAATTTGTTCGAATTGATGAACCTACATTGCTATATCATTATCACACAGAATCCATATTTAACATTAGGGTTCACTCTTGGTGTGCATTCTTTGGGTTTGGACAAATGTATAATGGCATGTACTCTCTGTTATAGTATCAAACAGAACAGATTTACTGACCTAAAAATTCTCTGCTAACTATTCATCCCTCACTCCCTGCCTTACCACCGGCAACCACTCATCTTTTTACTGTCTCCGTAGTTTTTCCTTTTCCAGAATGTCATATAGATGGAATCATACAGTATGAAGCTTTTCAAATTGACTTTTTTTTCACTTATTATTGTGTATTTAAGATTCCTCCACTTTTTTCATGGCTGAATAGCTCATTTATTTGTAGTGCTGAATGATATTCCATTGTGTAGATCTATCACGTCTATCCATTAACCTACTAAGGGACATCCAGGTTGTTTCCAAGTCTTGACGATTATGAATAAAGCTGCTATAAATATCCCTGTGTATGGACATATTTTCAACTCCTCTGGTTAAACACAAAGGAGCATAAGTGCTAGATCAGATGGTAAGAATATATTTTATTTTCTAAGAAACTACCAAACTGCCTTCCAAAGTGTGTACCACTTTTAATTCCTGTTAACGATTAATGAGAGTTTCTATTGCCTCTAATGTTCACAAGCATTTGGTGTTGTCAGTTTTCTGGCATATTAGCCATTCTTATAGGTGTGTAGTGGCATCTCATTGTTGCTTTAATTTGCATTTCCCTTATGGCATATGATGCAGGGCATCTTTTCATATGGTGATTTCCCACTTGTGTATCTTGTTTGGTAAAGATCTGTTAAGGCCTTTGGACAATCAATGAGGTTGTTTTGTTTTCTTACTGTTGAGTTTTAAGACTTTCTATGTTTTTGATAATAGTCCTTTATCAGATATGTCTTTGCAAGTATTTCCACCAGTCTGTGCACTAACTTTTCACTCTCTTGATATTATCTTTGGTAGAGCATAATTTTTTTTAATTTTAATGAAGTGCAATTTATAAATTATTTCTTTAATGGATCGTTACTTTGGTGTTATATCTAAAAAGTCATCAAGAAACCCAAGGTCATCCAGGTTTATTTTCTAGGAATTAAATAATTTTAGGTGTTATAACTCTATATATAATCCATTTTTAATTCATTTTTGTGAAAGCTTTAAGATCTATGTCAGATTCTTCCTTCCCTTTCTTTCTTTCTTTTTTTTTTTTTTTTTTTTTGCATGTGGATGACCCATTGCTCCAGCAACATTTGTTAAAAGAACTTTCTTTGGTCCATTGTATTGCTTTTGCTTCTTTGTCAAAGATCAGTTGAATATACTAATGTGAGTCTATTTCTGGGCTCTCTATTCTGATCCACTGATCTATTTGTCTATTCTTTTACCAACGCTAATTTTTTTAAAGATTTTATTTATTTATTTGAGAGAGAATGAGAGAGAGAGAGAGCACATGAGAGGGGGGAGGGTCAGAGGGAGAAGCAGACTCCCTGCTGAGCAGGGAGCCCGATGCGGGACTCAATCCTGGGACTCCAGGATCATGACCTGAGCCGAAGGCAGTCGCTTAACCAACTGAGCCACCCAGGCGCCCAACGCTACTTTGTTTTTAATATTGTAGCTTTATAGTAAGTCTTGATAGATTATTTGTTCTAGTTCTGTGAAAAACGCTGTTAGTATTTTGATAGGGATTGCATTAAATCTGTGGATTGCTCTAGATAGTATAGACATTTTACAATATTTGTTCTTCTAGTCCATGAGCATGGAATATCTTTCATTTGTTTGTGTCGTCTTCAATTTCTTTCATCAGTGTTTTATACTTTTCAGAGTCCCAGTCTTCCAGCTCTTTGGTTAAGTTCATTCCTACGTATTTTATTATTTTTGGTGCAATTGTAAAAGGGTTTTTTTTTTCTTAATTTCTCTTTCTGCTGCTTCATTATTGGTGAATAGAAATGCAATAGATTTCTGTACATTGATTTTTTTTATCCTACAACTTTACTGAATTCCTTTATCAGCTCTAGTATTTTGGGGGTGGAATCTTTAGAGTTTTCTATATAGAGTATCATGTCATCTGCAAATAGTGAAACTTTTACTTCTTTCTTACCAATTTGGATGCCTTTTATTCCTTTTTCTGCTGTTTGTAGGACTTCTAATACTATGTTGAATAAAAGTGATAAGAATGGACATCCTTGTCTTATTCCTTACTGTGGAGGAAAAGCTCTCAGTTTTTACCCATTGAAGATGATGTGGGTTTTCCATATATGACCTTTATTATGCTGATGTATGTTCCCTCTAAGCTTAGCTTGTTAAGGGTTTTTATCTTCCCTCTTGTTGATGTGATGTATCACATTGTTTGATTTGTGAATATTGAACCAACTTTGCATCACAGGAATAAATTCCACTTGATCATGTCGAATGATTTTTTTAATGTATTGTTGGATTCGGTTTGCTAATATTTTGTTGAGGATTTTTGCATCTATGTCCATCAGAGATATTGGCCTGTAATTCTCTTTTCGTAATGTTTTTATCTGGTTTTAGTATCAGGTTAATGTTGACCTCATAGAATGAATTTGGAAGCCTTCCTTCCTCTTTTATTTTTTAGAAGAGTTAGAGAAGAATAGTTACTAAGTCTTCTTTTTATTCATTACCAGTAAGTTTTTTATTTATTCACTGTATTTTTCCAAGGTAAAGAGAGAAGGCAAAAGGGTCAGCATGTATGTTACAAAGCAATAGCAAGTGGGAAAGGAAGTGCCTGGCACAGAAAAATCAACCATCAAATAAACACTCCTCAGAGATGGAGTAACCAAACCCCAAGAGGGCTCAGTTTCCTGCAGTTCAGAAATGAGGGGAAGGGACCAGGGAAAGAACAGAGTTTTCCTACCCTCCCCCACTCCCCATAAATTCAAGATTTTACACAAAGCTTTGGTTTCTAGCAGTAAACAGGGAGTTACATTCATCCATCTCCTGTTAAACAATCTTGTGGCCACTTTGGCATAAGTTTCTTGCACTGGCATAAAAGTTCCTGAGTTACATGGATAAACATTCATTTTCCCTTTCATGGCCACCCAACTCTACTTTCTATATGGAATCCCGCCCCCATTCCTTCTGCTTCTCTCTACCCTAAGATTAGAGATTAAAGTAGGTTTGATCCATCCAAATAAAAGTGTATTAGTATAAAGCACATCAAGGAATGGTCTTGACACAAGAGATTGGGAACAAGGGATGGAGTGTTCTTACTTAGCATCTTCAGAATTTTTTTTTTTTAAAGATTTTATTTATTTATTAGAGAGAGAGAATGAGAGACAGAGAGCACGAGAGGGAAGAGGGTCACAGGGAGAAGCAGACTCCCTGCTGAGCAGGGAGCCCGATGCGGGACTCGATCCCGGGACTCCAGGATCATGACCTGAGCCGAAGGCAGTCGCTTAACCAACTGAGCCACCCAGGCGCCCGCATCTTCAGAATTTTTGCACAAATCATTAGGAGTCATGGAGACACCCCACAAATCAAATGTGTATGTGTGAGGGTTTGGGGGGGATAGAAGGGTGATAAAAGAGGGGATAGGGTAGGAATCAAGTTTTTAGGACAGAAGACCTAGCCCAAAATAGGAAATAGGGGAAGGGGAACAAAAAGGAAAGGATAGTTCAAGACCCCCACACTTCAAGAGGGCTCACCAAGCTATGTCCCAGATTCCTTTCCTGGTGTAGAACATTTTGTCAAAGATGCTTTGGCTATTGCTCTCAACACAAAAAGTTTTTAAACAATAAAACCCCAAGAGAACATGGAGAAGACCAATACATTATATTTACACAGAGCAGGCCACTTAGCAATCACACAATCAGCTATTTGTGAAGTCTTACAAAGCCCAGACAAATACAATAACTAGAGGGGGGCCAGTGATTGGGAGAGACAAGAACTCCAGATCAGACACACATCTCCCAGTGTGTTCTATTGCATTTACCCTGTTTCAACACAGTGAGGTAAGTTTGTGGGGCTCTCACAGCATATAAATGAAATCTTCTTTTCTCTGTTAGCTAGCACGACACTAATCACTGCTGCGGCAAGGCAGGACACCGGCTCCGGGCACCACAAAGAAGCCGTGGCTTATGGTCTCTCTGCAAGCCAATAAGGAAAGCCCAGAATTTATAAAGATTAAGAAATTTAGTCCTTGCATCATACACCCATCCCAAGGCAGTTCAAGATGGGTACAGAAGTATTGTTCTTAAACCTATCCTTAACAACTCATTTTTTTAGCGCGCGCACACACACACACACACACACACACAGAGCCTATTGTGCAAGGTAGGCCTAACCTGATCCAGTGAAGGATGGATCTGGTATGTGAAGTGAGTCCTGTGCTCTGGGATTCTAAGTCCAGAATAGGGATCCTTTATTACACATATAGACAACCTTCAACTAATCTTGGCTTCTCCTCTGCACCTTTCACTTGGTGAAGCCTCTCCTAACCCTCCTGCACCACATTTTTCTGTTCAGACCAATTTCAATCTTCTGGTAGAAGGAGTTCAAGTTATGGGGCAATGGAGTTAAAACCTAGTCTCCCATGGAACACTGAAGGTGGAGCAGTTTCAAGAGAACAGTATGACAGAAAAGCCAAATTTAATTGGCATAAATGAGGTAGTTCAGTAGGTTATGCGCTCCAAATATTTGTTCTCCCTGGTGATAAAACAAAAAGTATTCTCCCTGTGCAGACCTGGAGCGGCTGCTGACTTATCCCTGAGATTGCTCATGTACCTGAGAACACAGTGCAGGAACAAGGGCCCTAAGATTATAATACACAAAAATACAAGACTAGAATATTTATATTACCAAAAAAAGTTACAATGCACAAGACACATCACTCATACACAGCTAGTGCACTTGGCATCCTGGAGAAAGTAAGGCCCAAAGTGCAGTTATCCAAGGAAGCAAATAAAATTCTATCAGTCCAGAATGGGGTGGGAGTAAGCTTAGGAGCAGCCGGTCTGCAGCTGTTCCCCCAATAACTCCTTTGCGTACTGTCACAACCCATTGCTTGGGACAGTCTGGCACCCTATCCCAAGAGTGGGTTATGAGACAGGATGTAGAAAAACCCTGCCTTACCCCTAGAGATTCCCTCTCACAGAATGTAGTGGTTCATGGGTTAAGCCCATCAATCTGGCCTCGTGCTTAATCTTTACACTCTGGCATGGGAAAAAATATCATTACATATCCTTCTTTGAAAGGAAAACAATTTCCCTGTCCCTTTCAAAAGCTAGAGATTCTGGGGACCGAGACTCAGATAAAGCACGCACAGAGGGATATTCCCCAAAACTCTCATGAGCATTTGGATAAAACATGGCTGTAGTTGATTTGCTTCCCCCCTTCCCCCCAACCCAGGTATTAATTCTTTAAATATCTGGTAGAATCCACCTGTGAAACCATCTGGTCCTGGACTTTTATTAGTTGGGAGTTGTTTGATTACTGATTCAGTTTCATTGCTGGTCTGTTCAAATTTTCTATTTCTTCTTGATTCAGTTTTGGGAGATTATATGTTTCTAGGAATTTATCCATTTCTTCTAGGTTGTCCAATTTGTTGGCAAATTTTTCATAATATTCTCTTATAATCCTTTGAATTTCTGTGGTGTCAGCTGTTCTTACTCCTATTTCGTTTCTGCTTTTGTATTTGAGTCCTCTCTCTCTCTCTTTCTGTTTGATGAGTCTGGCTAAAGCTTTATCAATTTTGCTGATTTTTTTCAAAGAACCAGCTCCTGGTTTCATTGATCTGTCCTATTGTTTTTTCAGTTTGTATATCATCTATTTCTGCTCTAATCTTTATTATTTCCTTCCTTCTACTGGTTTGGTGTTTTGTTTGTTCTTCTTTTTCTAGCTCCTTTAGATTTAAAGTAAGGTTGCTTATTTGAGATTTTTTCTTGCTTCTTGAGGTAGGCCCATATAGCTATAAACTTCCCCTTTGCACTGCTTTTGCTGCATCCTAAAGGTTTTGGACCATTGTCTTTTCATTTTCATTTGTTTCTGTGTACTTTAAAAATTTTTTTTATTTTATTTTATTATGTTGTTAGTCACCATACAATACATCGTTAGTTTTTGATGTGGTGATCCACGATCCATTGTTTTTGTATAACACCCAGTGCTCCATGCAGTATGTGCCCTCCTTAAATTTCTTCTTTTATTTCCTGATTGACCCACTCATTGTTTAGTAGCATGTAGTTTAACATCCATGTATTTGTGGTCTTTCCAGATTTTTTTTGGTCATTGATTTCTAGTTTCATAGCACTGTGTTTGGAAAAATGCTTGGTATGACTGCGGTCTTTTTCAATTTGTTGAGACTTGTTTTGTGGACTAATATATGATGTAATCTGGAGAATGTTCTATGCGCACTTGAAAATAATGTGTATTCTATTGTTCTATGATGGAATGTTCTGAATATATCTGTTAAATCCTTCTGGTCCAATGTGTCATTCAAAGTCACTGTTTCCTTGTTGATTTTCTGGTTGCATGATCTGTCCATTGACATAAGTGGGGTGTTAAAATCCCCTACTATTATTGTATTACTATTGATTACTTCCTTTATATTTGTTATTAACTATTTTATGCATTTGGCTGCTCCCATGTTGAAAGCATAAATATTTACAATTGTTATATTTTCTTGTTGGATTGTTCCCTTTATGATCATAGAGTGTTGTTCTTTGTCTCTCGTTACAATGTTTGTTTTAAAGTCATTTTGTCCAATATAAGTATTGCAATCCCAGCTTTCTTCTCACTTCCACTTGCATGATAGATGCTTTTCCATCCCTTCACTTTCAATCTGCATGTGTCTTTAGGTCTGAAATGAGTCCCTTGTTTTTTCTTTTTTAAGATTTATTTATTTTAGAGAGAGAGAGAGAGAGAGCATTGGGGGAGGGGGAGAGGGAGAAAAAGGGGAAAAGCAGACTCCATGCTCAGGGCAGAGCCCAATGCAGGGCCGATCCCATGATCCTGAGAGCACCACCAGAGCAGAAACCAAGAGTTGGACACTCAACTGACTGAGCCACCCAAGAACCTCTGAATTGAGTCTCTTATAAGCAGAATTTAGATGGGTCCTGCTTTTTTATCCATTCTATCACCCTATGTCTTTGGATTAGAGGATTTGGTCCATTTACAAAGTAATTATTGATAGGTATGTACTTATTACTGTTTTGTTAGATTTTTATGGTTGTTTTTGTAGTTCCTCTCTGTTGTTTTCTTCATTTGTTCTCTTCTCTCGCGGTTTGCTGTCTTTCTTTAGTGATAGAATTGGATTCCTTTCTCTTTAATTTTTGCATATCTATTACTGGTTTTTGATTTGTGGTTATCATTGGGTTTATATAGAACATCTTATGCATACAGCAGTTTATATTATATTAAGTTGATGGTCACTTAACTTTAAACCCATTCTTTATACCTCTCACATTTTAGGTATATGGTATCATACTTTATGTATATACTTTTATTTTGTGGGTCCCTTAAATGATTTTTATAGATATACTTAATTTTACTGCTTTTGTGCTTCTACTTTTCTTATTCCTATTTATGGTCTTTCTTTTCCACTTAAAGAATACCCTTTAACATTTCTTGTAGGGCTGGTTTAGTGGTGATGAATTTCTTTACCTTTTGTTTGTCTGAGAAACTCTTTATCTCTCCTATTTTGAATGATAGCCTTGATGGATAGAGTATTCTTGGTTTCATGTTTTTTTTTCTTTTAGCATTTGAATATATCATGCCACTCCCTTCTGGCCTGTAAAATTTTGCTTAAAAAGCAGCTGATAGCCTTATGGGGTTTCCCTTGTATGTAACTGTATTCTTTCCATTGCTGCTTTTAAAATTCTCTATCACTGCTTTTTGCCATTTAATTACTATGTGTCTTAGCATGGACCTCCTTGGGTTGATTTTGTTAGGGGCTCTCTGTGATTCCTGGATCTGGATTTCTGTTTTCTCTCCCAGATTTGGGAAGTTCTCAGGTATTATCTCTTCAAATCCATTTTCTGCCCCCTTTTCTCTCTCTTCTCCTTCTGGGATCCCTATTAGGCAAATGTTATTATGCTTGAATATTTTCGCTGAGTTCCCTTGGTCTGTTTTCATTTTTAAAATTTTTTTTCTCTCTTGTTCAGCTTGATTGCGTTCCATTACTCCATCCTTCAGGTCACTGATCTGCTTCCTCTAGTTTACTATTTATTCTTTCTGGTGTATTTTTAATTTCAGTTATTGAGTTCTTCATCTTCATCTGGTTCTTTTTCATGTTTTCTCTTTGTTGAGGGTCTCACTGAGGTTCTCCATTCTTTTCTCAAGTCCATTGAGTATCTTTATGAGCATTACTTTAAATTCTCTATCAGACATATAACTTAATCTTCATTTTGTTTAGCTCTCTTGCTGATTTTTTCCTGTTCTTTCATTTGGGACGTATTTCTCTGTCTCCTCATTTTGTCTAACTTCCTGTGTCTGTTTCTATGTATTAGGAAAGTCAGCTATGTCTTCTCTTGAAAGAGGTGACCTTATGAAGAAGAGGTCCTGTAGTGTGCTCTGCAGTACAATATCCCCTGCTCAGAACCTGGCACTTCAGGGGTGTCTCCTATCTGTGTGGTGTGCAAACTACTGTTGTGGCTGAGTCATATTTGCTTTCAGTCCAGTTGTCTGCGGTGGCTCTCTTTGGCTGTTGTGGGCAGGGTTTTGTCCGTGTTGTTAGTGGGCCAGTCTGGGGCCACCTTGGGTTTGAGTTGAGTCAGACCAGGTGTTTTCCAGGCATACAGTAGCACCAAACTGTGGGGCACTTTCTCTGTTGTCCCCTGAGAAGCTGTGGTTGCTGGTCAGGGCCAGAAGTCAAACCAGATGTCTGCCCTCAGCCCCTTGCTAGGGCTGCAGTTGAACTGATATGTGTGTGGTTATCTTCCCCTCTACGGGCAGCAAGAATCACTTTGGAGTGGTGCTGGCTGCTATCAGGGCTGCTTGCACACAGCCAGGCTTGTGTCACCGCTTTGGCTGGGCTCTGGCCAAGAGTGGACTCGAGGAGGCAGGACCACAGAAGAACATGGAGGCAGGTTTTAGGGAGTGTTACCAAGTTTGAGTGGGTCTACTGTGGGAAGATACCTGGAACTGAGAACTGGTTGGAGGGGGCATGTCTACAGGAGAATGTGTGGGTGAGGTACACTGTTAGCAAGTTAGGTAGCAAGTGTTCAAGCAGTACTGGTTCCCACAGGTGTCCTTGTGTCAAGGCTGAGGTACAGGGGAAGGAAATGGTACCTGCCATCTCTTTTGTTGCTGGAAAAGTTTCCCCAGGATCCTTGCTTCTCTGGCACATGCTTTGAGATTAGTAAACAAATCCCTGTCCCATATACCCCAGGTATTTTTGCAAACTGCTGCTTCTATGTTGTATCTCTGCAAGGCTGTTTGTTGTGCTGTCTCTTTAAAGGCAAGGACTCAGTCTGCTGATTTTTAAAGTTCCAGGTTTTAAGCCCCACTGATTGTAAGAACTTGCAAAATCCAGCCCCTCTGGGTTTCAAAGCCAAATGTTATGGGGATTTGTCTTCCCTGTGTGGGATCCATATCGGGGCCCACAGAGTTTTCTCTGCAAGTCTTCAGGTCATTTTCTGGGTTATTTACACTGATGTGGTGTCATCTAGTATTCATGGGGAGAGGGGAGCTTAGGGTCCTCCTACTCCACCATCTTCCCTGGAAGTCCTCTTTCTTTCTTTTTAGGTCTAGGTGGTCATCCATGCATTGATGCATCGGTATTCATCCACTCTTCATGTGACCTCTACAGAGAATGAATTGTCCTTCCTAGCTTAGGTCAGGGACTCCACCTCTTGGCCTAAAATTTTCATTTTCTAATGAGTTTTCTGGGATATATAAAACAATTGCTCTTCAAATATTGATTTTTAAATCAAGCAATCTTGCTAAACCTTCCTGTTGACACCAATACTTATCTCTAGATTCTTTTATAGTTTCTATATATATAATTATCAGCTGCAAATAATCACAGTTTTACTTATTTCTTTTACCAATTCCTACCATTTTATTTTTCTTGCCTTATCCTGCTGGCTAGGACTAGCATTAAAATGCAGAGCAGAAAAGGTGATTATTTGGACTTTATAGAAATACCTCTAAAATAAAGGGTTTTTTTGTGTGTATGTGTGGAGAAATCATGTATCATCTTAAGTCACAGGAAAAAAAATATTTTTTTTTCTTGGCAAACCTAGCTTCATGTGACAGCTGTTACTGTCTGACCAGTGATAATAAAATCTGTTGTATATCCCTTCTTCTGCCACCTATTTTTGTGCTCCTTTAGATATGTTAGGGAAGGAGAAAGCAGCTTTGCAGGAGGACATATGTTCACTAAACTGTGGCCAATCAATTTGAATAATCTCTAGTGTAAATTTTCACCTTAGGCAGACAAGTTTTCCACCACTAAGCAAGCTCTGCTTTCTGTAGAAATAACCCAGTATGCTCAAAGTTCACAGAAGTTTAGTAGACATTTCTAATTTTTAAAAACACAAAATCAGTTTTTTAATGGGGAACACTATACATAAGTAAAACTATATGTTATAAAGAGGTTATTGATTAGCTAATTATATATACACACATATGCATATATATACTGACAATTAACTGCTTGGAAAAAAATACAAAATGCATTCAACTACTCAGCCTTTTATTCTCCTGAATAAAACTTAGTTTTGTTTTCCCTAACTAGTTTAATTTTTAAAAAGATTTTTTAAAAAGTCTGGTAAATCTGATCAGATGAAGTAGTTGGGAATAAGTACTGTTATGTTTTGAGGGGAATATGGGAGTAAGTTTTATGTTTTTTTAAAACTGTCTGTTTTATTACTTCTCTTTGCCCTCCTCTTTTGACTGTTACCTTGTTTACCCTAATGGAAATCCTTCTCCAACAAGGGAACCTTCAAGTGGGAACATGTTTACTATTGCAGAGATGGCAAATTACTTGCCCAGGAAAGTTTGCTACCCACTCCTGTACCCTGGTCAGATACGAATTGATCATGATAGCCTTTCCTGATGAATAGTGACATAGTTGGAAATTATTTTTCATCTGGCACTCCAAGTGATCAATAGAAATTGGCATTGGAGATGGAACTCATAATATGATAGCATAAAACAGAACATAACTCTTGGAGACGAGGCACCTTTTTGCCTATAAGATAAGAACTTGCTGTTTCTTTCACACAGGTCTGGCCTGTTGCCTCTAGACCATTATACCTAAAAAGCACAGACTATTAATTTTGAACCACTAGAATCCTGAGATCAGTAAATTGAAGCTGAATTAATGATCATGTACACTCAATTGTATTACTATATGTGTTTTGGAAAAGGTGAAATATAAAAGCTTTCTAAATTTTGAGGGAGAAACTAATGTAATTCTGGTGTGTATTGGTTTTTATCACACTGCTTCTCTAGATTGTTCAACAATTCTCAGCAAAAGATATCCAGGGGATATTAGAATAATAAGTCAACAGAATTTTCTATGTGTTCATCTTCCATGCAGCTGGAAGCAGGTGTCTCACTGTCTGATTCAATGCTAAATGGGACAGAAGGAAGGACTGGAAAAATCTTTAGTCTTGGACCTCAAAGAAATTTCTAATGGCTGCAATGAGAAATATAGAAAGCCATAATTATTTCTGAATACTTTGCCTTTAAGATGATGTTTGGGTAAATAATTAGCTTGTAAAGGCCTTGATAATTTCTGACATCTGTTACCTCAAATCTGCTGATTTTACTTTTAAAAATAGCAAAGAATATTCTTGAAACACTGCAAAATTGAAAGCAGAGATATTCCAAGTACTGACTTGGAAGGAAACTTATATATCTTTCCCTGGATTTTAAAATGCAATGATTTATCATAATCAGAAAAAGGAGCTAAAACAGAATATGCAGTGGTTAGCAATTGCCTATAAAATATATTTTTTTCATTGTATTTCATATTTGAGAGAAAAGACATAACATGGTGCCTGCCAGGGATCATGGAAAGAAAAGTCATGACATCAGAGAGTTTCTCTATAGTAAGAACTTACTACCAAGATAATTAACTAATAATTAAACCTATGCTTTTCATCCATAGAAAGGAAATGTGAAATTTTTGATTTTTTAAATTTAGAGTTTTAAAAGATAATTTTAAATGCTTTATAAGAAAATATGACAGGGGCGCCTGGGTGGCTCAGTCGGTTAAGCGTCTGCCTTCGGCTCAGGTCATGATCCCAGGGTCCTGGGATCGAGTCCCACATCGGGCTCCCTGCTCAGCGGGGAGCCTGCTTCTCCCTCTGCCTCTGCCTGCCTGCCTACTTGTGCTCTCTCTCTCTCTCTCTGTCAAATAAATAAAAATAAATAAAATCTTAAAAAAAGAAAATATGACATGCCTATTATTATCTCTGATCAGTGAGGAAGAAGTCAGGGTATGGCACATCTAAGGAAAACATAACTGATCCTTGCCTTTGGAACACAGATGGACACTTACTTTGTCCAGAGTCTTTTTAAATTAACCATACTTCACTGAGTAAACCTTCAGGGTAAAACCTACATAGGTAGTACCATGAGGTTTAGAGATTGGTTACCTACAGGTCTGAAAGCAACCAAAAGATTGGTTGCTATGCATTTTAATGTGAACAAGTTTATTGAATACAACACTGGTTTAATACTAACTTAATGCATTTTATATTTACCAATTAGTGCACACATCTTGAAATAACTAAATGGAATGACTGTCATTCTTTGAGAATGTTATAGGAAAGC
Source organism: Callorhinus ursinus (assembly GCF_003265705.2). NCBI lineage: Eukaryota > Metazoa > Chordata > Mammalia > Carnivora > Otariidae > Callorhinus > Callorhinus ursinus. The sequence continues at coordinate 11,893,554 of NW_027397095.1, forward strand.
CTTTATAAACCATTGCTTTGGAATATTCTTAGCTTATATCATCTGCCCATCAAAAATCATAAAGTAAACTACAGTACTGCTTGGATTAGATGTGTCATTTACATTAGTTAATGCTTTCCAAGTACTCTTTTTTGTCCCTTCGGGGTTGCACTCGCACTGACAAATTAAGCTTGTTCTGGATCAAACATATAAGAATAGATTATCCTAAAACCAATAACTTTTAAAACATTCTAATTGCCCACTACAATTGTATTCCAAATATAAAAAGGCAATTTCATGAATGTTTGGAATGCTAAATGAATTGCATCAGTCAGATACATCAGGTTTCATGGAAAGTTTTCAATAAATGGCAATGTTGCAATAGCATAAAAAGAGTCCAAAAAGAAAAGTACAGTGTGTCCATCACATATATTTTTATTTTGAGGGTTTTTGTTTGGCAAGAACAATGGCTACTATTTAGTTAAATTAAAGTAAAAACAACATTTAAGACTCTTAAATTCACCGTGTATATGTCTTTTAAGATTGTTTTTGCTCCCAGACTCATACAAGTGTTCTTATGCACTGTTTTGTGACATTTGTTATCATACAAATACTGAAACATTTTCAGGAGACCCATTTTTGGAAGCTGTTTGACTACTCCTCCACAGGGTATCCACCGGGTAAACTGGATGCTTATGTTACAGAATGCAAGTCAGATGATTAAGCTGTTCCACAGAACTAATGGTTGACATTTAAATATGACTTTTTCCTTAAAAATTAGTACAAATGGTAATGACAATAATGATGATAATATAATTAAGTCAAATGACATCCCTGATATTTTTACTATTTTTTTTCTGTAAACTTAACATTTGAAGCAATTTCTAAGAAATTTGTATGTGTTTGCCCTCTTACTATCTTATGGTTTAATTTTTTATCATTGGTTACCTCAATTCTATGTATACACTCAACATTTTCATTTGCGGTGGGCTTGAACTATTTCTAGTTCTGCTGTTTCTAACACTGCCTTAGAATCTGAAAGCCTCTAGTTTCAGCCATCTCCAAAACATAGTGGTCTTTATCTCTGTTTGTTTTATCAGAGAGAATAGTATTGACCTTCAGTCGTTAAATTGATTTTTTAATCCAGCTCATTAAAAGGAAAGAATCCCAGGGGCACCTGGGTGGCTCAGTTGGTTAAGAATCCAACTCTTGATTTTGGCTTAGGTCATGATCTCAGGGTCGTGAGATCCAGCCGCACGTCGAGTCTGCTTAAAGATTCTCTTTCTCTCCCTCTGGCCCTTCTCTCTCTCTTTCTCTCTCTCTCTCCCTTCCTCTAAAAAAAAAAAAAAGGAAAGAATCTCATTTATGGCTTCCTCACAGTGACATAACTTAGAAAATCTTTCTTTATTTGGAAATATTCTCAATTTTTAAATTTGTGATATTTCTGTTTTTCCCAGCTTTACTAAAGGACCTTACAGAGCCTTCATGACTTCTGTTTTCTTGATATAAACTGCTTCTAGTGCAGCTGTTCTTATAGAAACCTACTCTTTTGCATTCCAATAGAAATTTTAAAAATAAATTTTTAACCTGACAGAAAAAAGTATTTCGGTTTAAATATATGGTGTGGTTTTTCATACTTTTCCCTGGACTGTGGTACTCATACTCTAAATTTGTGTTAGAGTAGCATTCATTTAGTTAGAGGTAGATCCACAAGAGTCTAGTTATTTATGTTTTCCTATGTTTTATGTTTTCCTGGCTTACCTGCCAGGGCATTCACACATTTAGAAATATACTAAATGTTTATCAAGAATATCTAAAAATTTCACAGCCATATTGGCAACATGCTATTAGAGTTTTACATTTTTAATCACATAATAATATGAATAATACCCTGGCTAGAAAAATATGATCTGGGTTTAGGAAAAGATCCCAAATTTGTTAAATAGCAACCTGGCATATTAGAAGGAGCATAAAATTTAGAGTTAGATAGACTTATATCTTGGCTTTATCTCCTATAGCTAAGTACCAAACACTATCAAATCAAAGAATTTTCTGAACCTTAGTTTTCTTGTTTATAAAATAGGAATAATAGTGCTGACAGAAATATTGTGATGATTCAACTCTAGAGAAATCATTCATGTAGAGTGCCTGGTATACTATTGATACTAACTAAACCTTTCTTTCCATTTGTATCATTCTCTTCAATTGAATAAATACTTATTAATCCTAATTACATTCCAGACATTATGTTAGTAACTAAGAATGCATTACACATATATTGCCTAGAACAAATTTTGGTACAAAACCCATCATTAACTACATTGACGGGGGCTGAAATGTTAAGTGCCAAGCATTTGAAATTTCCTAGAATTTAAATTTCCAAGCAATCCTAGTAAGTATTTTCATCTCCACTTTATAGGTGAGGAAATGGAGGTTCCAGTAAGATAAGAAATTTGTCAATAGGGAGCAAGATGGCAGAGGAGTAGGAGACCTAAATTTCATCTGGTCCCAGGAATTCAGCTAGATAGGTCTCAAACCATTCTGAACACCTACAAACTCAACAGGAGATCAAAGAAAAGAATAGCAGCAACTCTATGAACAGAAAAGTGACCACTTTCTGGATGGTAGGACGTGCAGAGAAGTGAATCCGAGGCGATATATGGGAAGATAGACCACGGGGGAAGGAAGCCTCCATCAGCCAGCTACCAGCAAGGAATAGAGCAGCAGAGCACAAAATTGGAACTTTTAGAAGTCTGTTCCACTGAGGGACGTCGCTCCAGTGGCTAAGCGGGGGGTGGAGCACTCGCTGGGACAGTGTGGTCTCAGGACCCCCGGAGTCACAGAAAGACTGGGGGTGCCTGAGCGTGGCAGAGCTCCCAGGTATTGGAGGGGGGGAAGCCGGCTGCAAAGATGGAGACGAGAAGTGGGCCCTCAGCTCGGGGTTGCCATAAACTGTGATCTGGGGCACAGTCGGGCCATTACTCTTGGAGCAGGGACCCAACAAGTGGCAGATCCAGGGAGACTCCCCTACCTCCCCCAGGAGGAGTGGCATGGGAGTGTACCACAGGAATCTGCTGGGTTTAGAGACTCCAAATGGGCTTGTGTGCCAGAGATGGAAACGCTCAGTCACAGGCCTGGTGAGCACGGAGTACGGCCAGAGAGAAGGGAGACAGGAGTGATTGCTTTTCTCTGGGGGCTCACTGAGGAGTGGGGACCCAAGTTCTCGGCTCCTCCAGGGCGGAGACAGGGAGGCTGTCATTTTCATGCTCATCTTCCAAAGCTATACGGAAAGCTTTCAGGGAACAAAGCTTCCAAGAGCAAATCTGAGCAGATTAACTAGCCTGGCCCCTGACAAGGGTGGTGTAATTCCACCTCCAGCAAAGACATTTGAGAATCACTGCAACAGGCCCCTCGCCCAGAAGATCAGCAAGAACAGCCAGCCAAGACCAAGTTTACCAATCAATGAGAACTGCAGAACTCCTGCACTAGGGGAATACAGCACATAGAATTCATGGCTTTTTTCCCATGATTCTTTAATCTTTCAAAGTTAATTTTTAACATTTTCTTTACTTTTTCTTTTTCTATTTTTTTGAATTTTTATTTTTCCCTTTTTCAACCAACATCTTATCAATTCCTTTCTTAAAAATCTTTTTTAATTTTCATTTTTTGAGTCATATTCTATCCCTTCATTGCAGTTAACCTTATTTTTTGTATATGTATATATATATATGTGTGTGTGTATATATATATATATACATATATATATATATATATATATATATCTTTCTTTAAAATTTTGGGATACAGTTTCTTCTAACAGACCAAAATATACCCTAAATCTCTAGTGTATGGCTTTGTTCTAGTCTCCTGCTTGATGATAATCTCTCCCTTTTTTTCTTTTTAATTTTTCTTCTTTCTTTTTTCAACCAACTTCTTATCAATTCCTTTTATAAAATCTTTTATACTTTTCATCTTTACAGTCATATTCCATCCCTTCATCATATTTACCCTTATTTTTGTAGATATATAAGTTTTTCTTTCTTTAAAATTTTGGGAGGCACTTTCTTCTAAAAGACTAAAATACGCCCAAAATGTAGTGTGTGGCTCTGATCTATTCACTATCCTGATCGTATTCTTTTCTTTTTTTCCTTTCCCTTTCTTTCCCCCCTGGTTTTGGGTCTCTTCTGATTTGTTTAGTGTATATTTCTCTGGGGTCATTGTTACCCTTTTAGCATTTTGATCTCTCATTCTTCTATTCTCGTCTGGACAAAATGACAAGATGGAAAAACTCACCTCAAAAAAAAGAACAAGAGGCAGTACTGACTGCCAGGGACATAATCAATAAGGACATTAGTAAGATGTTGAAACTAGAGTTCAGAATGACAATTATAAAGATACTAGCTGGACTTGAAAAAAGCATGGACGATACTAGAGAATCCCTTTCTGTAGAAATAAAAGAACTAAAATCTAACCAAATCGATATCAAAAAGGCTATTAATGAGGTGCAATAAAAAATGGAGGCTCTAACTGCTAGGATAAATGAGGCAGAAGAGAGAATTAGTGATATAGAAGACCAAATGATGGAGAATAAAGAAGCTGAAAAAAAATATAAACAACCACTGGATCACGAGGGCAGAATTCGAGAGATAAGTGATACCATAATATGAAACAATATTAGAATAATTGGGATCCCAGAAGAAGAAGAAAGAGAGAGAGGGGCAGAAGGTATATTGGAGCAAATTATAGCAGAGAACTTCCTTAATTTGGGGAAGGAAAGAGGCATCAAAATCCAGAAGGCACAGAGAACCCCTCTCAAAATCAATAAAAATAGGTCAACACCCCAATATCTAATAATAAAACTTACAAGACTCAGAGACAAGGACAAAATCCTGAAAGCAGCTCAGGACACAAGGTCTGTAACCTACAATGGTAGAAACATTAGATTGGCAACAGACCTATCCACAGAGACCTGGCAGGCCAGAAAGGACTGACATAATATATTCAAAGCACTAAACGAGAAAAATATGCAGCCAAGAATACTATATCCAGCTAGGTCGTCACTGAAAATTGAAGGAGAGATAAGAAGCTTCCAGGACAAACAAAAACAAAAAGAATTTGCAAACTCCAAACCAGTCTTACAAGAAATATTGAAAGGGGTCCTCTAAGCAAAGAGAGAGCCTAAAAGTAACATAGACCAGCAACCAATAGAGACAATATACAGTAACAGTCACCTTACAGGCCATACAGTGGCACTAAATTCATATCTTTCAATGGTTACCCTGAATGTAAATGGGCTAAATGCCCCAATCAAAAGACACAGGGTATCAGATCGGATAAAAAAACAAGACCCATTGATATGCTGCCTGCAAGAGACTCATTTTAGACCCAAAGACACCTCCAGATTGAAAGTGAGGGGGTGGAAACCCATTTACCATGCTAATGGACACCAAAAGAAAGCTGGGGTGGCAATCTTTATATGAGACAAATTAGATTTTAAACCAAAGACTGTAATAAGAGATGAGGAAGGACACTATATCCTACTCAAAGGGTCTATCCAGCAAGAAGGTCTAACAACTGTAAATATCTATGCCCCGAACATGGGAGCAGCCAATTATATAAGCCAATTAATAACAAAAGCAAAGAAACACATTGACAACAATACAATAATAGTGGGGGACTTTAACACCCTCCTCACTGAAATGGACAGATCATCTAAGCAAAAGATCAACAAGGAAATAAAGACTTTAAATGACACACTGGACCAAATGGACTTCACAGATATATTCAGAACCTTCTATCCCAAAGTAACAGAATACACATTCTTCTCTAGTGCCCATAGAAAATTTTCCAGAAGAGATCACATCATGGGTCACAAATCAGGTCTCAACTGGTAAAAAAGATTGGGATCATTCCCTGGATATTTTCAGACCACGGTGCTTTGAAACTAGAACTCAATAACAAGAGGAAAGTCAGAAAGAACTCAAATACATGGAGGCTAAAGAGCATCTTACTAAAGAATGAATGGGTCAACCAGGAAATTAAAGAAGAATTAAAAAAATTCATGGAAACCAATGAAAATAAAAACACAACTGTTCAAAATCTTTGGGATGCAGCAAAGGCAGTCCTCAGAGGAAAGTATATAGCAATACGAGTCTTTCTCAAGAAACAAGAAAGGTCTCAAATACACAACCTAACCCTACACCTAAAGGAGCTAGAGAAAGAACAGCAAATAAAGCCTAAACCCAGCAGGAGGAGAGAAATAATAAAGATCAGAGCAGAAATCAATGAAATAGAAACCAAAAGAACAGTAGAACAGATCAACGAAACTAGGAGCTGGTTCTTTGAAAGAATTAACAAGATTGATAAACTGCTGCCCAGACTTATCAAAAAGAAAAGAGAAATGACCCAAATCAACAAAATCATGAATGAAAGAGGAGAGATCACATCCAACACCAAAGAAATATAAACAATTATAAGAACATATTATGAGCAACTATATGCCAGCAAATTAGACAATCTGGAAGAAATGGATGCATCCCTAGAGAAGTATAAACTACCAAAACTGAACCAGGAAGAAATAGAAAACCTGAACAGACCCATAACCAGTAAGGAAATTGAAGCAGTCATCAAAAATCTCCCAACAAACAAAAGCCCAGAGCCACATGGCTTCCCAGGGGAATTCTACCAAACATTTAAGGAAGAATTAATACCTATTCTTCTGAAACTGTTCCAAAAAATAGAAATGGAAGGAAAACTTCCAAACTCATTTTATGAGGCCACCATTACCTTGATCCCAAAACCAGACAAAGACCCCATCAAAAAGGAGAATTACAGACCAATATCCCTGATGAACATGGATGCAAAAATTCTCACCAAAATACTAGCCAATAGGATCCAACAGTACATTAAAAGGATTATTCACCACAACCAAGTGGGATTTACTCCTGGGCTGCAAGGTTGGTTCAACATCCACAAATCAATCAATGTGCTACAATACATTAATAAAAGAAAGAACAAGAACCATATGATCCTGTCAATAAATGCAGAAAAAGCATTTGACAAAGTACAGCATCTTTTCTTGATTAAAACTCTTCAGAGTATAGCGATAGAGGGTACATACCTCAATATCATAAAAGCCATCCATGAAAAATCCACAGCAAATACCATACTCAATGGAGAAAAACTGAGAGCGTTCCCCCTAAGGTCAGGAACACGGCAGGGATGTCCACTATCACCATTGCTATTCAACATACTACTAGAAGTCCTAGCCTCAGCAAACAGACAACAAAAAGAAATAAGAGGCATCTGAATCAGCAAAGAAGAAGTCAAATTCTCACTCTTTGCAGATGATATAATACTTTATGTGGAAAACCCAAAAAAGTCCACTCCAAAACTGCCAGAACTCGTACAGGATTTCAGTAAAGTGGCAGGATATAAAAATCAATGCACAGAAAACAGAGGCATTTCTATACACCAAAAACAAGACAGAAGAAAGAGAAATTAAGGAGTCAATCCCATTTACAACTGCACCCAAAACCATAAGATACCTAGGAATAAATCTAACCAAAGAGGCAAAGAATCTGTACTCAGAAAACTATAGAATAAGAATACTCGTGAAAGAAATTGAGGAAGACAGAAAGAAATGGGAAAACCTTCCATGCTCATGGATTGGAAGAACAAATATTGTTAAAATGTCTATGCTACCTAGAGCAATCTGCACATTTAATGCAATCTCTATCAAAATACCATCCCCTTTTTTCAAAGAAATGGAACAAAGAATCCTAAAATTTGTATGGAACCAGAAAAGACCCCGAATAGACAGAGAAATGTTGAAAAAGAAAAGCAAAGCTGGTGGCATCACAATTCCAGGCTTCAAGCTCTATTACAAAGCCATAATCATCAGGATAGTATGGTACTGGCACAAAAACAGACACATAGATCAAAGGAACAGAATAGAGAGCCCAGAAATGGACCCTCAACTCTATGGTCAACTAATCTTCGACAAAGCAGGAAAGAATGTCCACTGGAAAAAAGACAGTCTCTCCAACAAATGGTGTTGGGGAAATTGGACAGCCACATGCAGAAGAATGAAACTGGACC